>NC_089255.1:1213809-1517261 GCF_963930625.1 Muntiacus reevesi | reverse complement strand
ACGTGACGTAAGACAGAGAAAGACAAACATATGATGTCACTTCTGTGCAGAATCTAAAATACGATATACCAATGAACTTATTTATGGAACAGAAATAGACTCACAGACACAGAAAGCAAACTTATGCCTACCAAAGGGGGGAAGGGGTGGGAGAGATAAATTAGGAGTTTGGGGTTAGCAGATACAAACCACTATATATCAAATAAACAAACAACAAGGTCCTACTGTATAGCACAGAGAACTATATTCAATATTATGTATTAAACTAAAATGGAAAAGAATATGAATATATATGTACATATATATGAATCATTAGCTGTATACCAGAAACTAACACAATACTGTAAATCAATTTTAATTTAAAAAAATGAAAGAAAAAAGGAAGGCATTCATGTCTTTAGGGATTTTGGTGCCAAGAAATGAGAAGAGTATTAGAACAGGTTTCATTATGACTCTCCACCCACACCCAGTGGAATCCAATGGCTTCAGCAAATTATGCTTAGCAAGGTGTTCAGTTTCCCTCCCCATCTTGTTTAAGCACCCACTTCAGTTTTCTAGATTCACAGACACGGAACTTGAACCCCAGTTCATGACTGAGCATCTGCTAAACACGTGCTATGAGTACAGCCTCACTCTACAGGGCAAACAGGTGGGAGAAGGGAAGGCTGCCGCGCAGAAGGGCTTATGAAGAACACAGGCACAGGAGGGAGGGAGGGAACGCAGCCTGGAACCAGGAGGCGGCCTGGCGCTTGGGTGCTTCGGACCATTTGCAGCACCCAAATGCTTCTTGAAAATCAAGGACTGTTAGGAAATGGAGGGCGGAACAAAGTGGGACAGAAAGGAATAGTGGGGTTCCGTCCCTTCCCTCTGGGCAGCAACATGAGAAGGCGCCTTCCAGCTCTCCCCTCCGATCCGACTCTGGGTGGGGGCCGCGGGGCCCAGCTGCCACCCCCGAGCCTCGTGGTCCTCGGAGCTTGGCGAGCGGACCCCGTGGACGCCCGCCCCGTGTGGCAGGAGCGCAAGCTACCTGGTGTGGCTGTTGGAGGACAGGCTCTCCCAGGGCTGCCCGCTGCACCCGGCCACCGCGAAGGCGCCCCCGCAGCTGCCATCCAGCTTCATCAGCAGGGCCTTGGCGGCGTTCTCAGCTGTCTTCCGGCAGTCGTGGGCTCGCTTGAGCATCTGAGTAATGTTTTCATCCCCTGACTGGTCTCCTGCAAGAAGCCGAGGGGTTAATCAGCACTGGTTTACATCAATGAGACAGGGTGGTGGAGGTGAAGACAGGGGCGGAGCCCGCGACAGAGCAGGCGGCCGGGACCAGGCCCTTCACCCAGAAGCTGCGTCGAGGAAGGCTTTCTCTTCCCCAACAAACGAAGGGCTGGCCCGTGGGAGTGCCGAGCTCTGTGTCCAGCGGCAACCTGCTCTGATTTCCGAACTCCCGAGGCTCCTGGCAGCTCCCGGCACGCAACCCCAATCTCCTGTGCGGCCGTCTCCCTCACGCTGCGCAATGCTTCCTTGGGAGCGAGGCCAAGGGAAAATGGGGCCGAACTTGGCTATGTTTCCACATGTCCGCAGCTTCCCTTAGAACTTCATGTAGGCATGCGACACAGAACTAATGGTTAGAACGAAATCTTGGGATTGGCTCTGATGTCCTGCGTGGATGATCTCCCTGACCAATCTCCCCGAGCGCGGACATGTCCAGGGGCAAGCTGCACGCCTCTCACAGCCAGCTAGCCTGCAGCAAGACTCGGGGTGGGGGCCGCCAGCACGCAGTGGCAGTGGACTGGGAATCCCCTGCCCAAGACGGCCACGTTCTAGCTGCGCTTTCAAAAACTCTGCAGGCCAAATAAGTCAGCCCAGTCACAGCCCAGTCCCTCAATCTTCCAAATATTTATAAATGAAATCTTACACCAAAGTCTAAGATACAAAAATGTAACTATGAAACTGGCTTAAGTGGGCAGGGGGTATGGGGAGGGGGATACACTCAGCTTTCCCACCCTCCAAGCCCAACACTGAGGCCCAAAGAAACTCCTCCAGATTCCCAGGCACCGTCTAAATCAGCCAGAATGAATGGTTGTGCAGTCAAGAAGAAATAAAGGAGAAATGCCCATAACTGACACTGTGGGTGAACGTTACAACTTGTTCCTGTTGCGTGACTCCCGGCAGGTTAGGGCAGGACAGCACATCACTGCCACTGTTGGCAGAACGGAAGTCAGGTTTAACAGGGAGCTGCTAAAAAGTAATTTTAAAAGGCTGTTAAATAACATACTTTACAGATGTCTCACAACTGACTGCTCTCTGAATTCTGAAGAGGCATAGTAACTGACTGCTCCATTTTATAAATAGACCCATGAGCCAACCAGGATTATATGAATACAAGGCATTTTATTATTGATTTTAAATACTTAAAATGCAGACTTAAGTCCTTTTAGCTCCTATCCAAGTCACTGTGCTGAATAGGGACAAGCTTCATATGAGGTGCCTTTTGTGGTTAGAACGGTCTAAGACAGTCCTCTGATAAAAAGTAGAAATAAGATGATTGATTTTTTGCCTTTAATTGGTTATTTTCCTTAATACTTATATTAAAGAAAAAAAACTTGACAGTAAGCCAAGATCATTTTAGGATTCTATTTAATAGGAGGAATAAAGTTTTATGGTTTGGTTAAAAGACCCTGAAAAATGAGCTTCCTAATGGAAATGCTGGCAGAGTTTCTACTGCTGGACTTGGAGGGTAATACTATTTAAAAAACAAAACAAAACAAAAAGCCCAACAAAACCCAGAAAACCCAGAGACAGAGGTGGAAGATGGTCACACATACAAACGGAGGCCTACTTCCTCGCTGGGTGACTTGGATATGAAGCAGGAAATTAATACCCAGGATACTTCCTTTCTTTCAGATTCCTGTCCATGTCAAAACTGAGGAAAGGAAGGAAGGAGGAGATACAGGTAAGTGTTCAGAGCAAAAGCTAGAGCCCGGGGCTTCCTTGTGGCTCAGAATGGTCAAGAATCCACCGGCCAACGGAGGAGACATTGTTTCAATCCCTGGTCTGGGAAGATCCCACATGCCAGGTAACCAAACCCATGCACCACACTACTGAGCCTGTGCTCTAGACTCCAGGAGCTGCAGCTGCTGAAGCCCGCATGCCTAGAGCGTGTGCTCCGCAACAACAGAAGCCACCACAGAGAAGCCTGCTCGCTGAAACGAAGAGTAGCCTCTGTTCTCCACAACTAGAGACAGCCCAAGTGCAGCAAAAAAGACCCAGCACAGCCAATAAACAAATAAATAAAACTATTAAAAAAAAAAAGACCCTTGAAATTCAGTTCAGTCGCTCAGTTGTGTCCAACTCTTTGCGATCCCATGGACTGCAGCACGCCAGGCCTCCCTGTCCATTACCCACTCCAGGAGATTACTCAGACTCATGCCCATTGAGTCAGTGATGCCATCCAACCATCTCATCCTCTGTCATCCCCTTCTCCTCCTGCCCTCAATTTTTCCCAGCATCAGGGTCTTTTCAAATGAGTCAGGTCTTTGCATCAGGTGGCCAAAGGATTGGAGTTTCAGCTTCACCATCAGTCCTTCCAATGAACACCAAGGACTGATCTCCTTTAGGATGGACTCGTTGGATCTCCTTGCAGTCCAAGGGACTCTCAAGGGTCTTCTCCAAAACCACAGTTAAAAACTTTCAATTCTTCGGCACTCAGCGTTCTTTATAGTCCAACTCTCACATCCATACATGACCACTGGAAAAACCATAGCCTTGACTAGATGGACCTTTGTTGGCAAAGTAATGTCTCTGCTTTTTAATATGCTACCTAGGTTGGTCATAACTTTCCTTCCAAGGAGTAAGCATCTTTTAATTTCATGGCTGCAATCACCATCTGCAGTGACTTTGGAGCCCAAAAAAATAAAGTCAGCCACTGTTTCCCCATCTATTTCCCATGAAGTGATGGGACCGGATTCTATGATCTTATTTTTCTGAATATTGAGCTTTAAGCCAACTTTTTCACTCTCCTCTTTCACTTTCATCAAGAGGCTCTTTAGCTCTTGTTCACTTTCTGCCATGAGAGTGGTGTCATCTGCATATCTGAGGTTATTGATCTTTCTCCCAGCAATCTTGATTCCAGCTTGTGCTTCCTCCAGCCCAGCATTTCTCATGATGTACTCTGCATATGAGTTAAATAAGCAGGGTGGCAACATACAGCCTTGACATACTCCTTTTCCTATTTGAAACCGGTCTGTTGTTCCATGTCCAGTTCTAACTGTTGCTTCCTGACCTGCATACAGGTTTCTCAAGAGGCAGGTCTCTTTCAAAATTTTCCACAGTTTATTGTGATCCACACAGTCAAAGGCTTTAGTGTAGTCAGTAAAGCAGAAGTAGATGTTTTTCTGGATCTCTCTTGCTTTTTCAATGATTCAGCAGATGTTGGCAATTTGATCTCTGGTTCCTCTGCCTTTCCTAAAACCAGCTTGAACATCTGGAAATTCACGGTTCATATACTGCTGAAGCCTGGCTTGGAGAATTTTGAGCATTACTTTACTAGCATGTGAGACGAGTACATATTAGTTTGAGCATTCTTTGGCATTTCCTTTCTTTGGAATTGGAATGAAAACTGACCTTTTCCAATCCTGTGGCCACTGCTGAGTTTTCCAAATTTGCTGACATATTGAGTGTGGCACTTTCACAGCATCATCTTTTAGGATTTGAAATAGCTCAATTGGGATTCCATCAGGTCTTATTTAAAAAAAAAACAAAAAGGAAAGCTAAAGCCTGGGCAGGGAGGGAAGAGCTGGCAAGGAGGACGGGAGATGCACTCAGGAGGTACCCTGATGGGACCTTCTTTGCAAGGTATGTCCTGGAAGGACCAGCCTTAATATGGGCTCACAGCCTAGGAGGAAAAGCGAGTCATGACGGGTGGCCTGCTTGCCAGCCTGCGCAGAGTGCCCACCTTTGACTCTTAAGTTGTCTGGTCAGTTTTTTGTTCACTTGCCGTGGTTTCTCAGGAGAAGCTACTGTGGTCAAGTGTAGGCTGAGGGAGCCAGGAAGCCCCAGCACCAGGGGCCTCTGTCGCTGAATCTCTGTTTCCTTCCAAACACTTTCTACTGTCAGCGTCCCCATGTTACCTCAAGGCCCACAGTCATAGTCAAGGGTGAAGTTTTGGCAAATGATGGTGACTAGGATGCCTTGCTTGTGTCTTCTTCAGTTCACAGCCCTTCTAGTTACTCAGCCCTGGGGCACAGCAGTGGGGGTGCGGTGTGGGTCTGAAGGGACAAGTGATGCCAACCCTGGGGGATGCATGACCCCCGGAGTGGGGGAGGGGAGGTGGCAGCAGGCCCCCGGGGCTGGCAGTTGGTGAGGCTGAAGATGACAAGGTGTGAAACGTTCCTCTGCATTCCTGCGTCACCTGGACAGCAGGTAGGAGGAACCCATGTTCGTTTGAATCCAAAGGAACAAGCCTGGAGAAAATGCACTGCCAGATGAGGCAAAGGCCTTGTGGGCAGCACAGGGACCCTCAAGCACCAGCATCGCAGGGAGGCCGTGGGAGAGCTGGTCCTTTTCAGGGCGAACCTGGGCCTCTCCTAGAGTTGGCCTGGGGGAGTATGTTTCCTGAGACGGCCTGTTTGTTTTAACTTGTCTGTAATGCTGTTTCCACTTCAGTTCCTGCTGCATTCAACATAAACAATTTACTCACTCGGTCATGAGGAAAAAATGAAAAACACACTTGACAAGTGAATTACATGTTGTTGGGAGGCGTGCCAGTGCCAACAGCCGCGATGGGGGGCAGGAGACCGAGAGAGGTTGGGGGACGGTGAGCAGGGGCTAGAGGGACCCGGCCACACTTACCAGGGGACGACCCCACACCGGCCGCCCGGAACTGCCCCAGGATGAGGCTCTGCTCGCTCTCGGCCAGAGCCAGGAGGAGTTCATAGGCTTCGATGCACTGCTCGCTGAAACAGAAGCACATGGCGCCATCAGCTCGGGCGGAGAAGCGAGTCCCCTGCGGTGCAGGGCTGAGCCCCGCCTCTCAGCCTCCCACCCGGGTCGGCAAGGACACGTCCACAGGTACTCATGGGCAGTCAGGGGCTTGCTCTGCCTTGTGGTCCCCTCCCTGTCCTGCTTTAAAAAAACAAAACAAAACTTTAGACTATGATCTAGAAATATACAAGGGAAGCAATGAAGATGGGAGGGGCAAGTCTGCTGCTCCTTTGATGATCAGCTGGAAGGGAAAGGTGATACAGCGGCCAGCCCTCTGTGTGCTCCCCGCCCCCTGGATCGCCACACCTTGTGTAATCCCCTTCCACAAGGTTGCAGGGTTGGTTTGTGTGACTGAGAGAATGAGGCAAAAGTGATGGGTCACCACATCCGAGATTGGTTATTAAAGAACGTGATGATTTCCATCTTGGTCTCTCTCTCTCTTTCCTCCCTTCCCTTTTCCTCTTGGATCATCCTTCTCAGAGGAGGCCAGCTGCCATGTCTTGAAGACCCTTGAGCAGCCCTTTGGAGCAGTCCGTGTGGTTAGGAACTAAGGCGCTAGCCAATCGCCAGTGAAGGACCGGAGACTCTACTCGAAGCCTTTCGAAGCAGATCTGCTAGCCCCAGTTAAGCTGACGCAGCTCTGGCTGAGAGCTTGACCAAAAACTCAAGAGACCTAGGGCCAGAACCACCTAGACAAATCACTCCCAGATTCCTGACCCCTGAAGCTTTGACATAATAAACAGTTATACAATAACAGGTAATTCATATAGCAGCCCAGAAAGGGGATTGTTTTAACCGAGACCTGCCTATTCAAGAGAGTGACCACTAGCCACATGTGAATATTTAAATGAAAAAGAACTTAAGGTAAATAAAATGAACATTCAGTTTCTCTGTGGCAGTAGTCATATTTCATATGTTTAACAGCCCTGTGTGGCTAGCAGTTGCCGTACTGGATAACACAGAGAACAGCTCCATCATCACAGAAAGTTCTGCCAGAGGCTTGTAAAGCTGTGTCATGCAACACTCACAAAACCTCTGACAAGAGCTGGACTATGGTGCTCTCTCTTCGGGTACACCGACAGAGGATCAAACAGCGACCTCTGGAAAGCCACTGTTGCCCGTGGCCCCACAGGGACCCGTGTCTGCACTGGATGGAGTGTGTGTATAATGCTTGAGTCATCCTGGCCAAATGCCTGCAGTAGTGAAAATCACCCCAAGCAAAGAATTGATGAGCTTCTCCAAGCTGGGCAGGGGAAATGTGGCTTTACTCAACACTTAGTCAACAGATTTTTTTTTTTATTGTCTTTACTTTCAAGTTCCTTTACTAATAGACAGGAAAGAGAGTCCAATGACTGCCTCTGGGTGCTGGCAGCTCCCCTTCTCAAGGGCAGTTGGTCTTTCAAGTTAGAGATGCTGGGACGTTGCTTCTTCTGTGCAGATGAAAGGGAGACTGAGGGTGCAGAGAGCCTGTTTCAAGAGCAGCCACAGAGGATTATCTGTTTGCTTTGGTGTGTCTGTAAACTAACAGGATTGCTCTCTAGCTTTGGTCTCCTATATTTTGGTTTGACATACATATTTTTCTTTTGAAGAAGCAATGTTTCTTAAAACAATACTGAATTCTTTGAGAGGATGCTAAGAGTAAGATATAGTCACTACTCTGGAACTTTGGTCAATATGCCTAAGTGGTGACACTAATATGAGAACAATAATAAAGCTGAGTTTTGTAGCTATTAAATAAGTAGTAATTTAAAAATAGATAAATTCCAAAGCTGATGAAGCTGAAAAAAAAAGTGGTACATTCATATGCCACTTGCTCAGCAATGAATGAATCACATTCATTTAAACTGGTTTTTTTTTTAATGGGAAAAAAACTGCCAGCATGCCTGAAAGACATGAAAATATTCATATCCTTTGATCTGTAATTCCTGCTCCAGGGATTTTATCGCAAGGAAAATACAAGAATGACAATTTTTGTGTTAAATTATTCACCATAGAATTATTTTCAATATCAAGAGTCTGCAAGAGTCTAAATGTCTTTTAGAGAAATGAGTAATAATGCCATATAAACTTGATGGAAGGGATACAGTCAGTCTAAATAAATGGAGACTTTTAAGCAATAATGTAACAGTTTAACAAACTGAATGAAGGAGGAGAATGCATTAGATTTACCACAATGCAGAATATAATATGAACATAAAAAAAGTCTGGGAAAAAAAGACTGGAAGAACAAGAAGTGAACATGTAACACAAAAATTGATGTTTTGAGTGATGCTGTTGTTCAGTCACTAAGTCGTGTCTGATTCTGTAGCCCAACAGGCTTCTCTGTGCATGGGATTTCCCAGAAAGAATACTGGAGTGTGTTGCCATTTCCTCCTCCAAGGGATCTTCCAACCCAGGGATCGAACCCCCATCTCCTGCATTGGCAGGCGGATTCTTTACCACTGCCAAAGGGAAGCCTTTGAGTGATATTACTTAAATGAAATAATATTTCAGTTGAACATTGCTAACAGAAACATACCTGTTTTACTAATACCACACTCATTATCCTTATTTTCAGGGTGCTGACTGATTTTTAATATTTATCACACTAGCATTTGCTGGTCCAGTCCTCTAGTGACATTTTCTAAAACCCTGTTTTCTGCTTTCACGCAGAAGCTTGCTATGGATGCCCTTCTGAACGGAAGTGGCCTGCCGCCCGCCCACCTGTACTGCAGCGCCAGCCGCAGCGCCGTGGCGTTGGACTCGTACTTCCCCACCAGCATGCTCAGCCTCTCGGCGTTGCTCTTGCATTCTTCCAGGGTTATGGTCAGAAGGTCATTCTGGGATTTGAGGTGTTCGATACGGCTACAAAGGAAGGAAAATCACATTCACAATTTTACACTAGGATTACAATGCGTTTGCCAAGATTTTAGTCATCCACTCTAGATTCTGGCCAAAATGCATGTTAGGATATGAGCTCATCAGATGTTTTAGCAAATGCAACTGATGACAAGAAATAAAGGAAGCAACTCAAAGCTGAAGAATCATTAAATTCTGTGTGAATTAGAAATAAAAATTGCCCCCTGGTTATTTCACAACCAGTCATGGATGAGCCCTTTGCCAGGTAAAGTGCTAGGCTTGGGAGATACACCATGGTAAGGAGCACTAAGCTTCATGAGAGTTAGGACTCAGATGCTCCAATAAACCACCCTCCACCCTCCACAAGGACAAATGAAAAGCAACCCTTACAGAGCTACTATTTGTTAAGCCCTTGCTCAGTAACTTTCCCAATAGCCCTTTGAATTAAGTATTAGTATCTTCATTTCTCAGAGGAGGCACAGAAATATTTATCCTTGAGCTCTGAACCAGTTTGACCCCAGATCCTTGACTCAGAATGCTCACGACAGGGCAGGAGCAAATGATGAATCAATGAGTGAAAAAGAAACTGCATTTAAGGGGCACCTGAGTGGCAACGGTGGAGTGTATCCAAAGCTCTGTCCAGCTTGGACAGTCCCCTAACTGCTAACTACTGGCAGGATAGTCAGTGGATAAGGATAAGTTTATAAAAATCAGAACTGTAAATTCAAGGCAAAAGAGTTTATGGCAAAGTTAGAAAGCAGATTAGGAAAGCCTTCAGCCTTCAGCCTTTGTTTTCTGTCCCAGAACACTGATGCTCTGGATGCAATGATGCATCTCCCCACAGGACATGCCCATCTTCAGTATTCTGATCACCAAGTCTTAAAGAGACATAAGGTTTCACACACATAAAATGTTAAGAGGTTGGAAGCCATCTGCCTTGAGGATCAATTTTAGGACCACGCATCTTAGCACATGTAACCAAGACCGCTGCGTGGCTTTGGCAACAACAAGGTCAATTCACCGTAAGGTGTTACAGGATACAGTTCTCTGTCTTTGTTCACATGATGGCCTCTTCAGAGACTTCCCACCCTCTCATTCACTTCTTGACTTGCTCCAGTTACATTCAGTCCCTACTAATCAGATGAAACCATTTACCCAGCTCCCAGACCTCCATGTGGTCTTTCTCAAACAGCACCCCTGTATCGACGGCTCCTACCTTTTTAAAACATTCTCCTTCATTTGGGTCATGACAGGTGTTTACTGGTGTTCTCCCTGCCGAATGGTTATTATTTCTCCTGTCTCCTCTGCTGGCTCCCTCTTTATATAATCTGTGACAGTTGACATTCCCTTAGGACTCAGTCCCAGGTCCACTCCTCTATCAGCACTCTCCCCTGAGGGTGATTTTATCCAGTCCCATGACTTTCACAGGCATTTATGTTCCCATGGCTCCCAGATTCTTAGTTCATACCTCTCGTTAGTGCCAGTCTCACATATCTAGGGTTTCACACAGACACCTCAACATGGGATTCTTGACTTTCCTCTAACCATGACTTCCTCCATCTTCCCCATCTCAGTAAATGCCACCACCATACACCCAACAACAGAGGTAAGACATCTGCGAATCTTCTCTGAGACTGTCCCTTATTTTATACATCTGTGGATTTTTGTCATCACACATACAATGACCCCTTCAAACTGCCTATTTGGCTGTGCTCATTCACTGCAGAACTGGCTCAGCTTCCACCCCTGCCCACCCCTTTCCATTCTGCACATCTGAGTGAGCTTTTAAAATTTAAATCAAATCTGTTCTTCTCCTACATAAAACGCCTTAACAACTTCCAGTGGCACTTTGTCTATGACCTCAAATTCCATAGCACACCCAGCCCTGACTACTTCACCACCTTGTCTCATGGGGCTCCTCCTTTCACTCATTCTGTTTCAGTTGGGATTGGGGCAATTCACACTTCACGCCAGCCACTTCCCAGCCTTGAAGTTGATAAGTTGGCCCTTAAGACTCTTCCTGGTTTGTCACATGGCTGTTCCTTTTCCCACCTAAAAAATCTCAATTGCTATTTCCCCCTTCAGAGATGACTTCCCTGTCTTTGTACCTAAAATCAAGGCTACCTTTTATTTCGTCACAGTGTCATATTTACTTGGAGCTTTCTCATGTTCTTATTGGTCTGTTTTTGCTTAACTTCCTTAACAGGATATAAGCTCCATGAAATCTTGTCTGTTTTACTCTCTCTGGCATCCAAAGAGCCCAGTAGGTGCTTATATCTGCATGCTGTGTGCTAAGCTGCTTCAGTCATGTCCGACTCTGTGCAACTCTGTGGACTGTAGCCCGCTAGGCTCCTCTATCCATGGGATTTTCCAGGCAAGAATACTGGAGTGGGTTGCCATTTCCTCCTCCAGGGGACCTTCCCGACCTGCGTATCTTAAATCTCCTGCACTGGCAGCCAGGTTCTTTACCACTAGCGCCACCTGGGAAGCCCAAAAATCAACAATACTTTTGAGTAGGCATGACCCACTCCATGCCTCTGCCACATACAAACACAAGTTAAAGGTTGTCATACTTTTAGAGTGTAATAGGACTCTGACTTTGAGATAGGTAGTTAAATAAAAGATATCAGAACATACTGGTAGATAATTTACAAGCACTCCCAATTTCTAGCAGTAGCTATGATAATACAGAAAACAATGGAGAAGAGGTGGACAGGCAGGGGTTGACCAGCTGGGCTATTTAATAGCTCTGGACTTGAGGCAAGTCATTCAGTGTCAAAACGTTTGCTTTCTAATTTGCAAAATGGGGCTATTCTGCCCTCCCAACTTGAGGATTTAGGGTTGTCTGTGAGAGTCTTTGGAAAGCTGTTAAACTCCATGACAGTGTGAGCTACAAGTACCAAATAGTTCCTCCTTCTTTGGTCTCTTTTAGGTGCATATAATTGAAGAGAAAGGACTCCCCTCAATTCAACCACAAAGCAGGCTTGTTAAATCCCAGAATCTGCTGAGAGGAGATCCTCCTACACAGAGGGCCCCTGAAGGTATCTGACTTCACTAAATTGCAAAGGGCCTATCTGATTCAATTTTTAAGCACTCCCCTGCCTGTGATACTGAGAGCACTGCTTCTTTACTGCTTAAGGTAATCATCAGGATTGTCACTCTTAAGTATTTTGGATTTAATAAGGAAACCATTTAATTTCAAGATTT
The DNA here is from genome assembly GCF_963930625.1 of Muntiacus reevesi. Classification (NCBI taxonomy): domain Eukaryota; kingdom Metazoa; phylum Chordata; class Mammalia; order Artiodactyla; family Cervidae; genus Muntiacus; species Muntiacus reevesi. The sequence continues at coordinate 1,505,243 of NC_089255.1, read as the reverse complement.
AAAATGACCTAGACTGCCACATTTCCTTGGTCCTCAAGTACTATATTAAACAACTTCAAATCAGGGAGGACTAACAGGATAATTCAATTTATTCAGGTTTGCCACACACAAGGGGAATGGCATGAAGTCATGGTGGGTGGGGACCGGCATCCAGGCTTCTTACGGGTTGGCTCACAAGCCTCTCCCGTCCTTACTAGGCACCCCCCTGAAGACGGCTGGGTGAGGGCAGCCGCCGCACACTCGGCCGCCATTCAACCACTGTGGGGCCAGTTCTGAGTCAGACCAGTCACCACGGCTTGGCCCTGCTCCTTCCCTTTTGTTTTTCTAACAAGCTCTTTCATTGCTGGGATGACATACAAGCCAGTCTTTGCCAAAGAGGCAGGACAAACTCAAACCACCTCCGTCATAAGACCTGGGAAGAACCCATAAGACAGGGCACACAGTTAAATTATTCTAAGCAGTTAGACCTACTTAGAAAATCTGAACTAAGTAGGATAGGATGTAGGGATGGGAGGCTGTACACATTTGCGAAAAGCATAAATAAAATGAGGCAACCCTTGCCTGGAGCAGGGAGGGTCAGACCAGCGTGCCCGGTCCATCCCAGGAGTGTCTTGATCTGATCCCTTCTGCCGGCTCCACAGCCCAGAGCTGCTGTCTCCGGCTCTCAGTAGCTCCAGCCTGCACGCTAGGGAGCCATCGTGCCATCCTGACCTACTTGTCATTCCATACGGACTGCTCCTTAGTGTGTTAGGGCCAGCGCACAAGGAAATGGGGGAGGGGGGTTCCCTGGTGGTACAGTGGGTAAGAATGCGACCACCAACGCAGGGGACGTGGGTTCGATCCTTGGTCTCGGAAGATTCCAGATGCCGCGGGGCAGTGGAGTCCACGTGTCACAACTCCTGAGCCCGTACACTGTGACTTCTGAAGCTAACAGAGGCCACGTAATGAGAGGCCTGTGCACTGAAACCAGGAGTTGCAACTAGAGAAAGTCCGAGGGCAGCAATGAAGAGCCAGCATAGCCAAAAATAAGTAGATAAACAAATACTGCAGCGTGTTAAAAAAGAAAGCAGACAGGGCCCCTGGTTCATAAATTATTAAGAATTTAAAACAGCACAACTAACGCTTAAGACAGTGACAGCAGAGCAGTGAAGCAAGGGTGGCCTCCTTCTAGGCACCAGGCCCGTGCATCTGACGAGGTCACACAAGGCCACAGAACCGGCCTCCTGTGCGGGGCAGGGCGGTGCAAACTCCCGCCTGCCTGCTCACCAGCATCACACCCAGCCCTGATTCATGAGCCAGCCTCAGTGGGTCTTTGGGAAGGGACCGGTTTCCCCTCAACACCACCACCAAACATACAGGATTCCTCCTTACCTGTTCAGCCTCTCCGTTTCCACCTCAAACTCTCTAATCTTGCTTTCCGAGATGGCAGATCCATGGGAATAGAGAGTCTGGAAGATCTCCTGAATGTTGGAGCAGTCCTGAAGAGAGTGGGCCAAGTGCTCTGCCACACTGCTGGACACCTGGACAGGTGAGCATTAATTCACTCTGGACAAAGCCACTTCCGGGATGCTGGGCCCCAGGCCCTTGCTTCCCAATTTAAACCGTTAAGTTTTAAACAGTTTAAAGCCAATGTTCCTTGAGAACTGGGCACTAGGAGATAGTTACCCAGATACTTTTCAGTTTCTATAATATAATCCTAGTATAAAAAGTTAACTACTGTGAATGCAGTACATAAACAGGGTCAAAATGCAACCGCATCCTCTAAGCCCAGGACCCTCCGAGCAGCAGGATGAAAGATCCTGAGTCTTGGGACCTAAAATTTTGCATATTAAATAGTCTGGACACCCTCTCTCCTTCCTAAACCCGTTGCCACCCTCAAACCTTGTCTCATGGTTGCTGTAGCTAAGGTGAACATCTCACTCCTTCAATTTCATAGTTCGGCTTTGGCAAGGAAGCTGGGTGCCTGCAATTTCTGCCCAGTGCAAAATTCTAAAATAGGGCCTTAAAAGGGTTGTTTGTGCTTTTCCCCATCCCTAAGGGTCAAACCAGTCAATCTTAAGGGAAATCAACCCTGAGTAGTTGTTGGAAGGACTGATGCTAAAGTTCCAATATTTTGGTCATGTGAGGCTAAAAGTCGACTCACTGGAAAAGTCCCTGATATTGGGAATGATTGAGGGCAGGAGGAGAAGAGGGCATCAGAGGATGAGATAGCTGGACGGCATCACCGATGCAATGGACATGAACTCGGGCAAACTTTGGGAGATGGTGAGGGACAGGGAGGCCTGGAGTGTTGAAGTCCATGGGGTTGCAACAGTCGGACACGACTGGGCAATTGAGCAACATTAACGAGGATCAAATAACTGGATTTTCCAGCCTCACCCCCGAATCCTCAAAGACATCCCCAGGGAACTGAAATTATTCTCTTTTCACTATACATCAGTGCCAGGGTATTCGGCACTCTACAAATGAGAACTCCAGAACTGAGCTAGAAGGTTCCGGTCTGTCCCAGCATCAGCCACACTTCAAAGGCAGCGATCCTTCCCACTGGAGAGCACCTTCCCTTTCAAGAGGGACGTGAGAATAGTCAAGTTCTCTTAGAGCTTCCTGACTCACTTGGTCTCTGGGGAAGCAGGGTGATATAAAGCAAGTATTTCAAGACTTTCATCTGTATCACCAGTAACAAGACCTCAATCATTTCTTTCTGAATGGTTTCATCTAGAGAAACAAGAAGCTCCCTTTAAAGCTGATGGGGTAATTCACCACTGGCAAACCACTAAGCATTTTAATCTCATCCTTTGGAAGGAAATCAGGTATGATTTCTTATTACAATCACCTGGTTGACTGGAGGGACCCTGGGCAGTGCTTCTATCATGGGTAAGCCACTGTGTGGTTCTATTATGTGACATGTCAGTTTGCTTCTCATGAACACTCACCCCAATGCTGCTGATTTCTGAGCCTAGGACTGGCCGATCAGACGACGAAGACTCAGACCTGGTCTTGGAGAGCTTCACCCTCTCGGCGATCTTAACAAACAAAACAAAACAAATGATCAAAAAACAACACATGCCACTCCCCATATAAACTACTGAGACTGTGTTTATACAGGCTACTCTTGAACCATGGCAACTAAACCATCAGTTCTTAAAAACGATTCACGTGTCTGATTTTTCTGCCACCTGCTTATTAACTGATGGTTTTTTCAGAGTTAGTACCACTGACATTTTGAGTTGGATATTCTTTGCTGTGGGGGACTGTTCTGTGCACTATGAGATGTTCACCAGCATCCTTGGCTTCTAGCCACAGTACTCCAGGGGTGACCATCGAAAAGGTGTCCAGACATGGCCAAATAGCCTTTGGGACAAAAATCACTTCTGGCTGAGGAACACTGGTGAGACTTTATAACCTTGATGGCTGACAACCAACCCTGTTGCAGAGACTGGCAGGGCTACTGGGAAAAGGACATGTAATCACGTGGACCGTCTCTCTGGGGTGGACTCAACGCAGGAAGGGGGTCGGGGGCTGTGGCTGAGAATGGAGGGTCTACTTCTCACAGCTGCTGGGGCCTGCCCATGTCATCTATTTTCCTGCTGGCAGGACTGTCAGTTCTGGGAGTGGGCAGATCATTGGTTCATTACTCAGGGTCTCCCTTCTGGGCTGAACCATGATCCTTGAGAGCAACTCTCTATCCAGCCTGTGACAGAACATCTCACTCTCCACAACGACCTGTCAGCTGGGACAGGCTCTGGCCCACTGATTAATGAGAGCTGGCATCCAGGTTGCAGTCAAGAGAGACTTAAAACTATTAGTGGGTTATCTCTTCCTGCAGCTCCAGCACGGGAGGCCTACGCAGGACCCTGGGAAGCCCCTCGGGGCCCGCTGAGCTAATTGTGTGTTGGCACAGCGGCCCTGCTCCACGAAGGCTGGGGCTGCCCGAAAACAGGCGGTGTCCCTGGAGCGCACCTTGGCGATGGGGATGTCATTGCTGCTGCTGCTCGTGCTCAGTTCTCCGGTGCTGGGGTTAACGGGGCGGTTGGCGGAAGTGAGGCGGCCAGGGCTGGAGGGGCCCGTGGCCTGCACGCTCTGCAGTCGAGTTTGAAGCTCTCGAACCTGAAATGACAACACCTTCAGACACGGCGGTAGGTTCCCCCTGCCCAAAGAGCAGAAGGGCCAGTGGGGGGAGGGCAAAGCTTTCATTTACATGAAGAAACCAGCTTCCCTAAAAACCGAAGTCAGCTGAGTCCACACAAAGGGCACTGCTGTTCTTAACTGGACCTGCCATGGGCTGGCCAGCATCTGCCCTTCACAAGTTGGAGGGGGACGTGTTTTCTACGGTGCTGGAAGCTTCCGGCACAAGGAGAAGGGCCATCTTTAAGGGATGTTCACTTACTCAGTCTTCTGTGCCTGGCACAAGAAATGGAACCCAGGATGAAATTTGTACTTGTGTGGAGTTCAGAGGACAGAGATCATTTCAACATAAACACATGCCCATGCTATAAATATCAATCCAGGGTGGGTGCGTAGGAAGCAGGAAAGAGGAAGAACGTGACTCCATCTGAAGTCACTGGGAAGCTGTCTTTGAGCACAGCCTCCCAGGTGGACAGGGCTGTAGTGGATGAGATGAGTGAGGCACTGAGTGGGGAGACCAACTTGGATGACACACAGTGTCTGAAGAACTGCAAGTTATTCAATAGGCATGGGGTAGGAGAGAGACCTGCTCTGGGAAGGAGGAGAGGCCATGGTGATGAGAGGGAGTTGGTACCCACGGCTTCTTCCCAAGGGACTCTGAGATGGGATTATTCCTGGGACAGTAGGAAGGAATACCTAATTAGCCCTTCAGTGTGGAGAGACCCAGAGCCCCCTCAATTACATTTAGAACACACATTTACCTGCATGGAATTTAAATGTCCCAACTCTGCTTCTCTATGGTTACGGCTCACTGACATCCACAGGGAGAAATGTTCCAAGCAAGTGAGGATGATTATTAGAAACTGGCCTTTCCGATGACCCTGATCACAGTTTGATCACTGTATGCAATGTCAGCCTTAAAGGGCACACTGACCGCAGCACCCAAGGGCCCTTACAAATGGGCACCAGACCGTCATGGGAAGAAGCAGCACCAGGACATCTAAGCCCGGGTTTCCCCAACCTATTAGTGCACCAGAATGTCCCAGAGGGTTGGTTAAAACATGGAGCCCGGGGCCCCGTCCGCAGAGGTCCTGCTCAGCAGGTGGAGACCACACCTAGGAGTCTGCATGTCCAAAAAGCACGCCCAGGTGATGCTGACACACCCAGCTGGCAGCAGTGACCTGCGGGCGGCCCAGGCCACACGGCTCTCGCTGTCTCAGAGACCACGGAGCAGAGTTGGCGTCTGCCGGCCCCAAGGTCACACCCTTCCAGGCAAACTGCTGTCTAAAAGCGGCTGGAGGGCTTTCATTTTTAATATCTTGGATGTCTCCACCCTGTTAAATCGGGAACCAAAAGTAATTGAAATTTCAATAATTCACCAGCATACGAGAAGCCAAGATAGGAAAACTCCCTCAGAGCAAATTGCATTCAATGGTGAAACAGCTCAAAAGTGCCCAATAGCTGGCTCTGTGGTGGTGTCCAGTAACTGTGGGTTAACAGAAATGTGCATCGTCCCCATAAACAACACAGGGCGGCCCTCAAAGTCGTTTAAACACCAGAAAAACACATGCTGTCAAAGTCAAATGGGACTGCTGGTGAGAGATTACAGGGCTCGTCCTAGAGCGGTCCTGATGAACTGTGCCTCTCTGTGCCCCATGGCTGAGGGACAGGATGCGGCTTTCCATCAGGCCAGCTTCTTGGCACCGGGAAAACCACTGTGGTGGAGACCGTGGGTTTCAGGTTCTGCTGCTGTCAAAGTCTGATGAGGTCCTGAATAAGGAACAGTGTTACAACCACTGCCAAACCTAAGAGTGTCTGATGTGAACTGAAAGTTGGTCAGTTGTGTCCAGCTCTTTGTGACCCCATGGACTGTATAGTCCATGGAATTCTCCAGGCCAGAATACTGGAGTGGGTAGCCTTTCCCTTCTCCAGGGGATCTTCTCAACCCAGGGATCGAACCTAGGTCTCCTGCATTGCAGGCAGATTCTTTACCAGCTGAGCCACGAGGAAAGCCCAAGAATTCTGGAGTGGGTAGCCTATCCCTTCTCCAAGGGATCTTCCTGACCCAGGAATCGAACCCGGGTCTCCTGCATTGCAGGCGTATTTTTTACCAACTGAGCTATCAGGGAAGTCCTAAGAGTGTCTGAATCCCTCCCCAAACAATCAGTAGTCTGGGGCTCCAGAATCCCAACTGGTCCACTCATCTCTCTTCTTAAAAAGTAAAACATGGCCCTGGGCATTTTATAAAAACATCATTAAAACTACTCATGTTATAAAAAATGTTTCTTCTTCTAGTCAGTAAAGTCAACATGTCTATTGTGGAAAATTTAAATGATACCGGAAAATGAAGACAAAAAAAGTACCTATGTTCTTTCTTACTCTACAGAGACGATAGCTTCTAGTCATTTTCCATGGTGTGTCTGTGCGTGGGCATGCACGCCTCAAATGAATTCTGAGTCTAAATACTCATTTTCATATTAAAAGCTTTGGACTAGGAGAATGTCTTTGAAAACTAAAGGATGATAAACATGTTTATTTTGGTCTATGCTTTATTACTTAATGATAATTGTTAGGAGTGAAAAATATCCAGCTGAAGGGAGTGGAGTGAGCCTTCATGGAATGAGAAACAGCTAGTTGAGTTAAAAAGCCCTTTCTCCTCTCTTGCTTGGGAAGTGGGATCTTAATTTAGATGAATACATGCACAGAAATGAAGGTTAAAACCAATCTGCTGACTGTAAGCTTAGGTAAGGCTTGGGAGAGGGGAGAGAGACAGCTATTAGCATCCTTGCTTTTGTTCTCACCCACTGCAGTAAGTTGAATTGTGTACCTTGCCCCAAAGACACACCCAAGTTCTAAACCCCCTGTCTATGAACTGGACCTTATTTTGAAATATGGTCTCTGTAGATGTAATTACATCAAGGATCTCAAGATGAGGCCTTCCTGGAATTGGGGTGGGCCCTAAATCTACTTATAAGAAAAAAGAGAGGGAGATTTGAGACACAGACACACAAAGGCCGTGTACAGATGGAAGCAGAGAGTGGTCACAAATCAGAGGACACCAGGGGAGCGACTAGAAGCCGGAAGAGGTGAGACAGGATTCTCCTCCAGAGCCCATGGAGGAAGTGCGGCCTCGCCAACACCGTGATTTTGCAGACTCCAGAATGGTGAGAGAATGCGTTGTTGTTGTTTTATGTCACCAAGTTTGAGGTCATTACCTAATATACTCATCTTTCACTGAAGATGTTTCATTAAAGAAAATATATTTCTCTCAACGAAATACATGCTTTGCAGTTGGGGATTGCCAGAAATCAAAGCACGTCTAGGCTAGGAAATTATACATGTGCCGATACCCTTATAGCCTTTCCCACTGCAGTTCTTCATCATCAGAACATGGAACATGATTTCAGTGGCCATTTCCTCACTTCTTCTAAAGTAAATATGTAGCCAGGTTGCTTCTAAAGGCCTGGAAGAGGAGCGTGTCTGTCACGTCTCCTGGAATCCTGACGGAGTGTGAAGGGGACAGTCTTGTATCTCAGGGGCTCAGAGTCTAGCCAGACTTCTCGTGACGTGGGCTCCGAGAAGGGACACCGACAAGAAGTGTCAGCACTGAAAGAAGCATTACTCTGCCTCCGGAGTGGGAAACACTGGCCTTCAATCTTGAAGGTTGAGGAGCTGTTTAACAAGCAAATAAAGAGGAAAACAGCTCTGACAGGCTCAAGGAAGGAAATGATAACAAAACGCCAGCCCTCCGCTTCTCTTACTTATAGTTCAGCGACTTCCCAAAGAGCAAAAAGGGCTTCATAAGATCACCTGATGAGAGAAGAGAATGGACTGGAATGAGGAAGAGAAAGGAAGTGAGTCAAAGCTGCATGTGAGAAATAATGAGGGCTCAAACACTGTCAGTGAAGTGGGAGCAAAAATGGCTAGCACTCCTCAGATCGCCATCCAATAGAACTTCCTTTCCTGTAATAACGGGCATGTTCTCTAGCCTCACTACGGTAGCCATAAGCCACATGAAATGTGCCTAGTGTTCCCAAGGAACTTTATTTTTAACTGTATTCTATTTTAATTAAACTCCAACATAAATAGTCATGCGTGGCGAGTAGTTACTGTATTGGTCAATGCAGTTCTAGAACAATGTAAGAAAGGAGAAAGACAAACTTGTGGCTGGAATGACTCCACGTATCATGGTACTTAGCAAAATGGAGAGAACATACGAAGAAGCTGAGTTTTCACAGATAAACAAAGATGCCAACTTTAGACATGCTGCATTTGAGGAAACCAGGTGTGTGAAGAAGGATTCCAGTCAATGGCAGAAATGTAATCTGAGAGAAAGGGATCAGAACTGGGCTTCTGCGTGTGGATAAGGTATAAGTGTGGAGATGGGAGGAGAGTCCACACAGCTGGTTGGATTGAAGGCTCAACTGAGGACAGGAAGAAAGCGGAGCTTCACTTACAGGAGAGAAAGAAGAGGTGAGGATAGGTATGAAGAAAGGCATGTTTGCGAACTGGAAAATGAGGATGGAGAAAGAGGTGGCTTCCATCTGACGGTTTTGTCTGTCTTAGAGACAAGAGTTAAGGTGCTCTGATAGGAGAGAGGGAGGGGATAGGAGCTGTCAGAAAAGAGAAAGGAAGGTGATCTATAAACCAAAGAGCAAGAAAGAGAGGGAGGGAGAGGAGAAAAGCTTACATAGCACACTGCAAACTCAGCTGAGCTCTTTGATTGCAGACAGTAGATTGAGTCAATGCACTGTTTTCTTCAAACCCTGGAGACTTCATCAAAGTGTCAGCAAGGAATAAAAACTGTAACAGTGAAAAGAATGTGCTTGGGGCATTAGCAGAAAGAAGACTTGGGTGCATTCCTTAAAGGCAGAGTGGAAGGAAGAGTACTGATGAAAGACACAGAATGGAAAAAGCCCAATTCCATGATCTACACAAGGGGAGTCGTACACAAGGTGTACTCAGAAGAAGGCTGGTAGGGTTTAGATGTGGTCTGGCAGGTACTGAAAGGACAAGAATGAGAAGCAGGGCTGCAAACGGGGGGCAGGGGGGTGTGACTGTCTGTATACAGAACAAATGAACATTTCCAGTGTATGACAACTGTGCCTAAATAAACAGGCAGTCTTCCTATTAAGAGTGTACAGAAATGCTGCATAAAAAGGGAACAGGGAGAAAGAAATTCACTGCCAAGGTTCAAAGAAAGACAGGAAAATCTCCAGGTGCCAGAAATGAAGTGAAAAATAAGGTTACGGCGCTAGGAGGGAGCTGGTGCTTCAGGCAGCCGAGGGGGGGGCGCGAGCGGGGCGTGGAGTGAACGTGCCAGGATCCGGGGAGAGGACCCAGGACCGCGGCAGGCCAGGCTGCTGGAGCAGACGCTCCTGCATCCAGCTGGGAGGCTCCCTGCCTGGTTCCTCTGTGAGGAGCGGACCGAGGGTGCTGCCCAGGAAGCCGGGAGGCAGCCTGGGCTGTGCGGGAGTCAAACCAGAGAAACCAGCACCTCGGACCCGTGACACAAGAGTGTGGAGTCCAGGTTTATTCTACCTCCACACTGTGTGCACCGCCCTCCCCCGCCCTGAAATCTGGAAACCGTTCCCTGGTGGCTCAGCGGTAAAGATCCCATCAATAATTGAGGAGACGAAGGTTCTATCCCTGGGTCGGGGAAGATCCCCTGAAGAAGGAAATGGCAACCCACTCCAGTATCCTTGCCTGGAGAATCCCATGGACAGAGGAGCTGGGGGGTGACAGTCCATAGGGTAACAAAAGAGTTGGACATGACTCAGTGACTAAACAACAACAACAAATCTTAACAGTGAAAACTGGTCTGGATATTGCCAGACCATTCACTTCCCCAGAAATCTAACTGGTAAACTCCCCAATATCATCAGGAAACTGGAAGAGACTTAAGCCTCCCATGAGGTGCCCAGGACCGTGGAGCTGACTGACATGGAAGAACGGTGGCAGGGAGAGGAGGATGAGATGGGGCAGGCTAAATCAGGAGACAGACCCAACAGAGACGAGATCAGAATGAAGCAGCCTGTAAACCACATACAAGAAACATGTTTAGGGCCCGTAAAGAGATAAAAGGAGTGATTTTTGTACAGAAAAGAAATTGTGAAACAAAAATAGGCAGATGTCAAGCAAGAATAGGCAGATGAAAAAGAAAATTCCATAGAAAATGTAGTCAATGAAGTGAAATCAATGTACAGGTTAAGCTCTAGACTGGAAAGAGTAGAAAAGAGTGTTTTTCAATAAAATTGGAAAGAGAAGTAGTGAACAGGAACACAGTACAAAGAATTCAGAACACAGCAGGGGCAGCTAAATAGACCCAAAAATGCAAGTGTCACTGAGAGGCTCCAACCCACTTCCAAACAAATTCCAGAGGACAGGAATACGGGAAATGACAGAGAAACAATTTTCAAAAAGAAAATAAGTAAGTTTTCCAGATATAGTCCTGAGACTTTATCACATCAGGTGCTAGATAGTTGTGGCAGTTTTTCGGTATGTCTGCAAATGCTTTGATAGCCCCTCCATCAAAAAGTGGACTCCAGGATTTCCCTGGTGGTACAGTAGATAAGAATCTGCCTGCCAATGGAGGGGACATGGGTTTGATCGCTGGTCTGGGAAGATTCCACGTGCTGTGGAGCAACTACGCCCATGGGCCACAACTACTGAAGCCCACTGCCTAGAGCCCGTGATCTGGAAAGAACAGTAGCTCCCACTCGCCACAGTGAGACAAAGCCCAAGTGCAGCAACAAAGACCCAGTGCAACCAAAAATAAATAGATTTGAAAAAGGTGAACTCCAATTCCCTTCTCCTTGCACACGCCTGGCCTGAGACTGCAACTGATGAGCAGAAAGTTGTGAAAGTGATGCCACGTAACTTCCAAGGGTAGGTTAGAAAAGGCAATACAATTCTGCCTACCTCTCTCTCGGGGTGCTGGCCCTTACTAGCCAAACATGCTGCTGTGAGGAAGCCCAGGGCACACAGAGAGGATGCTTGTGGGTGTTCTGACCAACAATCCCTGCTGAGGTCCAGACAATGGTCAGCCTTACCCACCAGACAAACAAGGAAGCATGACTTCAAGACGACAGGCCATGGCCACCCTCTGACTGCAAGCACATTGAGCCCAAGAGAGAACTGTCCACTGGAGGCCAGTCATCCCCAGAAACACACAGATGGTCATAAATGACTGTTCTCTGGGGGCTCCGTATTTGGGGTGGTTTGTTATGCAGCTGGTGCTAACCGGAAGAAGAGGATGAAAAAACTGCATATCTAGAAACACTGCACTGCAAATGTAGGTGGAAGGGAAAGGATAAAGAGAATCTTGAAGCTGCCCGGTGGGAGAGAGACACCTTAAGCTCTGAGGGTGAGGATGTTGGTCTGTTTCCCTCACTATTGTATTCAACACGTGGAACAGTGTCTGACACAGTGTTAGCCTCAATACAATCTTGAATATCGCCAAATAAAACTGTCACCGGAAAACCCAACACGTAGCTAGCTGCTATAGCAGCCTGAGTGGCCCCCAAAGATGTCCACACCCAAATCCTGGAAATCTGTGAATAAATTACCTTACATGGCAGAAGGGAATTTGCAGGGATCATAGAAAAAGGCAAGGAAACAGAACCAGAAGGAACACAGCCCTGATGCCTCACTGATTTTAGTAAGTGAGACACATTTCAGACATTTGACTTCCAGAACTGGGAGATAATAAATCCATGTTATCTCAGGTCACTGATTGTGGTCATTTGTCTCATCAACAACAGGAAACTATACACCTATTGTCAAGAGTGTGGGCAAAAAGAAAGTCAGTCTCAAAGATTAAGAATTAAGCACCTACAGACCTTTGCTGAAAGAACTTCCCAAGGACACACAAGCTTTTCAGGAACAAGAAAACTAAATTGCGAAAAGGAATGGGATAAAGGGAAAAATGATAAGCACAAAAACTGTCAGGGATGTAAGGGCTTCCCCGGTGGTGCAGTGGTAAAGAACCCGCCTGCCAAAGCAGGAGACACGAGACAGGGGTTTGATCCTTGGGTCAGGAAGATCCCCTGGAGTAGGAAATGGCAATCTGCTCCACTATTCTTGCCTGGAGAATCCCATGGACAGAGAAGCCTGGCGGGCTACAGCCCATGGGGTCACAAAGAGTGGGACACGGCTGAGTCACTAACACTTTCACTTTCAAGCACACGTACATGCCATGAGGTGCATATGAGGACTCTGCCATCTCACTCTTGGACATGTATTCCAGAGAAATCCCCACACAGGACTATGCCCCGGAGCACTGTTTGTGGTAGTGGGAGGTCTGGAGGCGGGCATGGTAAATGTGGTGGGGACACTACAGAATTTCAGGAGGCCATTAGACCTCATGCATACATGGCACCATGGGCAGACCTTAAAGTCAGAGTGCTCGGGGAAAACAAAGAAAGAAGTCTGCAGCACAACACAATGGATGTAAATGAGAAATACCCCAAAAAACACTGTGTATAAGGACACACGTAAAATGAGGGAAAGAGAGTGGGAGAGAAAAGCAATAAATAAAAGCGGGCCTTTTCACGATCAATGTGTCTGCTTTAACAGAGGGATGTAATTAGCTTATCTCTGGGCCCTGCAGGCCAGATGAAAACAAACAAATGAAAGGAAGTAAATATAAAGACAGGCATTCAGGGGCATATGAGATTGTAGCAGCCAGATGCTGGTGAGGACGGACAGTCGGGCTAGAGCTGTTGAGGCGCCAACGGTGGGTTTCCCGAAAGGGCGCAGGTCACCGCGAGGGAGGTGAGGGTGGCTGCAAGCAGGGCCAGCTGGGCCTGCGCTCCCCCAGGACGACTGCAGGGGCTCAGAGAGGCGCCCGAGCCCTCTGACGGAGTCAGCTGAGAACGTGGGGTACAGATGAGTGGCAGGCAGGAAGGAGAGGTGGTACTGGCATCCTGAGTAGGAGGAGAAGTATTGCTATCAGCCATAAAGGGACAAGTCTGTGTTCCGCAGACAATTAGGAGCAGGCAATTAGGTTGTAATTCATAATTTCGCCGTGAAATGGAGCTGGTGGAGACAGATGATTTGCACACTGGAGAGGGCTGAGAAGGTGGTGAGCCCTGTGCAGGCCTCAGAAAGCAGCCTCCTTCGAGGCCGGGCTTGGGACGGTGTTTGGCAGAGAACCACTGTCTCCCACTGAAGATTTTATAAGACTTTTCTTTCTTGGAGCCCTCAAGCAAATGAGAAAGCAGAATTTACTTATAGAAAATATACACTTATTCCTACAAACATGATTTGTTTCAGCAAAATAATATTTTATTGTTCATAGCAATTTTGAGTCAGCTGAATCAGAAGAGGAAGAGGAACATAAGGAGGAAAGCAAACTCAGCTACATTTCTGTTCTCTGAAGAGCTGATGGGTGATCTGTGTTCTTCTTTTGTTGGAAACCCCATGAAGGAACCTGGACCGGATTATCTAAGTGGCTGCATCGGGGAAAAAAGTCAGTGCTTTGGCCGTCTTCCTAATTTCTGACCAGCTTTCAAACAAATGTTGTCAGCTACTTGTTTTATAGCCAAGAGCTTGCCTTTACACAGCTGGACTTCCTCACTGGAATGGAGGCTGGAGGAGGGAGACAGGGATGGATAAGCCAACACTGGTACCCACAACTAAAAAAACTGTTTCACAATTTTCATGGCACAGGTGTGCACAGAGCGCATTTAGAAACTGTTTTCAAAGAAGACATGAGAAAATCAGAGTCTTGTGGGTTCTCTGCCAAGGATCGCTCTTAAAACTTCAACTATGGAAAAGAGGGGACGATAGGTTTTGCCAAAAATGTTCTGTTGGGCTCACATCAAGATAAATATGTGCACAGACAGCTTCTTCTCTATGAAACAAACTTATTTTGTCTTCACTTGGTGTTGTTTTGGATACCAGGGACACTGATGTGTTGTACCCTAAGGAGCCTGCTACCCACATTATGTAAGAGAGGATGCTTTACTTCCGGTCTGGGTAGAAGCAGGAGATGATAATGGGGAAAAGCAGGGAGAACATAGGAAAGGAGCCCAAACAATAGAAAAGTGAATGCTGCATCCCACAGCAAGGCTACCAGAGCCTAAGTTTCGGTGCTAAGAGTTAATGTCAGCACAGACCAGGATCATTAAACTTCCGTGGGCCTCTCATGTCTAAGAAGGGTATAACAGTACCTCTCCTAGAATTATGGTGCAGGTTAAATGAGATGTGCATACGTCATCACTCATCACTAGTAAATGCTCAAAACATATTCAGCGTTATAATTCAGGCTCTACCATCCTGCTTTGCTTCAGTGGTATCTATTTTTAGTACAAGAGGGGTATGTTTAGTCTAAAAGCGGTCAAAGAATGTTAGTATTATCAATATTATTAACAGGTCCTTAAAAATAAATAAACAAAACTGCACTGAAAAAAATGCATTGGTAGGTGGCACCTTGTAAAACTATTTCCGTTCGACAGATGAGCACGGGAAGTTCTCCCCCACCCCGGGCGATGCCTCCTTGACTGCATTCCCAGGGATCCTGTGTCCCTGTAGGTTCTGGAACACGCTCACCCCTCTCTGCACCCCCTCTTACACTCATGTGACCTTGATGAGCGGAAGACGGGGGAGGGAACCACTCCTGTCTCAGATGCAGCGCTCGTCACTACCACACTGTGGCCCTTGGAGAAGCGGGTGAGGCACGAATAGAAAGTGCCAGAAAGGCTGTGGGGGGTTCTCTCTCTCTTCACTCCACCTGTGGGGGAGCAGGTAAAGATGTCTGGAGAGGCTTTTGGAACACACACAGCGGGTGACTGAAGGATACGGCCTTCCGTTTACTGTCTGGGTTCTGCTGGGATCACAATGGGGAAGTGTGTGAGGATCCTACAGCCCGTTCATTGATTCATAGCTCATGGAAGGGCCCGAGCATCTATCCCTTGGAAGAGTTTCCCAGTGACGCCGTCACACATGTTCCAAGCCACCCTAGGATGGACACGTGAAACTGCCTGATTCTCTGGCACCTGCATTCCCGTCCAAGTCTACCTGGTATCACACTCAGAGCAAATCAATCACCTGGAACATTTACTGCTCAATACACTGCTCCTTCCTATTTCTCAGCCCCTTGCCAGTGAGATGGAGCATCTGTCTAGCTCTGGTCCATGGGCTGTGAACAGAGCATTCAGATGAGGAGGAGTGTGTTCAAGTGATGTTTTAGGGAACAGGCTATCATCACCCTGGGTTCCTGAGGGAACACATGGAGCAGAGCAGCGTGCTCATCCTCAGACCTGCACTGAATATGCAGCGCAGGCAGGAAATAAGCTTCTCGCTTGGAAGGCTAGTCTGTTAGCACTGTGTATCCTACACGCTCCAGTCACACAGAAGAAGAGCCAGCGAGGACCCCCAAACTGCAGCGGAAGAAGACCGGACCAGATTGCCCGCCTCTCAGCTCATGGCTGCTGTTTTGTTTTTTTCTTTAATAAATATTTTATGAATTTGAACTTAGCAAATGTTGGCATCTTCTTCCTCATATAAAGAAACTCCTAAAAAAAAAAAAAAAAAAAAAAAGAAAGAAACTCCTAAGAGGAAGTGAAAAAGGTAAGATATGAACAAATCTCCATCAAGGACAAAAGAGAATAACTGCTTCTGTGTGGATATCAAGTTATTAAGGCCGGGAGATGCCGATCACAGTCCATAATTCATATTTTACTTTCTGTTTCTTCAATTTGAAAATTAATGAAAAGTAGAAAGAAAATATATGACTCTCTTCACGGCCTAGACTTGGCCTCTTAATATTTTAGCATATTAGCTCCCCCTCTACTTCTATGTATCTATTTCTAATATATTAAACAACACATAACTGTAAGAATACGTGTTAGAAAAATAAACTACAGCACTGTAAAAGAGTTCAAGTATCCTTTGATCTAGGTAGGTCCTCACCCCCTGCCCCCATAAGTATTATGAGATTGATCTGCATTCACTATAATATAAATAAAATTCACAGTAAACATGAAGCAGTACTCTTTTGCAGTCCTGCGTGTCTGACTCTTTGCGACCCTATGGACTGTAGCCTGCCATGGTCCGCTGTTTATGGGGATTCTCCAGGCCAGAATACTAGAGTGGGTTGCCATGCCCTCCGCCAGGGGATCTTCCCAACCCAGGGATCGAACCCAGGTCTCCTGCATTGCAGGCGAATTTTTTACCGACTCAGCCACCAGGGAAGCCCCTGGTAGCCTACAATGGGAGGTCAATCAGATGCAGTGAATGGCTGTTTCAGAGGCAGACCAGGCTCTGGACACCTCAGCCTGACGCTCTGCATCTTATCTCCCAGTAGGGGTGGGCAGCCTAATAATAAGTATATATTACACATGAATTAATTAGTAGAAAGAAGGATATAATAAAACACATGGTCAACCTTTAAGGTCATTAATCTTTCTCAGGAGGCTTTTTCATTTAATTTAGACTCCTCTCTCTCTAGCCCCTTTAAGCATGAACACTGGTTGCCAAGTGCCCTTGGAGGTAACTTGGGTGAATACTGAAGGTGGATTCGATTGGGTGTTCAGAAGCAGTGCAGTAGTCAGAAACAGGCACCAGTGGATCCAGAACTAATGGCTCTAGGAGTGGATCTGGGGCTTACACAAGAGGATGTTGAGTACATCACCACAGGCTGCAAGTTCACGGGATGAGGGCCACACCTGCGTGTGCACTGGGGCCCAAGGAGGACTGGGCTGGACGCTCACACCCACAAGACTCCTTCTGCATGAGTATCTGCACAAGTATCTCCTTCTGTATCCCATTCATCAGTATATTCCCTCTGCCCGGCACAGAGGAGACGACCAGTCATGTTTACAAAATGCATAAATGAAAGGAGAGCCAAGTGCTTCCCTTTCTAGAGTAATTAATTTTACTTTGCCTAAATTAAACTCACTTCTTTATGCATGAGGAAATGAGTGGTTCTATTACAGAGCATGCAGAAATAAATGATTATCTCATTTAATAATGAGCTAGGACCAATAATAAAAATTGTCTGCCTGTTGTTCCTTAGTTACTGCTCTGCCAAGTAGCCCAATCTGCTGACATTAGAGGTCTAATTTAATTAAATCATGTACAAGGCTCAGAAAACCTACTGAGAGCACTCTGTTTAATTACAGGCAAGGGAGTAAGCATCAATCCTATTGATCTGATCAGTTCAAATTCTATACAAAGAATGTGGGCAATGAAAAAAAAAACCTGTTTTCCAGGCAACTTTGATGAACTCTGGATTCTGAGTGGCCAGGAAGACAACAAAGGCAAACCAGCCATGTTATCATGTGGAACCACAAGGATGGAACTGAAACCAAACCTTAGTCATTCCTCAGAGCTATACATCATGAAGAGAAGACAACCAACCACAAAAGGCAGATTTCTCCTCAGGGAAATAAAATACACTGGGTCATGGTAGGTAGAAGTCATCCAGCATTTAAAATCTAGCAAACTGGCATTCAAAGGCATTGAGCAAATTCTGACACCCACAACTGTCTTGGAATAAAGAGAAATAAATCTAATTCATGGGTATACATAAAATGGGAATTTGCAGTTGAGGAAAAGATATAAGTTCCCTAATATATTTTTATTTGGAGGTAATTAAAATATAAACACATACATTTATATAAAACTGTATTAACTACAGAACCTACAAGATAATAAATGTGATCAGAATAAAAGTTTTGAGTACAATGTATGTGTATCTGTGTGTATGTGCAGTTATTCAATGTCCATCTAAGAATTCAAATCTATACGATTCTTAGGGAAAAAAGGTGGTATGGTGTTAATCTTTCCAGACTACTAACTCTGGACTTCACCCCAAACAATTACTGATAGATTTTTGAGCAGTTGCTATGTGCCATGCATTAGTCAAGTGCTTAGATGATTCATGAGGATTACGTAGTGTTCCCGCACTGGGTACTATTATTATCCCCATTTCATAGAAGAATAAACTGAGGCACAGAGAGCATAGGTTAACTTCCCAGAAACTCACAGTGGCTTTGGGGTTCAAGCTGTGACCCCAAGCAGTCACTGAGCCCTGGCACAGAGTATGATACCATTAGACTATGCTGTCCTTAAGACTGACCTTCAGAGTTAGAGAAAATACTCAATGAAGGGAAACTGGTTTTTTCTCCTTTGCTAGTCACAATCAAGTGCTGACTTGTGCTTTAGTGTCTCAAGTTCAAGGAGGAAACTTATTCTAAACCACAATATGTAATTAGGCCTAAGACCAGCATTTCCTTCACAAAGTAAGCACCAACAGAATGTGCGTGCTAAAAGCAAGCGCACCTAATTAGGGCATTAGTCATAATGATCAGGGAGTGCAACCCAGGAAATTACATGTGCTGTGGGCCTTAGCACTAAGTAAATGTCCTCAGCTTGCCCAGATAAAGTCTTCGCTGACTGCAATGATTTACACCTGCCGTTGCCAGGATTAGCATCCAATACAGCTGGGTTCTGAAAATAAGCTTATGCATGTGAGTTTAGACAAAATAACATCCAGATATGAGCATTAGGAAATGCTGGCAATAGCCACAAATGAGGAAAAGAGTTAATAACATTCAAAAATAGGGCTTTCGTTCATATTCATACACAATGGCAAGTGTGAAAACTGTGTGGGGATTAAAAACAGAATGATGTACACACACTGATCTTAGTGAAGCAAGTTAAAGAGCGATGGTAAGACCAAGATGTATTTTTTTCCTTCTCCGTGTGCAAAATCACCAGTCAGCGCACAAAAGAAAGCAAGCTTCTAATTCTGCCACGATGGAGAAAGAGTAGAGCAGGTCTAGTAATTCAAAGTTCAAAGGGAACTGTTTCTGACTGAAGAATTCATTGCTTCATCTCCAGTCCAATGGCAGATCAAATTAATTGTCAAACAAAGAAATACTTGTGGGTTCCAAAGAAAAAACTTTATCTTTGGAAAAGTGAGTGCTTAACAACTCTGCCAAACATTTTTATCCTGAAACATCAACTCCTTTAGTAATGGTTGTATTTCCAACCAACCACCAAACAAAGTGGTTCTCAAACCTGTTTGGGTCATAGGGCCATTTAAGCAGGCAGAGGTGACTACCAGGAATTACACATACACATTCAGAACATACACATACACAGATGTATATATATATAGGATTATTAGCTTTAATGGGCTTCACTGATAGCTCAGTCGGTAAAGAATCTGCCTGCAAGGCAGAAGACTCTAGTTCGATTCCTGGGTCAGGAAGATCCCCTGGAGGAGGTAAAGGCTACCCACTCCAGTATTCTGCCCTGGAGAATTCCATGGACTGTATAGTCCATGGGGTCGCAAACAGTCAGGCACGACTGAGTGACTTTTTCACGTTAACTTTAATGAGTCTAAAGGACATTTCATATTAGATTCAGTATGGATATATGAGAGCAGGTACTATAAATCTAAAGAAACATGATCAGAAGAAACTGCAAAGTGGAAATTCTTTATATTTTTGCAAATTATAAATTATTTGCCTACCTTAAAGTTAGAACCTTTTATCTGAGCTTGGGGAAGACGTGAGTACCCAGAGAATGGCTGAGAATCACTGTGCCAGGATAAATTTTAGCATCCACGAAGATTTGCTGATTGCAGAGATTAAAAACAAATCCTACCTGCACGCCTCAGCACTTTCAGACGACTCTCAAGAATGACTGCATACCCAGAAAGGTATGCTGATTCACAGAGAGCAATGCCGCGGAACCCTCAGGGCGCCCTTGGCTGAGCAGCCGCCTGCGGGTGGGCCCTCCCCCGGGACCGGCGCTCACCCTCCTCCGCAGCCGGTCGCGCTCCTCCCGGACGGCGTTCGTGGCGGCCTTGGTCCTGTGCAGCTCCTCCTCCTTGCTGCACAGCATGGCCGTCAGGCTCTCGTTCTCCTCCCGCAGCCCCGCCAGCTCCTTCTCCCACCGGGACCGCTCCTCTGCCAGGCTGGGGTACAGGTCCCGGCCGAGGACCCCCTCGATCTCCTCCACTGTCTGGAAAACAGGGCCACGGAGACAAGTCAAGTCAGTTCCCTGGGGAGGGGGCAGGGGAGAACACAGGCTAGCCGCGGGCGGGTGTCCACGGAGGGGGCTTCCACGGTCACTCCACTGCGGCCGATCCCCCAGTCACCCTCTCCCCATCTTCAGAAGAGGCTGTCACGGCCTGGGTCATGGTCTGTGTTCCCGGCAGTCTCCCCTCATGAGAAAAACACAGTCTCTTCCTGGTGTTTAAGTCTGTCTGTAGTGCAAACAGCCACACAGACGTTTATCTCCTTCACCCACGTTCCAGAGTCAGTGAATACACATAACCAGATGGCAAGCCAGTTAGTGATCCTGATAAAGCAAAGGCGAAGTTGCAGACTACATACAAGATCTAACTTGAAATTTCCTAAATCACAGGTTTCCCATGTTCCAGCTCAGCGATACAATGGGTCACATCACCATTTCCAGGTTTTAGGGTCATATCAGAAGCAGAAGGTGTGAATGAGGTTCAGTCCCAAGATACGAAAGATGAAAATAAACCTCAGCGACACAGAAAAGAGGGAACTCATTGTGGAGGCTTCTAAGACAGCAGGGATTTAATTAACACGACAGCTATGAGCTTAAAAAGAACAGGATCTTGATAGTACTTGGACGGTTTTTTTTTTTTAATTCACTGAAAACATATAAATTTTAAGAAAAGGAAGCACTCATTCTGCTTGCTTTCAGAAACTATTCATTCGTGATTATTGTCCTTTGGAAAAGGAAGCACATGCCAAATGATTTGGAAAGAAGCGGTGGAATTACCACGTCGGGGTAGAAGGCAATGAAGAGATGTGATGTGAAATAGGTCTCAAAAATGAGTGGCCTAAGGGTGCAGGGCATTCCAGGCGGCTCTAGCGGTAAAGCACCCGCCTGCCAATGCAAGAGATGCAAGAGACTGGGGTTCAATCTCTGGGTCGGGATGTTCCCTGGAAAACTGAATGGCTACCCACTCCAGGATTCTTGCGTGGAGATCCCATGGACAGAGGAGACTGGCGGGCTATCGTCCATGGGGTCGCAAAGAGTCAGACATGACTGAGCAACTTAGCAATCAGAGGGTGTCATGATGAGGACAGGTACCCACTTTCCACATGCAGTGCTTTGTCCTTCCTCTCAAATCAGAGACTTCTGCCCTACTCACTCCTGCTCCAGGGTCTGTTCTGTCGCTTGCTGGTTGGCAGAAACCCATGGCTTCCTCTTTTCCTTGATGCTAAGGCTGGGGCTAGTACCCAAGCTGACATTACAATCACATACAGGGCCTGGAGATTCCAGAAAGAAAAACACTAGGGGCTGCTTCCCCAAACCACATCAACTATATATTTATAATTGTGATGAATGAAGATGGGAAACCAGATGTAATATTAATATGAATCATGGTTTACCTCAAGATATCACAGCTCTTCTGTGAAATCCAGGATTCCTCTTGACAGAGTGTTGGGCCTTTATTCCTCAAACATTTTATGGATAACATCACATTTCCCCTTGACACAGGCTCCTTTCAGACTTCTCAGTGTGAACTGAGATGCCTAGGTCATGAAGCTCTGGGGAAGTAATATAAAGATACCAGAGGCCCTGCATCAAGAGGACTTGATGTTCCCACGGTTCAAGGTGAGTTTGTGCAGATACAGCAAATTCTTCTCACCTGGTGCTCCCTAAGGACTAAGATGAGCGCGAGTCAAAGCCGCTCAGTTGTGTCTGACTCTTTGTGACCCCATGGACTGTAGTCTGTCAGGCTCCTCTGTCCGTGGAATTCTCCAGCACGAACACTGGAGTGGGTTGCTATTACTTTCTCCAGAGGTCTTCCCTACCCAGGGATTGAACCCGGGTCTCCCTCCTTGTATCATTGCAGGCAGATTCTTTACCATCTGGGCCACCAGGGAAGCCCAAGGTGAATGCACAGCAAAGGCGGGACTGAGGCCAACCCAGTACGTTCAGGATAGATGACTCATTCAGGCCCTTTGTTAGCACCATGAATTGATAACTCTAGAAATAACATTCTAGAATCCTGAAAGCTGCAATAAAATTTCCAAGTTAATCTTACAACTTCAGAGCGCTGTATGATGAACCACACTAAAATGACATGGTTCAATACTATTAAGTCTCATAGCTTCTAAGGAAGTAGTCATTTTTGCAGCAAAGACAGTGATCTTGACTATTGATCAAATGCCTTTCTCAGATATGATTCAACCCAGCAAAAATGTACAGGGCTCCGGCTTCTCCCTGGTGGCCCAATCTTTAGAAAGGCCTTTTTAGAAATACCCACCCCCAATAGATATTCGAGAAAAACAGCACTTCAGACGAAAGGAATCTGATCATTTCCCTCAATGATCTGAGAGCCGCACAGAGGGGTGGGGAGGGGCCCTACCTTGATGGCCAAGTCGCAGTGCTCACTGGCCGTAGTCAGCTGCTCGATGTGTCTGTCCACCTCCGCCACCGAGAGGCTGCAGCTGCTCTTCTTCCTGCAGCAGACCACGTTCTCCAGCCCCGTCAGCACCCTCTGCAGCTCCGAGTTCAGGTCACTGCAGTTATCTGCAAGCGGATGTGGACATGAGTTAAGCAGGAAGACGGGCATGAGCGCTCTCTGTTTTGATTATGGAGAAGAACCCGTTTAGGCACAACGGACGGCAGTGCAGTTGGACGCCAAAGTTTAACACTACGCAGCCTACTCTTGACCTTTTGAGGTCTGGAGCCAATGCAAAGGCTTTATTAAGGAGTTTCAGACCATGGCCATTTTCTAGACAGCCATGCTACGCTGCATTCTCTCATTTTTCACTCAAAGGCAGCTACATCTCAAATTTCTCTATGAAGAAATGTCCCAGGGGCTGTGGGACTTCTGGTCAACCTTCCTGCTCAGTCATTCAGATAAGGACTGATTTCAAAGAGTTTTAGCTAAAAAGATCTGAAAACTACTAAATAACAAAACAAACCCCAGAGAGAGCAGAGACACTAGGTATTTTGTTGCTGTTGTTTTTTTTAAGAACAGAATCTGTATAAGAAACAGTTTGTGCCCTCAGTCAGCTTATAATCAGGACTTTTTCTTCTGACTGATGTAACCAGTCAGCAGGCTTTACCATTGCAATTTATACCACTTTCTTCCATCAGAGGAAAAACAAAACTGTTTTAACAAACTCCATATTGTCCTCCAATGCCTTGTAAGCAATTCTAATAATTTGATTCTGACTTTAAAATCTGGGTTATTTTTAATTGTGAGACACCCAAGGCCTGGTTAGGAAAAGAAAATTAATTATAATCTTAATGTGAACTAGACATATTTTAAAAGATATTTTTTGTTGGGGTAAAAATCCCCTTAAAGTCAAATGTAATACAAATATTAATATCTCAGCCTATTTTGGATTCTGTGTATCACTACACCACTCAATTCTTATAGCAAGACAGCTGTTAACTATAGTAATTTACCAAAGGATACCTTTCCCTTGCATCCATGAAAGAAGCCTCAAGTCTTCACACTTCCCTCCTCTTCCCTTCTCATCACTGGTTCCATGCAATAAAACAGCCAGCTGCCTTTGATGCTTACCCGTAGAAGGCTTCAAGAAACTCTCAGCAGTACAATAAGAGGATTTCTCAGAATATTTTGTTCAACTTTATTTGACAGCTTATATCTGTTGTTTAGCTAAGTTGCATTCAACTTTTTGTGATCCAATGGACTGTAGCCTGTCAGGCTCTTCTGTTCATGTAAGTTCCCAGGCAAGGATATTGGAGTGAGTTGCCATTTCCTTCTCCAGGGGACCTTCCTGAACAAGTGATCAAATCCATGTCTCCTGCATTGCAGGCAGATTCTTTACCACTGAGCCACCAGGGAAGCCCAGATATCTACAGGGAAGCCCTATATCTGCTGCTGCTGCTAAGTCACTTCAGTCGTGTCTGATTCTGTGTGATCCCATAGACGGCAGCCCACCAGGCTCCCCCGTCCCTGGGATTCTCCAGGCAAGAGCACTGGAGTGGGGTGCCATTGTCTTCTCCGGCCCTATATCTACAAGTACCTAAATCCAGACAGAAGAGAAGTCTGATCCTTTCATTGCAACCAATGAACACAACGATTCCCCCTCTTCTCCAAACTGTATTCTCTATCTCTCCCAGCTCTGTGAGTAGCAATACCATCCACCCAGTTATTCTGGTTAACTCTCATGACACCTTAATTTTCTTGTGCTTTACACCCCAAACCCAATCCATCTTGTGACTGCAACCTCTAAAACACACCCCCAAACTGACCTCTTCAGACCATTTTCACGGACACCACTCTTGGTCCAAGCCACCATCATTTCTCCATTGAACCACCTGAACAACCTCCCACCTCTAGTCCCTACACTGTAGCCAAAGTGAATCTCTTAAGGACATAAGCCAGACCATGGCCCAAACCATTATATGGCTTCCCCTTCATTCAGCTGAAGTCTAAACTCCTTACCAGAGTCTGTAAGACTGCATGATCAACGCTGTTGATGTTTCAACCCAGGCTGTACCATGGAACTCCTATTAAACACTAATGTCCAGGCCCCACCCAGGCCAGTTAGATCACAATCTTCAGGGGAGGAGTTTCGGCACTGGAAAAAATTTTTTAGGCTCATCAGATAACTGCAGTGTGCGTTCGTGGTGGGAACCACTGATTTCGCTGGTCCTTGTCTCCTCTGTCGACCTTCTGCCTCATCACTATGCTATATTCACACTCCTGCTTCTTCTCCATCCCTGGAAGATGCTAATCTCCCGTCTGCCCTAAAGCTTCCTTTTCCTTTGTTGTTTCCTCTGCTGAGGATGATTTCCACCCAAATCTCCTCTTGCATTCGTCTCTCAGCTCAAATGCCACCTCCTCACCAAACTCCTCTCTGTCTGAGGCACGGGGCTCCACCTCTTGCCCTTTAGTCCCTGTCCTGTGATCCTATCTTCTTCCTGGCAAGTATCACTATCTGCTCTGATGTAGGTGTGGGTCATCTCCTCTACTCAAGTGTCAGCTTCAAGAAAGAAGGGACTTTGATCTTTCTCCTCACTTTATCTCCAACACAGGATAGGCCGTCACAAGCTATTTTTAAAGTGAGCAAATTTAAACACATCATTACATATTTAAGAGCCAACAAGACTAGAAACACAGACTGTCAACAGCAGATGTTTTACACGCACCTTATGCTTTCTGTCCTCAATATGGGTCACACGCTGAGCTGCAGACACAGGAGGACAATCTCCACTGCGCAAATGCTCTGGAGACGGACGGTAGGTGCCTACCACTAACTCAGCACAAAGAGGTCCAGAGTCAGGAGTGGTGCTCCTGAGTGCCCACGCATGCTGTGGAAATGTGTGCTAATTCCAGGGTAACAACTGGAGAAGTTTCTCCAAATGATCACTTAGCTTGAGGTGCCGGGTTTCCTGGTACCCTGAGCTGGAGCTCACACACACTCCTGAATTATTTGCATGAGTAAGTGCTCCTGAGCGGGGTGAGGAAGGAAGATGCCTCTGTTTAGCCATTCATAAGGATGTCCCTAGCACAGTCACACCTGATGCGATGATCACCCTGGACATGACTGCTGAGGGGCCTTCACAGCAGTCCTGGAGAAGGTGCTACCAGGCTGGGTCCTGAGTATGCTGGGCTACAGGGAACAGGAGGAAAGTGTAGGGTTCCAATCAGTCTTTCTCATTCTTGAACCAGCTGCTGAGCCCTGGCCTCGGGCTGGAAGCAGGGTACAGAGATGAACACCAGACTCTCAACTCTGGGAGCTCCCAGGTGGATATGGCAAAAGCCATGGCCCTCTCTCCCAGCTGTCCACCACCACCCTGGGGAAAGTAACCACAGACACCACGATGCAAGTACAGGACAGAGCATCAGGAAGACGGAGGGAGGCATTTAAGTTAACATGCAGACTGCAGCTCAGGGCCATTTTCTGTTCACACTCAGAGGACGACAGATACTTTCCTTGGTCTTAGGAAGCATATCACACAGGCTGATGATGAGCCCCACACACTCCTGCCTGCTACCCACAGGTTTTACACAAGCCCCACTAGTGATCAGGTGACACCTGGCTGTCTTTTGTCAGTGTTCCTGGTTCAGGGCCTCAGGATGACGGTGGCCGACAGGAACAGATGCTCTGGGTGCCCTGTCAATGCTGCCGCCTTATACCACACACTCACCACCACTCACCCATGAGTGGCCTTATCCCTCAGTCTGCGGCATATTCTAAATGCAGACTGAGAACACATCTTCCTACCCTTGGCCTCCAATGCCCTGCACAGTCAGCTCCCTACCAGGCACTGGAGCTTCCACAGAGAAGGCCAAGGAAGTCGGAGTCTTTGTAAAAGACCAAAGGTCTCAGTTAAGGGACCAGAGGTGCAAGACAAGCTCAGACAGGGAACAAGTATTCCAGAACAAACAACAGGTGCCTCATTTATAAATCAAAGCCACAGTGAAATATCACCTTAGGCCCAAGAGGATGGCTACTATCAACAACACAAAATAACAGGTGTTGGTGAGGAAGTGGAGAAACCTGGGTCCTTGTGCATGCTGGTGGGAACAGTAAAATGGTGCAACTGCTTTGGAAAACAGCATGGCAGTTCCTCAGAAAGTAAAACTAGAACTCCCATGTGATCCAGCAATTCCACTGCTGGGTACAAATCCAAAGGAACTGAAGGCAGGACCTCAAACAGATCCTTGTATATCACGTCCATAACAGCATTGCTCATAATAGCCAAAAGACGGAAATAACCCAAGTGTCAATTGGCAGATGAATGGGTAAACAAAGTGTGGTACATACATACAACTAAGTATTATTCAGCTTTAAAAAGGAAGGAAAACTTGACATCTGCTACAACACGGATGAACCTTAAGGACATTAAGCTAAGTGAAACAGGCAGTACAAAAAGACAAATACTTTACAATTCCACTTACATGAGCTGTCTAAGGTGGTCAAGTTCACAGAGACAGAAAGTAAGACGGTGGTTACCAGGGGCTGGAGGGTGAGGGGTGGGAGCAGGCACTGTTTGACGGGTACAGTATCAGTTCTCTAAGGTAAAAACAAAAGTCCTGGAGCTCTGCTGCATGACAATGCGAGTACAAGTAACAACACGAACCAGTACACTTAAAAACGGTTAAGCCAATGTTCATAGCGGCATGGTTCACAGGCGTCAAAGCATGGAATAACCCAAGTTACCTGTTGATAGATGAGCAGATAAGCAAAATGTGACATAAACACACAATCTAATATGACTCAGCCTTAAAAGGGAACAGAATTTCGATACTGCTACAACATGGATGACCCTTGAAAGTATTAGGCTATGTGAAATAAGTCAGTCACAGAGGGACAAGTGTATGATTCCATTTATACGAGGTACCTGGAGCAGGCAAATTCAGAGAGGCAGAAAGTGGGGTTGGGCGGATGGGGCCATACTGTTTAATGAACGGAGCTTCTGTCTGGGAGGATGAGGAAGTCCTGGGAATGGGCAGTGGCGGTGGCTGCACCACTCTGAGTGCTCTCAGGGTCACTGGAGTGCACGCTGGCCACGGAGCTCAGAGTGAAGGGTCACCAGGGGCAGACCCACCGCAGCACCGCACGCAGGCTGTGCTGTTTCCTGGGGCAGAGGTAACGGCTCGGCTCTACATCTGTGGGGCAGAGAGGATGCCCTTTGTATCAAACACGCGTTCCTCTCCCAGAGGTCACTTATATCTTCCCAAAAGAGACTTTGAGGCAGCACACACCAAGCAACCACAGAGAGGAACACACGACGCCTGGGCTGAGAGGCACCAGCACATGGGGCCAGCAAAGCAGCCGCGGGCCACTCTGCTACTTCGTCCTGAGCTTCCCGGGGACCACGGCGAATCGAGGGCTCTCCCGTCAGAGAGGGGGCAGCACAAGGGAGACGGCGTGCTCTTAGCAACAGATGCTCCGAGAATGTAGGTGCACGGGAGGCACACGGCTGCGAAGCGATGTGACCACCCGTTTCCTCAGTCACAGCTCACACATGCAGATTTCATCTGGTTTCTTCTGATGCTAATTTTCAATTAAACTTAAGCTGTAGACCATTCAGGTACAATGTAAAGAGAATTCTGGGATGGACTAAGCTCACACAGTCTTGGCACTCTGTGTTCCAGTTGCCTAATTAGCTGTAAAGACGAAACCGGGACACAGAAGGATAAATGGAATGATATCTCCCTTCAACCAAAGAACCAGAGGATGCAAACTAACCTCCAGTAGCCAAAAAGGTGTTTCGATTGGATGTTAGGGTTTGATATCTGGCCCAACCTTCTTTCTTTAAAAAAACAAAAACAAACGGTTCTTGAGTTAATTGCCAACCTTTAAACATTCTTAGAATTTAAAGCTATTTCTGTAAAATCAGAGGTGGGGCAACCATGGGCCCAGCTCCCCCCATGACAGCAACGTGTGGAGTGGCCAGCAGCGGCCCCTTTGGACTCGGCAGGCTGAGCTCCCCACTGCTCTGCCCACTTTCCTCACCGCAGCAGCTGCGGCTGTCTTTTCCAAACAACAGCAGCCTCCCCCGGACGCCAGTAAGACTTCTGACTGGAAGAGACAGCTCAGGTTGTTTTCTAATGAGAACCCAGAGCTTAGGTTTTTATGTCGCTGTTTGAGGGAGACCAAAGCACCTGGGAAAGCTGGGAAGGTGGTCAGAGGACGCTCTCGGCTACGGGGACGAAGCCTCGTCAGCAGTGTCGCTTGGTTACGTGCACACTGCTGGGCAAAACTGGTTTTCCTCTTTCTCCCTCAGGATCAACCAGGCCTGCCTCCAGTGTTGTATACAGTAAACTAAAGGATTCATCTTGACTCCAGTGTTAAAAGCTACCTCTACTGTTTCTGAACCCCCGGCAAAAACCCTAACCCAAATAAAAATACAGCAGAAGAGACTACACAGCGGAAATATTCCTCTGTTCCTCTGATTTCAAGCAGCATTTACCAGAAGATACCTGCTCCAAAATATCGTCCCCACTTCAAACATAACGACTCCGAGGGCTCGGCACTCTCTTCAGAGTGATGTATCTCCTGAGTGTGGAAGCCACTCACTCTCTTCTTTACAATGGTGGGTTTTTTTTTTAAAGATACTGGACTTTCACAACGTATTTATTTACCTATTTCTGGCTGTGCCGGGTCTTCACTGCTGCACAGGCGTTTCTCTGGTTGTGCCGAGCGGGGGCTGCTCTCTAGTTTCAGTGACTGGGTTTCTCACTGTAGGGGCCTCTCTTGGTCGTGGATCCTGGGCCCTGGAGCGAGCAGGCTCCGGTAGTTGAGGCCCCCAGGCTCTAGAGCACAGGCTCAACAGTTATGGCTCCCGAGGTTAGTTGCTCCACAGCTTGTGGGATCTTCTCAGACCAGGGATTGAACTCGTATCCCCTGCAGTGGCAGGCAGATTCTTCACCGTTGACCCACAAGCGAAGCCCATAATGGCTCTTTTTAAAGCTTTGCCGTAAAGTCTCCTCTTGCAGGAAGCCTTCCCTGATTGCCTATAGTCCCCTATTTCTTTCTTTGAGGCATCACATTCCCTGTAATTACTTGGGATCTGAAACATGTACCCTATAAAGCCTAGATCTGGGGAATGGGGACTCTCTTCATCCATCCTCGTGTTCGGAGATGCTCACACCACCGGGCGTGGAGGAGTGCTTGATAAAGCCCGAACGAGTTAAACGCATGAAAGAAATGAAAGACTTGTTCTAAGCCAACTTTTAAAAGCATCAAGTTTTTGTGAGGCTGCTTACTGACCAAATATCTTCAAATTGAAGACCTATGACGTGAGACCACATCCTGCTAAAGTGGAGGAAGGCCTTCAGGTAATAAGAGGGATCCCCAAGGAGGACGCTTCCACGGAAGGCAGGGATATTAGCCACAGTGAATCTCAGCTGGTCTGACAAACAGAAGCAGCTGTAGGCCTGCTGGGAAACGTCTGAAAGCCCTCCAGTGTGAGCGTGGCACGTCAGGCTGTAACTAGAACCCATGTGGCCTTCCAAGGGCTGACCCACAGCCCCCCACCGCTGTTCTGACCAGGCACACGTCATGCCTTGTAAAGCCACTGAAGTGCAAGAAAGAGCTATAGGCTCTTGCAGCATCAAGACAGATGTTTTGCTAAGAGGCAAGAGGTGACATCCTAGGAAGGGAGCAGCTTGGGTCCTGCCAGGCACTACCACTGAAATGAGCTGAACCCAGGAGCGTTTAGGCCTCCGTTTTAGCTCTACCCTCCACTCTGCATGCAGCATGGCCCTCCCTAACTCCAGCAAGGAACCAACAAAGCCAGGGCAAAACAACATAGAAAATGACAGAATACTCAACTTCTGGGCCTAAGTGCCAAGGAGAAGACAGAGGCGTCTGAGAGGGAAGGAATAAGAGAGTATTCACCGAGGTTACATCCTGCAGCACCTGTGTCTACTGAAGAGGATTCATGAGGATGATACTATAGTCTAAAAGCATCCTAACATCACCAGTAGTGGACAAACGGACATTCTGTACCTCCAGCTGGAACTCAGTAGCGAGGACACATCATCACCTATGCATATCCTTGCAAAAAATGTAATATCAAATAAGAAAACAATCAAACCATGAAGACCGAGGGGTTTTCTATGACACCGCTAACCCAGCCTGCTCAACATGTCTGTGTCATGAGAGACAAAAACGTGGGCACCTGTTCTAGATAAAGGAGAGAAGAAAGACAAGGTAGCTAAACAGAGTGTGTGAGCCCTGACTCAGGGCAGGAGTGGGGCATGTGGGGAGTTTACTATGGGCCACAGGTAGCTAACGTCCCACCAATGGTCAGATATTCTCAGGTGGGTAAAGGTGCTGTGGTTGGGACCAAGAAGGTCCCTGTTCTTAAGAGGCTGGTGCTCATATATTTAGGGTCAAGCAGCACGGTGTCTGCCTCTCACTGTCAAACTGCTCAGAAAAAACCATTCTCCAAGTGCAAGAGGGAAAAATACCAAATGTAAAATGTTACCCATTGGTGAGTCTAGGCAAAGGGTTTGGGGGGCTCACTGTGTCTTTTATGTAAATTTAAAGTTTTTCAAAATAAAAAGTTGAGGTGAAAACAAATACCCTCAAGGCAAAGAGGTCTGACAGATTAGAAATGTTGATGGCTATATTAACTCGGGGGCCAGTATGATGACGGATCTCTCAACCAGCTACAAGAACAGGAATACCACCCAAATCACCCCCAAGAACACAGACATTGCTCAGGGGGAGAGCACCAGGAGCCAGCCGCTCCCCTTGCTGGGTCCTGACTTCACTGGGAGGGCAGAGCCTCCTCAGGGCTTCTTCCCCAAAGACTTCTGCTACAGCACATCTCACCAGTCTGGGATGTGTTCCGTCTTTGCTGCTGTCACTGTGCAATCTTGATGCACTTTGTTTTTCTACAACAGTACATGCAGCCTTCGAGTACATGCAGTACATGCAGGCCCCACTCCTGCCCCCTCAGGACCCTCCTCTCAGCTGCCACAGTTCGCACATGGTCCCATCACCCACTCCACCCTGGCCTCGGAGGCAGAAGAGTTCTGGCAGGGGTCTCCAGAGAGCAAGGCTCTAACAAACCGAGAGAAGTTCAAGTGCACATGTGATCATTCTGCTTCTGTGAAGACTAACCACTTGAATTGATAGCAGCTTTAAGAGTAAGAAAATACCCAGTATTGCAAAGGTGAGGAGCCTTAGGGGCAGAAAGGGGATGCGATTTGGCATTCTCCAAGAACAGCCTTGAAGATGGCTCTGCACCTGTGCCTCTGAGACGTTACCCTGAAGACACAGTTAGAAGTGCATTCAGAAGACAAGCCCCAGCCCCTCACTGCACCCCAAGGCCCCCCCAGTTTCCTGCCCAGCTTGCGGACCCCACCTCTGAGCATTTCCCCCAAAGCTCACTACCCTCTAGGCCGAGTGGGCCTTTCCCCCAGCTGGGACCGTCCATCTCAGCTCAAGAGGCAGGCGGGCTCCAGCCCTGGGAGTGAACGGGGCCGGCACACAGGGGGTCGGCCCGGGCCCCGCAGCTCTGCCTGTGGCGGGGCACTTCTAAAGCAGCAGGAGAAAGCGGAAGATGTGCACAGAACCTCTCCTCCCAAAAACAACGTCCACAGCAAGGGCTGGGGCTGCATCAACACTAGTGAGCGCCTGTACTTTATTTCCCTTACAGAGAAAATAGGCTTTCTGAGGCTGGTCTGGGAAGCTAACACTCCTGTGTGACTTTTTTTAACATTTATTTTATCTGGAAAATAACTGCTTTACAATGTTGTGTCAGTTTCTGTCATATAACAATGTGAATCAGATGTAAGTATATCTCCCCTCTCCCGACCCCAGAATCCCACCCTTCTAGGTCATCAGAGAGTACCTGGCTGAGCTCCCGGAGTTCTGTAGCCGGTTTTCACCAGCTATCTATTTTACACACGGCAAGGTATAAGTTTCAATGCTACTCTCTCAATTCGTCCCATCCTCTCCTTTGCCTCTGTGTCCACAAGCCCGTTCTTTACGTCTGTGACGTTGGGGAGTTTTTGGTGTTTTTTTTCCCCCTAGGTAAGAACTAGATTTATTGTGAGAGATACACATTCTACAGATGGAGAGCAGTTCATCTCAAAACGTGAGAGGTCTAGGTTGCTGGTTTTAAAGGAAAATATTTTATGAGTTCCAACTGAAAGAACAATCCAACCTAAGGAGATACAATCTGTTTAGAAAATAAAGGCTGCTTATCTTAGAAGGGGGTTCCTTTGTAGCTCAGCTGGTGAAGAATCTGCCAGCAATGTGGGAGACCTGGGTTCGATCCCTGGGTTGGGAAGATTCCCTGGAGAAGGGAAAGGCTACCCACTCTAGTACCCTGGCCTGAAGAATTCCATGCACTATATACTCCATGGGGTCCCAAAGAGTCGGACACAACTGAGCAACTTGCAACTTCATTATCTTAGAAGAGGAGTTCATAAGCCTAACAGTCAAGGGAGCTCATTCTGAGCAAATGTGATCAATGGCTTTCCATATCTGTCTTATATCTCAAGTCTCCTTTGTGGGCTGAAAACCATAGTCCAAAGTAACACAAGATGACGTGGGGCAATAATCTTGTCTGCTCTCAAGCTTGGTTCCTCTCTAAGGAAAGTTCTGGAATGATTTTAGGTGGCCTCCTTAGCCACATGGCCACGCTATCGTTCACAGACAGGCCTCGTCTGACCCGGCTCAGGTCCTCGCAAGGAAGGACATCGTCACCTTAGTCCTCTGAGAGTCACTGCTCGACACCTCTAAGCCTGTCCTGGGCTTGGTTTTCAGGGATGACCAACATCATGAACCTCTTGGGAAAGATTAAGTTGCCCAATTTAAGGAGAAAAAAAAAAGTAGCACAGGGCTGGGCCTGTTTCATCGCCAAGTCAGGGTGCTAGTTTCTGTCCTAACCTTGCCAACCTATGGACTGGTTTCTCAAAGTTTCAGAATCAGGCTCCCAAGAGTCTGATTCTCCTTCACACATGCTCTGCTTACTTAGCGCCTCATTCCCAACAGAAGCTGAGTTTTCTCTGGACAGGCTGCCCTGCCTTTGTGAACACTTCTACTCTGCAGAAAGGATTTTTGGAGAAGGTAGGACTGTCTTTCCCTGCCCCAAGTCCCCTTTCTCCCCACTGGGAGGGGCTGCTCAACACTTTGGCACATTTCTCCTGAAGCCATTAAGGCTCATGGTCCATTAAGCCAGGAAAATCTGGCTTTAACATTAGTATTTCATAGTCACAACTGTGCCAAACAGCCAGGTTTCATGTGTAAATTCTTCCTTGGTTGTCTTCCAAAAACTACGCGTAAGGAGAAAATCTCTATCTAAATGATCACACCAGCAAGCACGGGGGCATATGCTTCCTTCCCTCCCTAAGGGACGAGAGTTCAGCACTGCTAAACCCCGCAAAAATAAGACTTTCTCATCAAAAACCAGAAGAAATTTCAAAATACAGGAGCGGAACCTATCACAGCCTGTGCAAAGGTTCATGGGGTCAGGGATTTTGTTTTACAGACAGTTGCTCCAGACCAGCTTTGCTGTTCCATGAACAGAGCTGGGAAGACAGCCCTGCACCGCGCCCCGCCCTCCTGCAAGCTAGCCTGACCAAAAGCCACC
The DNA here is from genome assembly GCF_963930625.1 of Muntiacus reevesi. Lineage (NCBI taxonomy): Eukaryota > Metazoa > Chordata > Mammalia > Artiodactyla > Cervidae > Muntiacus > Muntiacus reevesi. Next base: position 1,471,064 of record NC_089255.1, on the reverse strand, counting down.
GCACACATCTCTGCTCCGCTCTGCTGCAGTGCCCGGCATGGGTTGGTCTAAGGGTGTGGGAGCTAAGCTGGAGATCTGCAGCAGCTCAACGAGCAGCAGACACTTTGCGAGTAGGCCAGGCGCTCCGATCAGACAATGGCTCCCTAAATTCTGCCGCCGGCTCTAGAGACCTCACAGGATGGCAGTAAGCAGAGCACAACAGCTGGAGCCACGTTTTCCTGGGAAAGCAAACCCACCTGTGGATACACAGGTGTCAGGAACAGAAACAAGTGCTGAGCTGTGCAGCCTGGACAAGTGACGTGCCCCCTCTGAACTCCTGCCATCTGTTTCACAGGTGAGGAGCTCCAAGCACCACCTTCAGGGCCGAGGACTGCACACGAGGACACCTGTTAATGCTCAACACAGAGGAAGTGAACAAAGCCCATCAGCCATGGTCTGCTGCCTCCCGTTTAGCTAGAGCTCTTTGCCAAGTTGACGAAACAGAAATCTCAAGCCCCAACTCCTACTTTATCTCTGTCTACTTAATTATCTTTATTTTACAAATGATTTTGTGACTAGGTTTGAACAGAGGTAATGCAATTTACTTGAAGATGCAACGTGACACCACTGGGCCCTTTCTCCTGTCTAGGACTGCTTAGGTAGGTCAAAGTACTCTCTCCATTGCGGCTTTAATGTCCAGGCTCTGAGGACCATGCTCCGGAGCCAGCTTATTGAAGTGGCAGCCCGGCTCTGATGAGTGGGGTTTGAACACAAAAACAAGTGATTTCTGATGAAGGCAATACTCCCCTATTATCTTAAATGGAAATCGGCAAATATATTGCAGCCAACTCTGTATATAAAAGCCAGCTCAAAATTAAGCCAAGCTGGGTGGCTAATGGAGGTTTGCAAACACAGCAGTCATAATGAAATGGATGTGTTTTAATGATTTCCTATAAAGGTGTTTATAAATGGAAGCTTTTTTCCCTACTGAAGCAGTTTAATTGGAAAATGGCATGGAGTAAGAAGAGGCAGCCGCTCAGTTCCAACGGACGTGCAGGGGCCGCGCTCTGCTGTCCCAGGCCTACCCTCCGTAGGGTACCTCCAGGAACCTGGCGGGAGCGGCCGTGCCCAGGGCACTCTCCTCCCGCCCCCTCTGTGCCTGCTTGTTCCCACTCACCCCTCAGCGGTCAGCCCAGATGCAACTTCTGGCATGCTCTGATGCTCCCACCAGAGGCTGCTGCTGCGGCCCCCGTCCACCTTCTGGTGTAGTCCACGGGCAGGCACTCCGTGTTCCCTTTGCATCCTCCAAGTAACCACCAGCTCCAAGATGCTCCCCGTCACTCACCTCTGGAAGCCTCCTGTGAGTGGGCACTGCTATGTTGAGGAGTCAAAGTCCCTGCCCAGGTGGAGCTGGCATTCCAGCACAAGGACTGACCAAGACTGGTGATATACACATAAGGAAGCAAAGACAAACTGGAGGTATCATCATGGAGGGCTAAGTGTGATGAAGAAGGATGAAGAAGGCAGGAGGAGGGAGAAACACACTTGGGGAGTGGAGGCCAAGCAGTGTGTGCATGGGGGACAGCTCCGGGACCCCATGAGGGGCCTGGGGAGGCTGTGATGAGGGGAGAGCGGACTGACTGGGAGAGAAAGGACGAGTGGGCATCAGTGGATGCAGGGACCCTGAGGTCAGAGACGCTGGTCAGGTCTGAGGGATAGCAGGGGAGGCCGGCGTGGCCCGAGCGGGAAGGAAGCAGGAAGAGGCGGGAAGGACAGGGTTTGAGGTGGGGGCGCTCCAGGTTCCGTGGGCCTGCAGGTCAGAGTGAGAAGTGGGGATGTCACCCTGGGGATGGCGGAGCCTGCGAGCACAGCGGAGTGAGGGCGGCTCTGGTCTCACATGCGCCTCCCTAGCACGGCATTCAGTGAGCGGCTGCATGAAGGACTGACGGCTCCTGCTGCGGGCCGAGAACACACACAGCCCTCCGGCAGACAAGGGTCCCTTCCCTGCCGGAGCCCAGGCTTGTCGGGAGTGAAACTACCACCAGTGGTAACGAACATGCATTTTTTTTTTTTTTTTTTTTTTTCGAACATGCATTTTTACTGAGGGAAAGGGCGAAAAGACATGATTTGGGAAAACAAAGCCTGTACCTGGTGCAGATGGGCAGACACTGGCTCCCGTGGGGGCACCCAGGTATAGGGGATTCCCCACCATGGGAGCCCGGGGACGCCCGCGGTGAAGACGCACCCCACTACCCGCCCCATCCACTGGAGGGAGTTTGCCCTCCAACTCCCCAAGTTTCTTTGATTAAGAAATTTTGGAGTGTGGGTCACTTGCTTAATTTCATGAAAAATAGTTTCAGAGAACTGAACAGAGGGGTGGGTGTAGGAATGTGTCTGGACAGTGACGGAAACTTCTCGGCTACTGCACACGTCTGACTGCCTGAGGTCGGAAGCCTGAGTCCAGAAGTTCGAGGCCACCGGGTTCAAGCTCATGATGCTGGTATAACAGGGCCCAGAGGACTTGGGCTGGTCGCCAGGGGGTTTGGGTGTGCTGTGACGGCAGGCCCGGGGTCTGGGTTCAGCTTAGCGTGAGGGAAGCAGCTTCAGCCTGAAGCTAGGGCCCCAGGCCTGCAAGGTAAGCCCTCTCCTCAGCTGCTTCCGTCTGGCTCAAGCTGGTATCAGTACCCAGCACTCAGGGACGTCCATCTTATGTGGCCTTAGCAACCATCCACACTGGGGACCCTCCTTCCTCATGAGAGCCTTCCCCCCACTGCCTGGTGGGCACTCCTTACGCGTCGGCTGACCGCCTGGTTGAGGAACTGGTTGACCGCACCACCCCTTCATTTAGCCACGTTATCTCTGAACCCACACTGCACTCTGTGCCAGGCCCTGTGGTGGGCTCCGGAGAGCCACGAGTAGAGAAAATAAACAAGCTTTTGCTCAGTGCGGTTTAGTGGGAGCGTCAGTCAAGCACAGAAGTACAGACACATCATTTAAACTTTCAGTGTGATGTAAGAAGGAGACCAGTGAGGCGGCGCGGGGATGTGCAGACGGGTGTTCGCGAGGTGCTCTGGGGGAGGCGCGTTTAAGCCGAGAGGTTCATCCCTGCCACGAGGCGGCCGGCGACCCCCTCCGCCTCGCCTCTAGCTCGCTACACTCCGTGCTCTTCACATCGACTCCCACTGCTTCCGTAACTATCTGCAAAGAGCCTGACGTCTCCCGACTGCTTTCTTCAGCCAGACCTGTTGTGGTTCGTGTTTACCTACTGCCTTCCCAACATCTCCATCCAGATAGCTCCAGACACCTGAAACTTCTGCCCAAACAAAACACACCCCTCCTCTCCACCCCACCCATGCCCCTCCCCAACAAAACTAAATTCAGAGCAAAACCACCAGGTCCTTTTTCCTTTGCTCCCATGTTGCTGATTGGCCCCGCCACCCACCCACTGGGCTAACCAGACACTTGTGAGACACCCACGCATGCCTCCCTCCTTCTCTACCCTGTGATGAATTCCTCAGAAGATCTTGCCAATTTTCTGTACTTATCTGCTTTTCCACGACTCAACGGCCACCACCCTTAATCCTGGCAACACTTTTGCCCACCTTGACTTCGGCAATGGTTTCCTGGCTGGCCGCCCCCATTCACTCTTGATCCACTGACTCTTTCCCTTCACTACAGAGTGATTGACTCAAAACGCCATCTGATCATCTCATTTCTCCCATCCGCAGCTGTTAAAATCATTCAACGGTTTCTCGTGGGTCTCTGAATAGTGGTCAGACTCTAACTCGGTCTAGGAGATCTTGCACAGTCTGGCTCCGGCCTGCCTCCCCCAGCCTGTCTCACACCTCTGCCCGCTTCACGCAGGATGATCTTATTCACCGCCTTGAATACATCAGGCTCTCTCCCCTGCATGCCACCTCCTCTCTCATGTACTCAGTTCCCACTTACCCTCCTCATCTCAGCTCAAAGGTCACTTCTGAGACGAAGCTTTCCTGGAAATCTTAAACTGAATTCCTCCGGCACACTGCCACGGTACCATGTTTCTTGATGTTATAGCATGCATACAGGTTTACGTAGGTTCTTGTGAAAGTCACTCAGTTGTGTCTGACTCTTTGCGACCCCATGGACTGGAGTCCACGGACTTTTCCAGGCCAGAATACCGAGTGGGTAGCCTTTCCCTTCTCCAGGCGAGCTTCCCAACTCAGGGATTGAACCCAGGTCTCCCACATTGCAGGTGGATTCTGTAGCAGCTGAGCCACCAGAGAAGCCCCAGAATACTGGAGAGGGTAGCCTATCCCTTCTCCAGAGGATCTTCCTGACCCAGGAATTGAACCAGGGTCTCCTGCATTGCAGCCGGGTTCTTTACCAGCTGAGCTACCAGGGAAGCCCTGGTTATATTATAAGTTTATATAGGGAAGCCCTGGTTATTATACAGGTTTATAATTAAACATAATGTTTAATATTTGATTAAAGTCACTCTCTCCCCAATGGAAACTTAACTTCTAATGTAAACTGTACTATACTTACTCTTCCTTCTCCTTGTTCCTTTCCCATCACCCCCTTATATGTGAACATTTCCTAAGATATGGTGCCTCTCCCCATTTGGACTTCACATCCTTTCAACCATAGGGAGCTCTTTACCTTGTAACTTCAAAGCCTTTATCCTCAACCCCAATCTCTCCAGAGATCTATTTGAGCATCTCCAATTAGGCTAGAGGTTTTACAACATTTCAATTGCCATCCATGCTTGAAACATTTCCCCTGGCAACTTACAACATATACATATCCAACAAATATGTGTCATGAAACAATAATACTATCATTCTGTTTTTTTTCTATTTGATTTCACTTAATAACATTTTGATTTTTCATGTAATTTCAAGATTAGAAGGGTCATAACCTGTAGCTTAAAACACACCATACCAACGTGCTGTTACCAGGTATTTCCACACAGACATTTCTTCACAACCTCAAACATGATATTTCCCAAATCATTTCTCAACCAAACTTCCTTAGTAAGGAATACAGTCATTCTGAGTCACTCTGGATGAACGTGTTAAGGAGTCGTTTTGGACTCCTGCTTACCCCGGAGCTGCTGAACTTGTCGCCTCCTCCCCTGCAGTGAGCTGCTCCTTGGCCCATTTCTGCCCTTCCTGCCATCACTGCTCAGTGTTACTGGGCTTGGAACAGTGCAATCACCTTTCTACCCGGCTCCCCACTTCCTGACTTTTCACGTAGAAGGTGGCATGTTTGAATCACAAACATCAAGGCAGAAAGGGAATTCAGCTCTTTGGTTCCACTGTGACCAACAAAGGAATATGCAGAGAACTGAAATGAATGAGCCTTCCACCTGCCTTCATCTACTCAACAAGCTGCTTGACTCACTAAATCTCAGTCCAGGCTGTGTCATGTTTCTAAAGCTTTGATTACAATCCAGAAGCTGAGCCCTGGCGTTGTGGCAACGGCAGGCAGACTTACCCATGTCTGCAGTGACCACGGTGGACTGGTTTTCAGGGACAGACACAGAGGTCTGGTCCTGATCCACGCTGCGAGAGTCCTCGTTGGCCTCGTGTTGACTCTGGCTGAGCTCTGATCGCAGTTCCGAGTACTCATCTTCCTCCCTGAGAACAAAAGGGAAGTCAGACTCCACTGACAGACACACAAGACACATCCCCAGAGAATATGTCTTTTAATAACAAGATAAAGACACTCAGAATGCAAACAGACAGCTCTCCTCTCCAGGCCACATGGACCAGGATTCCTCTCAGGCTAACTAGATGAGCAGTGTTTGACACTGAAAGTTTCCACATCCATACCCATATACCCGACAAGATTCATCTACCGGAAAAGTACTCCCCTTCAAACATTTCCTAAAGAAAGCAGACTTCTTCACCCCCTCAAATTCCAAGGCGAAGAACTGAGATTCCGAGCACTGAGGCTACAGTGAGCAGGCCCACCAAGGGCCTAGTGAATAGGAGTAACTCAGACCATCACCACCAGAGTCCTACGCTGGGCTTCCTTCTGGGAAGAGAACAGAAGGACCGCTGAGGTTACAGAGACTGGAAAACCAGCATCCTGTCTGTGCAGATCAAAACCAGTGCTCTGAGAGGTGCAGGGGTCAGCATGTCTGAGAAAGACCACACTGTATTTCTCTGCAGGAAGAAAGTGGAGTTATGGGACAGGACAGGAGAACGGGGTGAGGGGGAAAATCAGTGAGTGAGAACCGTTCACTGGTCTGTTTCCTTCAATCTGCCTTTGCTAGTAGGAAGATAACTCAAATTCATCCATGTTTCATCAGCACAAACACACCCACTCCCATCTCAGCCCCTCACGGATCCCTCATAACCTTTGGGCTCTGAATTAGTTATGGGCAAGCTAAGAAAACTTACAACTGCATTATGTATTTCAAAGTACACACAGACTTCCTTCCCACACCACCACCATCACTACACACACACTGGATACAGACATTGAGAGAGCAAAAATTAATCTTTGATGCATTTATTTTGCAAGGAAGCCAGAAAAGAAAACTGTCAGGGTGTTTAATTATGAATTTGGAAAGTCCAAAGGTGTCTGCTCAGCCCCGGGGGAGGGTGTCTGTGAAGAAACATAGGAAGAAACTCTCTTAACCTGGCATTCACATTAAGTTGTTGACAACCGGAGGGGAAGGGCAGAGTCCACAGTTTTGGGTGGACCAAGATGGTGAGTGGTGATCAGTGAGACTTGGGGAAGAGGCAGATGCCATCTGAGGCTCAGGAGACACATCTACACCAGAGAAATGGGAAGGACTCTCCAGAGTTCTTGGTTCTCTCAAGAAATGGACATCCATCCTCTCAGGGAAAGAATTCAGCTAAGCCTTTGCTTTATAAAGTATTTCTGAGAAAAGCCACACAGACATCTAGGACGACTTCAAACAGATATAAAACCACCAGACATGCAGAATGTGAATTAGAATGGGAGTAGTGATGGGAAAAAAATATAGGTTAATGCTATATGAATAAGTTAATTATTAGATATCTGCACAGCCAACAGTAATTAGGTTTAGGAAAGAGAAACAATTAGAAAGTACTCTTAAGAGTCACCACGTTTTTGGTCTAGAGGGTAACTGTGCTCTGATCCATCAGCTTCCTTTCAATCAGCAGTTGAAATCCTGATTTTAGTTAATGGGAGATTTTGTGTATAATGAATAAATTACCTTTGTTGTATGGCCAATGTAATCAGCTTCAGCTTGGCTGAGACTGTTTTTCAGCCAAAAAAGCCAGATAAACGCTGCTGTTGTACCTCTGGTACAAATGGTATTTGCAAAATCTTTTATAGCCACCTTCAACTCTTTTGGCTTGGCAGATCCCAAACATCTAGTGCCTGCCAAATCTCCTGCTTTGTAAAAAATTAGTTTATTGGGATGGATTTTATAAAGAAGTGAAAAGGGAAGGGGTGGGAGAAGGAAGCATTCAGTAAGGAAGGGAACATTCCTTACTGAGGTGAGAACACAGACTGAAGAATGATACCACACGAGAAATGTCACCTTAAGGCAGGAGACTCTCAGTGTCATGACATGCAAGCCAAGAATGCTGTTTCAAGGTATTTGAGCATCAAGACAAGGATAGGAAAGCAAAAACCAAGTGGATGCTGCTCTTTTGGGAGTCAAATATGTTCGCAGCTGGGCTTCCCATGTGGCCCTAGTGGTAAGAACCTGCCTGCCAATGCAGGAGACGTAAGAGACGCAGGTCTGATCCCTGGATCAGGGAGAGACAGCACAGAGAAGGGCAGGGCCACCCACTCCAGTATTCTTGCCTGGAGAATCCCATGGACAGAGGAGCCTGGCGGTGAAAGCGACGTAGCACACGTTCACATGTTCACAACTAATTCTACCCTCTGAAGGATGCTCTGGGTGGACTGCAGCTCTGGGGCTGCAGGTGGGCAGTGACCAGGGAAGACTTCCAGGATGGAGCAGTACTACAGCAGAGTCTGAAGGTGAGCGACTTTAGATAGGTCATGAGGGTGCATGGACACATGCAGAGCCTCAGGGGAGCCCGTGGACGTGAACATGGGCATGTGGAGCTTGGGACAGAGGGGATGGATAGCTGAAACCAAATCAGGGTGCAGATGGAACCATGAGGCTGGAGGAACACTCAGGCCACTTGCTGAGTGGGCAATATTGGCCAGAAGCAAAACTTACTGTACTGAAGAAGGAAACAATCAGGGTCAAATGGTGGAGATAAATGTAAAATGATGTGTGAAGTCAAGGAATTCAGGGGAAGGAGTAAGTGTTGTGAGATCTTTTACGGGAACAGATAAAACAGGCAGCGGGGAAGTACAGGTGGTGTGTTCTCGACCCCACGGGGAGGGGCTGAGGTGAGCACACACCGCCCCTGGTTAAGGACCCCCCTCAGGGGATCATAAGGAAGGTCACAGTGCAACACTACATGAGCAAACAGAGGAAACAGTAGAGGGGGGGAGCAACCTTGTAAGGAGATTGTGTGCAGTCTTGTGCCCCCAAAATGAGGCACTGAAAGGTTAAACTGAACCTAAATATGAGAAAGTCTGTATAGCCCTGCTTCTCTTGCTGACTTTGGTAAAAACAAAACAACAAAAAACAAACCCATGGAGTTGTATATCTTTGCCCTCTCAACATCCTTACTGGCAGGAACTGGGAAATGACAAAAACCAGTGCACTCCAAGCCCTCTGTAAGCTGCCGGACAATTTGGGACTTCAGCATACGGAGAAGAAGGATGCTGGGGGCTCTCGCGATTGTTTTAGTCAGAAGCATTGGTCCATCCAGAGCAACAGGAACAAAAACAAACAAACAAACAACAACAAAAAAACCCCCTGCAGGCCCATGGCAGTTTTAGAAAGACAAGAATCTGAGGAGCTTTCCCGAGGTTCCTCTGGGCAGCAGGCCATCACCTAACTGGTCAAAGTATGAATGACAGACAGCATTAGCGTCTGAAAGTGACTTCACTGTCTGCTTCCTTCCATGGTGTATACACTAACTCTGGGTAAGTGATTTATCTTATTTCTTTGCGGGAAAGATGCCTGATCTGAAGAACACTAACTGCTAAAGCTGAAGATGAAAAGGAAGTATGAAAAGGTCCAAGAAGTAGTCAAATTAAGTTAAAAAAACAGAGGCTTTGATAAACTGATAAATGTTGCTAACAGTATGCTATTGTGGTAGTTTCTTAACTGTTGTTGTTCAGTCACTCGGTGGTGTCTGATTCTTTGCAACCCCATGGACTGCAGCACGCCAGGCTTCCCTGTCCTTCACCATCTCCCGGAGTTTACTCAAGCTCATGTCCATTGACTCAGTGATGCCATCCAACCATCTCATCCTCTGTTGCCCCCTTCTCCTCCTGCCCTCAATTTTCCCCAGCATAAGGGTCTTTTCCAATGAGTTGGCTCTTTGCATCAGGTGACCAAAGTATTGTAGCTTCAGCATCAGTTCTTCTGATAAATATCCAGGGTTGATTTCCTTTAGAATTGACTGGCTTGATCTCCTTATTGTCCAAGTGACTCTCAAAAGTTTTCTCCAACACCACAAATTGAAAGCATCAATTCTTTGGCTCTCAGCTTTCTTTATGGTCCAACTCTCACATCCACACATGACTACTGGAAAAACCATAGCTTGGACTATACGAATCTTGGTCGGCAAAGTGATGTCTCTGCTTTTTCATAATTATGGAATTAGAAAGTTACCAGGTGTTTTTCTTCGGCACATAGAGGGTCATCTCAGGATTCTAATGGTACATTTTTTCATTCACTTAGAAGCATTTGTGAAGTGATACCAAGCAGTGTGGTGATTAAAGTTTGCTACTAGCTCAGTAACAGGAGCAGCAGCAACAACAAAACACTCCTGAGGAGGCAGGCATTAGACTGTATACACACCTGCTTAACTGGCAGAGGCAGAAAAGTCACAGAATGGCAGACTGGCAGGGATCCTGGTGATCACCTGAGCCAGGATCAATACCTTTGTTTTATAGATAAGACCACTGACACTCCTAGAGGCTAAGCGACTTGCCTAAGATTATCCAACCAGTTAGCAACACAGCCTAATGCCTAAATTTATTACAAACAGAACAATAATATGATGACCTAAGGAAAAGATTTTTTTAAATTAATTAATCAATTTATTTATTTATTTTTTGGAGGATAATTACTTTAAACTATTGTATTGGTTTTTCCGTACATTGACATGAATCCGCCACAGGTGTACATGTGTTCCCCATCCTGAACCCCCTGGAAAAGACTTTTTTTAAAGATTCTTTCTCATTGTTAGCTAGGGGTGAAATGATCTAATTGGAAAAAGTCAATGAAAGTTTAACTCTTACCATGCTTTCCAGACCTCAAGCTGAAGTCCTGTGGAGTCCTCAGCATTTGATAAAAATGTTACTTCAGAAGTGATCCCTGTACCTATCTTATTTTGGGGTGCACATTCATGCCTCGTCACTGGACTGGAGTGACTGGTGAACAAGACCCAGAAGGACATGCCCATGTCAGTCAGCTGTGGCCAGCCCACTCAGCCTACCTGACACTTTGTGGTTTTTCTTTTGGAACACACTTGGTCTCTGCATTTAAAGGCAGAATTGCCCTGAAACAGCCATCATTTCTTTAAAGAACAAAGATGTTTTAGATACAAGGTATTCTTTTCAGTTCTCTAAAAGGATCTACAGCAGTGAATAAATGATGAGTAAATACCTACTTTCCCATACAGCACAGAGGAAGTTCAGACTCAGCTAGGAAACTTATGGTGAATAACTGAACAAATGGGACTCTGAAATGCTCTCTTATGTATATGATAATTCATCCTTGTCACCCATGAGTACCAGTTTTAAACAGGATCTGATAAAGGATCCGTATTCAAAAACTTCAAATAGTGAACAAGGGTAGAATGTATACCATATAAGAAAATAGGGAGAGAGAAAAACCTACCTTATCTTTCTAGGTTTTATTTTTATTTCATCATATTTTATTCTTTAGGCCACAAGCTAATCAGAACAACAAGTTTTGCCTGGAGACGAAGAGGTTTTGGTTACACTGTGTTTGAGATGCAGCCACGTGAAGAGAGACACAGGCCAAACCACACAGGCCGAAGCGCGGTCCTGAAGACCAGGAGCAAGGCCAGGCACACAGGGCGGGCACGAGGTCTCAGAGGCCGGACAGCGTGAGAGCAGAGAGGCCCTGGATGCCTGCTCAGTCACCAAATGAGGGGCACTGTGCAGACAAAGCAGCAGAGGGCTAAACGCCAATGTGGGAGTGATACAAAGAGGCGGGGCCAGCGCTTTAGGGGTGCAGCCACTGGCGGGAAGTATGGGGGAGAACCCAGGGTAAGGGCCAGAGCTGAGGGTGGTGTTAGGGGAGGAGGAGGAGGTCCAGGACCTACAGGGCCAGGGAGGTTCGAGAAGGGAAGGTGCACCAGCAGGGAAGCAGGATTTAGGGCTAAACGCTGTAGAAAAGGGCCAGTAACAAGAAAAAGGTCACCGAATTGTTAAGAAATCACTGGTGATTTTCAAAAAAGTCTCTTAGCTTATGCTGCTATAACAAAGTACCATAGACAAGCTTAAATGACAGAAATCTATTTTTTCATAGTTTCAGACTTCAGTTGGTAGTCCAAAATCGAGATGCCAGCATGGCTGGTTCCCAGTGGGGGCTCTCTTCCTTGCGTGCAGATGGCTGCCTTCCCCCTGCACCCTCACATGGCAGGCCAAGAGCAGGAGGGCAAGCAAGTTCTCTGGGCTCACTAATCCTATCATGTGACCCCCGACTTCGTGACCTGACTCAACTAAATCCCACCTCCAAACACTATCACATCGAGGGTTTCATCACACGAACTGGAGTGGGGGTGTGTGTGGCACAATTCAGTTCATAGCAAAAGGAATTTTGGCAAACCACGGGTCAGAAGCCAGACAGCTGTGGGCTAACAAGCAAACGGGAAATGAAGCAGAAATCATGGACTACTCAGAGTTGGCAGTGAAAGACTGATGTTATAAGAGCAGCTTTTGGGACAAGAAAATAATCTCCTTGGGAAACAATCTGCTTAGACATCTTTTTTTTTTTCCCCTCCCCCAGAGGCAAAGTGAGCTACTGACATATTTTTCTATTTTACCCATCTCTTTATATAATCCCAACTCAGATGAGCATTAAAACAAAGCCACTCAGAACATACAGTTGAGTGAAAAAGCACCTATTCCAAAACAGTGTGTGCTATATGATCCAATTTGTTTAAGATATTCATGAGTAAAGATTTTTAGAAGGCCATAAATACCAACTGTTTATTCCAAGCAGATGAGATTTAGGATGCATTAGGCAGGGTTCAGTTAGGAAAACATACACTTTTGGATGTTCAAGCAGGATTTAATTTAGGTAGTTTTGTGCTTACAGAACTATTGGAAGGACCAGAGAAGAGAAGGGAGGGTGGAGGGCACCTGGCACTGTCAGCCTTGCATCAGAGCTGCGATGGGGAGACTGCTGCTGCCCCACTCCTGCCCACCGCTCAGGCTCAGGCGGGTCAGCGCAGAACCTCCATGCTCACCAAAGCCTGTATGTCAGCGGCCACCGCGATGGCCCCACCTTCTCTCTGCCTGCCAGAGTTAAGGGAGTTTGGGAGGCAGTGCCCAGGGCCAGTCTTCTTTGATTTGGGGGGGGACTAGAGAGAAGGCGTGGGAATGGAACCAGGCACCGGCCACCTGCACTGTAACCGACTGTCTTGGGCTCCTTGACAACCAAACGCATCCTCTTACACATATACATTTCCAAGTGGCTATAACAATACCGTCAAGCTTCTGCAACTATCCCTAGTTCGACCGTGTTAATAAACGTACTCCCCTTCTTATCAAAATGGGAGACCCAAAGTCCCATTTATAGCCATTGCTGGGTGAGCTTTCCTCTTCTAGTTTAACAGCAAATTCACCTAGGAATCATGTAGCCTAACTATTAAATGCTATCTGTTACCAATACCAACTCACCTTATATAATGGGAGAAAACAAGAAAGGAAAAAGGAAACTGCATCTATACATAAACAAGCAAGAAATTATGCAGTCGAGTCATCCTTTTTGCAACTATTTATGAAATTATAATAACTTTTGTCTTCCATTAGGAAATTCCTATTCCCTCGGTGTTTGGTGGTTAGAGCTCTTAACCTAGTGCAGTAATTAGAAATGTTTATTCCTGAGGGGTCTGGCCCTAGGTGGACTGACCTGTAGTGTGACCCTCTAATTGACTAACTTGTATCACTGGACAACATCCAGGAGGGATGCCAGGGAATCCCATGAGTTCCAGACACAGTCCTGCCGCCTCATGGTAGAGCTACAGTCCAGGTGCCCCTGGAGAGTTGGGATCCCGCTAGTACAGTAACTCCCTTCACTGCCCGCTGGTTCAGTGACATGAGATGCCCCAAGGCCAAGTGGCAGCAGTGGAATCCCTGCTGTTTGCCACTACAGTGTTCCCTTGGAATGGAGCTTCTAAAACCAGCAGAGCTCAAAGTCACCAAGAGGGGAAGCAACAACTTTTAAAGTGGGCTTTTAGGTGTAAGAATGAGAGGAGCCACTTGTATTTCCACTTCTTGGTTCCTGAAGCCAGAAAAACAGGACCATGTACTGTTGCTAGTTGGGAGCATTTACCACACGTATGGGGGTTTTAAAAATGTTACCACGCGGGTGGGGTACAATGGTAGACTGGGTCCACTATGAGATTTATTCATGATGCCACTTGTCACCTGATCCACCATGGACTGAATTATGTGTTACTGTCCGTTGTTCCTACCAGCCCAATTCTATGTTGCAGTGCTAACCTTCAAAGTCATGGTATCTGGAGATGGGACCTTTGAGATATAATTAGATCGGATGGGATCCCTCATGATGGGACTTGTACCCTTATGAAATAACAGAGCTTGCCTTTTCCCTCTCTCCCTGCCATGTGAGGACACAGTGAGAAGGAAGCCTTCAGGGGGACAGGAAGACAGCATTCAGTGAAGAAATGAATCGGTTGGCACTTTGACTTTGGACTTTCCAGATTCCAGAACTGTGGCAAGTAAATTCCTATTGTTTAAGCCACCAGTCTTCAGTAGTTTGTTACAGCAGGCTCAGCTGACTAATGTATCTTCATCAATCTTCATCCAGACTGGGAGACTACAGGTATTTTTGGATCCCAGGGGCTAACATCTGCTCAGAGCCAATAATTAGCCCAGAATGTGGGTATCTCTTTTTCCTACTGTACAGTCTCCCCTGTAAAATGGGTAGAAAGAAGACTGACTGTATCCACTTGTGACAGGATTGTAAACGTCTTCATTTAAAGAGTTCTGGGTCTGTGAAGGAGGCCTGGTAAGGGGACTGGATAAGAGGTCATATATGACAGTGGGAGGTCAAGTCCTTGTTCACCAGACATCAGAGATTTTTTGATTACAAAGATCAAGTAAAACTTTAGTATGCTGCCCATTTATATCAAAGCTAAAGACTCCATGATCAATTCTATATTATTAAAAATCTCTATGGGTCAAATAATTTTGATTACTACTGTAGCCCTGTTGACAAGTACACTAGCCATGCCCACACTGACTCCAGTAGTGAAGTGGCATAAAAAATTCCATTTTAATGACATTATTCCTGATCCCCATGGCCTCTGGACTATGTTACACTAGGAAGTTCTGGCATTTCAACATTATCTAATGTAATCCTCCAATGAATCTAGTTTTATTTAGTCAAACTGCTAAAGCTAACATACTAAATCCAGAATCTCTAATAGAAACAGTGATATCAATAACTCATCATCAATCCAATACTATATTCTTATTTCCCTGGTCTAGGACACTTAGGTCCTAATCCTACACATATTCTTCTCAAGTTCCTGTGACTATAAATGAACACAATCTTACCTGTATCTTCCAACGTTGGATTTTCTGTTTATCCCCCTGGGGCATAATTGAATTTAGCTACTTTTGGGCCTAAAGATAAAGAAGAATGGAGTAGCAGTGAGGTATGACTATATCTGGTACCCTCTACCTGGGTTCAGCCTGCTATAGAGGCTCCAAGCAAAGAAGGACTAACTTGATCAGACAGGGAGGGAGACTGCTTCTGCAGGAGGGGAAACTCAGTGAAGTTTGCAGGCTCTAGGGATCTTGATTTATTTGAATCTATCCAATGTCTCCATTCAAATTCTCACCATTCCATCTTTTCCTATCAGTGCTTAATCTTTAACCTAAGAGATCTGATGTGGCTCTGAATTCAACTTACATGGGAATTCATCGACCTGCAGTGTCTGATTCTTGACTACATTAGCTCTGAGGCTATACAAGGTGGGAAAGTCTCCCAGGGCAGTCACAGAAGTTCTCTGATTGTGACTGGAGATAAATATTCTAAACTATGAAACTGTTACATCTTTTCTCTTACGCAATTCAGTATGGCTTCCACGTGGATACATCATAAACCATTCCCTAATTAATGATTTTTCAGCTCTTCCAATAAATTCCTAACTCAGGCCTAGACTGAAGTGACAAGAAAGTCTCAAAGGCACCAGGATCGTACCAGATTAGCATGACAATTCTCTACACCCTGGATACACCAGAGAGTCCAAGGCGTTGGGCACCTCTGCACTGGGTCGACTATAGCATCTCTGGAGCTGAGTGGTGGTGGTTAGGGAGGTGCCTTAGCCACTAGAGCTCAGAGGACAACAAGAGCCTTGTCTTACTGGCCCACGTGTCTGCTCATCTTCCAGCCATGCAGGGAGTCCCCTCCTCAAGGAGGACTAGCTCATTTACATAATGAAAACTGGCAGAATTTAATGCGACATCTGTACAGATGCAATCTTCCTTTAAATAAAAGGGTATTTTAATACGAAACAGTTTGGCCATCAAATTCAATCTAAACATTGTGAAATTGAGTTTTCCAGGTGACATGTGATGCATTTTTTTTCACAACTCACTAAGCTCATTTGCCTTCATCTTCTCAAGATTTTAAAAAAGCAACATGCTTTTAATGGAAATTATGAATTTGCCAATGTACTCCGTCAGCCTCCTTTAAGTCTGCTATAATCATTTCTTTGGGCTGAAATTCTCTGTTCTTCTAACCTACAATCACTGAAGACCAGGATACAATTTAAAGGCCTTGAGGTTCTAAACTGGAATATGAGATGTACTGTGGGGCTCCAATTAACAGCAAATTTTTCCACAACTTTGCCCTGAAACAGAGGCCCCCCAGTACCCTCCTCAAGCAGCTCCATCGTTACTGTGACTCTCAGAGCTGGGACAAAACACTTCCAAAGTGTCTTCTGACCCAGGACTTAGAGGCAGAGTTTAAAGAAGCTGCCTTTAAAACTGCCTTCATCGTGGCCTGTAAAAACAGAGAACAAAGCACTCCTCTCCATAAAAGCAGATGCCAACCATTTGTTTCCCTCAGGTTATTCTCTGAGCATGGGCAGGAAGATGGAAGTCCTTATCCTTGTCTCAGTAAGTCACCTGAAACAAACCCTTCTCAAAAACGGGCAGACACAGCAACTAAGTGCTTTGTGCAGGAGACTTTGGGGCCAACTGATTGATGAGCAAGTAAGGCAGAAACCCAACCATCACTTTTATGAAAGAAAACTGAACAAAGGCAGAGATGTCTACCTCTCCCCTTTGCTAAGCATAACTTAGAAGTAGTTGCTTAACATTTTTAAGCCCCAGGGTTTTCACCAATCAAGTGATGGATCGAATCTTGCCCCGTCCCTCAGGAGTTTGTATGACGCTATGCCAACATCGGCAAGTCAACTGAGCTCAAAAAAATTTTAGATTATCTAGAAGCATACGCTATTTTCTTGGGCTTCAGAATCATTGCACTGCAGATGATGACAGCAGCCATGAAATTAAAAGATTTGCTCCTTGGAAAAAGATTTGCTCCTAGGACAAACCTAGACAGTGTATTAAAAACAGAGATATCACTTTGCTGACAAAGGTCCATATTGTCAAAGCGATGGTGTTTCTAATAGTCACGTACAGATGTTGAGAGCTGGACCATAAAGAGGGCTGAGCACCAAAGAATTGATACTTTCAAACTGTGGTGCTGGAGAAGACTCTTGAGAGTCCTTTGGACAGCCGGAGATCAAACCAGTCAATCCTAAAAGAAATTAATCCTGAATATAAATTAAGCATCAACTGAAGCTGATGCTTAAGCTGAAGCTCTAATACTTCGGCCACCTGATGTGAAGAGCCAACTTACTGAAAAAGACTGCTAATGGGGAAGACTGAGGGCAGGAAGAGAAGGGGGCGACAGAGGACGAGATGGTTCGAAGGTATCACTGAATCACAAAGTTAGAACAAAATCCAGGAGAAAGTGAAGGACAGGGAAGCCTGGCATGCTGCAGTCCACGGGGTCGCAAAGAGTTGGATACGACCCACTCCAGTACTCTTGCCTGGAAAATCCCATGGATGGAGGAGCCTGGTAGGCTGCAGTCCATGGGGTCGCTAAGAATCGGACACGACTGAGTGACTTCACTTTCATGCATTGGAGAAGGAAATGGCAACCCATTCCAGTGTTCTTGCCTGGAGAATCCCAGGGACGGGGGAGTCTGGTGGGCTGCTATCTATGGGGTCGCACAGAGTCAGACACGACTGAAGTGACTTAGCAGCAGCAGCAGCAGTGACTGAACAACAATAAAAATGCATATGTAATAGTTAATTAAAATCAACATTCATAAATCTCTCAAAATCCCCAAGGGAGATAGAGTGGGTTGCATTTAGAACCTGTTAATAAAGCATCTCACTCAACTTCTTCTTATCAGTCAACTGAACATTACAACTCCTACCCTGTCTACCTTTCAGGATTACCATGAGGATCAAAGTCAAAATGGAATAATGGAGGAGAAAGCACACAGTTGACAGAGTAGAGACAAAATACTTATCAACTGTAAAAATATTAGTTATAAATAAAACACTGTTGTAACTCATAGAAAGAGTGAAAGTCGCTCAGTCATGTCCAACTCCTTGTGACCCCATGGACTATACAGTCCATGGAACTCTCCAGGCCAGAATACTGGAGTGGATAGTCTTTCCCTTCTCCAGGGGAATCTTCCCAACCCAGGAGTTGAACCCAGGTCTCCCTCATTGCAGGCACATTCTTGACCAGCTGAGCCACAAGGGAAGCCCATAATTCACAGGGGTGACTTCAAGTGTAAAACACAGGTTACCACCCAGAGGGGTAGAGAGAGAGCCGTGACTTGGAGCCAACTACCTGATGGTGGTGCCTTGCAAACGATCTATCTTCTTATTGAGCTCAGCGATGATACTGTGCAGTTCTGTGATGCGTTCCTCATACCGAAGCGTGGTTCGCTCCTGGACGTCCTCATGCTCTCTCATGAGATGGGACTGCTCACACTGGGATCAAGAGAACAAGACAGAAGTGCCAATGAATTGACATACCTATAGCAAGAGAGTCTAAGTCTTACGGCCTCAAACCATCACAACCTCGACATAGGGTATGCCCCAAATAAACATATATCTGCTTCAACATATACCTGTCGAAGACACATCAACAGCTGAACTTCACAAAATCCCTGATGGCCACTCAAGTCTCTACTTTTTTAGTTCTACATTTCCAGGTGACTCTAGTGGTAAAGAATCCATTTGCCAATGCAGGAGAGAAGAGATGTAGGTTCAATTCCTGCATTAGGAAGATCCCCTAGGAGAGGAAATGGCAACCCATGCCAGTATTCTTGCTTGGAAAACCCCAAGGACAGAGGAGCCTCATGAGCTACGGTCCAGGGGGTCGCAGGGAGTCGGACACGAGTGAGTGAGCACAGCACACAGCTCTCATCCGCTCGTTGGGTAAAGGTCCCTCTGCCGCTGTCCACAGAATCTGTGGCACATTCACATCTTCTCTTCTCTCCAGCTGCAAGGCAGGCAGAAGCTGCACTCAACATGCCAGCAAATTTGGAAAACTCAGCAGTGGCCACAGCACTGGAAAAGGTCAGTTTTCATTCCAATCCCAAAGAAGGGCAATGCCAAAGAATGTTCAAACTACCGCACAATTGTACTCATCTCACACACTAGCAAAGTAATGCTCAAAATTCTCCAAGTCAGGCTTCAACAATACGTGAACCATGAACTTCCAGATGTTCAAGCTGGTTTTAGAAAAGGCAGAGGAACCAGAGATCAAATTGCTAATGTCCGTTCGATCATAGAAAAAGCAAGAGAATTCCAGAAAAAACATCTACTTGTGCTTTATTGACTACACCAAAGCCTCTAACTGTGTGTAGATCACAAGAAACTTTGGAAAATTCTTCAAGAGGTGGAATTCCCAGACCACCTTACCTGCCTCCTGAGAATTCTGTATGCAGGTCAAGAAGCAACAGTTAGAACTGGACATCGAACAACAGACTGGTTCCAAATTGGGAAAGGAGTACGTCAAGGCTGTATATTGTCACCCTGCTTATTTGACTTATATGCAGAGTACATCATGAGAAATGCTGGGGTGGATGAAGCACAAGGTGGAATCAAGATTGCTGGGAGAAATATTAATAACCTCAGATAATCAGATAACACCACCCTTATGGCAGAAAGTGAAGAGGAACTAAAGAGCTTCTTGATGAAACTGAGAGAGGAGAGTGAAAAAGTTGGCTTAAAACTCAATATTAAAAAAACGAAGATCATGGCATCCTGTCCCATCACTTCATGGCAAATAGATGGGGAAACAATGGAACCAGTGACAGACTTTATTTTTGTGGGCTCCAACATCACTGCAGATGGTGGCTGCAGCCATGAAATTGAAAGACGCTTGCTCCTTGGAAGAAAAGTTATGACCAACCTAGACAGCATATTAAAAAGCAGAGACATTACTTTGCCAACAAAGTTCCATCTAGTCAAAGCTATGGTTTTTCCAGTAGTCATGTATGGATATGAGAGCTGGACTATAAAGAAAGCTGAGCGCTGAAGAATTGATGCTTTTAAACTATGGTGTTGGAGAAGACTCTTGAGAGCCCCTTGGACTGCAAGGAGATCAAACCAGTCCATCCTAAAGGAAATCAGTCCTGAATATTCATTGCAAGGACTGATGCTGAAGCTGAAAGTCCAATACTTTGGCCACCTGATGTGAAGAACTGACTCATTGGAAAAGACCCTGATGCTGGGAAAGATTGAAGGCAGGAGAAGGGGACGACAGAGGATGAGATTGTTGGATGGGATCACCAACTTGATGGACATGAGTTTGAGCAAGCTCTGGGAGCTGGTGATGGACAGGGAAGTCTGGTGTGCTGCAATCCATGAGGTTGCAAAGAAACAGACACAACTGAGCAACTGAACTGAACCTTCTTTTCGGAATCTGAATCCTGAGTGAACGGATTGAAGGTCGCATGTGGTCAATTCACTTGACTGAGGGTCCTGGGGAGACTGTGCGTCCGTTCCCGCTCCCTCTATTCCAGAGCTTTCTTGCCACGTTCTGTACTGCTGCTCAGTTTTTCTGTTACCAATTCACTCCTTTTTGCTGTAGTTTGGTAGGATACGCGTCAGCCACTTTCAATCCTAGATTCTATGACGCCATTTCTTATCTGGCTGGCTATTTGCAGACAGTGCCTTCCAGTATCCTTTCTTACCAGACTATAAACTCCGGGAAGTCAGGGGCTGGGTGTTGTCATGACTTAGCCCTCGCACCTGGCACACAGCCTGGCTCGCTGTGGGTGACCTAGGAGGGCGATGGGATGAATAAATCACTGTGTATCAGGAAGCCAAGGAGCTTCCCTTGCTCAGCAGTTGATGGATTAAGCAGCAGCAGATGCTATAAAAACGTTTTTGCATCTCAAGTTTAAATCCTAAAGAACCTGTTCATCTCTTTCACTTGTCTCCTTCCTCCTCAAACCCCCATCAGTCACTGTGCATTTAATCTCATTTACATGACAATAAAACACTAGCCAGTGACAGAACAAGGAGTCCCACTTCTGAACAAGGAGCCCCTGTCTACTGCATTCAGCCCTGATTAATTTCCTGCTCAGCAGAGGAATTTTAATTTCATTTTCGGTAAGGTTTTCGTAATGCCAAGAGCCACATGTACTTGCCAGTTTTGCACTTTCAGGGCTGGTGGCAGGAGGGCAAGTGTAAGACTTCTTACCTTCTACCTGCAATGTCCTCTGCTCTCCATAAATCTGCCAGGCTCCCAAAGGGTGTAACCCAGAAGCTACTGGGCGGGAACACAAAGCCTTTAGAAGCAGACAGGATGCTACAAAAGTCCAAATCAATATTGAAACAGAAGTACTCAGCAAAGTATGATAAACACGTTGGGAGAAACCATGGCAGGGGTCACCCCTATGAACAACAGCGTGATCACAATCACACTATGTAGTAACTTCCTGGGTGCCACTCAGTGCTCCAGAAATAAGGCTGGAGGCAACAAGGTTGAGGAACCTGCACTGCGGGCATTAGGGAGAAGGTGACTTTCAGAGAAATGGCGATGTGAACTTCTGTTCTCAATGACAACCCGAAACGTCTGATAACGTCTGCTCAAGGTCCAACACACAGGAAGTAAGTGGACTCCAGAGGCCAGGAGGAAGGACGAGTGAAAATCCCATTTCTATGGATGTTTTCCTAAACACAGCTGAGCCCTGAGAGTCGTAAGAATACTCTCTCCATGAAGTTAGGCCTCTCCATCCGTCATCCATGACCCATCACACTTTAAGAGGGACGACGGAGGTCCAAAGACATGACAGTGTCTCACAGACCGTAACTGTCAGTGAATGAAAAAGGTTCTCCTTTCTCTGGAACATACTAAAAGCAGAACACCATGCCTCTCTATTTCTGAAGAATATCTATGAGATTGTGACTCGTCTTTATTCCCATTTTCAAATTGTGTCTGTGAGTGTGTGTGCACACATGTACATGCCTGCACTGGCATGTGTGTAGTATGTATATATGGGTATGTATCTGACGCTCTCATGAAGGTCACTAGTTCCCCATCTGACAATAATTATGACATAATGACTGGTCTGACCTAGAACTCATCGATGCCATGACTCACACTTTGCCATCTTGCCCTGCTCTGGGGTTTTCCACATTCAGTTCTCTAGGGCTGTAAGCTACTGTGAAATGCTTCCCCTTACAAACTCCACGAGCTCTCAACTCTCTGTTCAATTCCCCACTTATTCCTCCTCTTTCAGTCTCTACAGGTCAACAGGCCACCACCACTACCACCAAAATGGACATGAAACTGCAAAATCCACTTAAAACTGAAGATGTGCAAGAAAAAGGCAGAGGATCAACTGATAACCGCTAAACCCACTGTGGGTATCCCTGTTGACGGTCAGGAGCTACCTGAGAGGTGAGCTCCCAGACCAGGTCTGCCCAGTCTGTGGGGAGACCAGAGGGCTGGTGCCCAGACAAGAGCAGCTGGTGTCACACCATCTCCGCCCTCCACCCCGCATCTGACTGCAAAGTCCGCCCCGAGGGCATGAGCACAAACAAGACAGGGCAGGAAGCCCAGTGATTCAGTCAGACCAGGATGTGCAGCTTAAAGAAGAGAAGATTCCTAATGTCTATTTGCAACTCAGAGGTTTGTTTGGGAGCAGAAACAAGAACAGCATGGAGGAAAAAATTTCTCAGCTGAAGGCAAAGATATCCGGTTACACTCCTATATTTTCCCATAAGTATGTTTTTTTCAAAATGGTGGAAAGCCTCTATAATTTAATACTTCCTCAAAAATAATAGATATGTCTTGATTTTCTAAACTGTCTAAGACATCATGCTGGGTGCCACAGGGAGCATCACCGTGACGTCTGCCTTGAAGTAGAGTGTGGTCACAGCTTCCGAGCAGATTTCTCTGCTGGTGAATAAGAAAGGGAAATAAGGGGAAAGGTGTGAGGAAGAAGCGATGGCAGGATGGTAGCCTACAGATTCTTTTCCCACTGAAACGAGAATCTGGGAAATCATCATCAAAGCTCCTAGACTCTAGATGAATGAATGACTGAGAAGACAGAGCTCATAGTTGATGTTACAGAGCAACATCCCCTTGAGGCATCTGGTCAACCCACTTCACCCATTTTGTGCATACTCGTTATGCCCAGTCCAAGATATGTGGAGGTGCTGCTCTCCAAGCTTAGTGAAAAACAAACCCTTGAGCATTTCTAAGCTGCAGTGTGGGGAAGAGTGGAGCAACTCCGACCAGGGCAATGGCACAGGGCAAAACAAGTTGTCACCTGCAGGAGCCAAAAGAGCTCAACGAAACATCCTCGTCAAACAGCTCCCATTAAGCTGCACAAGGCTAAGTCCAGGAATGGGGCACTTTTGTGCAGGAAAAGTGGAAGATGGGTGGGTGGCACCCAGGACTGACAAAGGCATTCTGTGAGCAATCAGTGCCTTCCTGCCCTGGCGACCTCCCACACAAGCAGGACTGGCCTGTTATAGCGAGGCCCAGTTCAAAATTCACACTCCATATTGTTACTGAGCCATGGCTCTCACTACCCCGAGTTTTCAAGAGTATTTTTTAAACCCAGGAGGTGATTTCGGCTTTTCTGTTTCTCAGGGACACAGGGTAGGTCAAACTGTATACTGCAACTCCATGTAAGCGTCATGTATGGGGAGGTAGCCCAGTAAAGCCTCATTTAAGAAGGTAATATGACCATGACAACCAAATAGAAAAAAGGGAATGACTCCTATTACTACTTAACGGTTATACACATTCTTAGATTTTAAGTTACAAATTTAAGTACATTACAGAAACTTCTAAAGAATGATTAAAAAGTACCCACTTTTTTATAATCCATGAACACAATCCTTTTTCAAATAATGTTCACTTCCCCCAGTATTTTCTCATGTATGTGGAGCACCGCCAGGACCATGCCGGATGTGCGTCACAGAAGCATCAGTACCCCTGTGGCAGCCGGCAGGGACGTCCACCAAGACTCTGGTTCACCTCTATCCATGCATGTGATAGAATTATACTTCTTCTCCCCCTTGAAGCTGGATAAGGCCATGTGACTTGTTCTGTCCAATGAGATATGAGTAAATATACACCTTTTTTGCCTAGAAGCCTTTTGGTACTGCTGCAGGCTTTCCCATATTCCCTTCCCCTGGCCGTGGCTGCTGACAACGCTCCAGACAGTAGGGGCTATCAGCTCGGGAGGCTGGGTGAGGACCAAACTGCAGTTTCCTGCCAGTCCCAGCAAGCTCCCAAAAAGAAGCCAAAAAATAAACCTTGGCTATTTTAAGCCACTGACAATTTGGTGTTATGTGTTATCATTGCATATCCTGATGATACAATCATTTTATAGATGAAAATGGAATAAATGCACAGGGACTGATTTATTTATTAAAACCCAGATAACAAACAACGCTCTGCAAAATCTTTTGATTCCTGAGTGTGCCATCAAGGAGCCCTTCAGAGGCTGCTGCAGCCAGTCTTCTCCCCTCTACCCTCTCCCAGCTCCTCGACCTGCGGGCACATCTCCTACCATTTACCTAAACGTGGCAGCAGAGACATCCCCCTTGGTCTCCCACCCTGAATCACCTCTTCTGGACTCCAGGAAACCTGATTATTATGCCTTACAACACCAGAGGGGAGCTAGGAAACCCACACAGCTTTCTCCTCAACCCCTGGGGATCACCAAAATAGGAAAGTAGAGACAAGGGGGTATAAAGCAGGGAATTGTAAATCCCTCCAGCTCCCACCAAGCCAGCTTTTGTTGCCAAAGTTAATCACTCAGCAACAACTCTCTGAACAGAATGCAATGGCGGCTTCTTCTAGCAAAACTTGCAAATGAGGGATTCCTTTCTCCTCCTTACTGTGCAGAAACATCTCACACAACTTCAGCTGACCAAAACAAAAAATGGTTTCAAACAACACACTGCTTTTTATTCTTCTGTTATTACAGAGAGGGACATTTGGGGGTTTCCAGCTATTTTTGACTGATCCAACAGTAGCAGAGCAAGAAAGCCCAGGCTTGACGAATCTTGTCTGCCATGCATTTCTGGAGGTCAGTATCATAAAGAACCTGGGTTTCCCCTGCAACCACAGACTTTCAGTTTGAAAGGCAAAGAAAAAAAAAAAAAAGATTGGAATTAGAGAGGATGGAATGTTGCTTTTCCTGAATTTCACCTGGTGCTTACTACATCCCCTGAGATTTTTCTCTAGATTTCCGCTCTTCTATCATGATGATGAAGCAAATTTAAAACCTATATAAATACTTGCCTCTAGCCACATAAATTCATGAAACTGTCTATATGCAAAAATGATTAACACAGGCAAGCAATATTATCACAGTTATCAAGAATAAAACCCTTTAGGCTCATTTTTGCAATCGGTACAACCCAGGGATAAAGCTGTGAGTCAGCCTTGAGACAGACTGGCCTGAGAACTTGAGCCCTTGTTGGAAAAATCCTGTGCCATGCAGTGATGCTAAGAAGCTTTATGGTTTTCTTAATGTTCTTTACTGGGTTTTATCTTACTCTGCAGAGGCCACTGATCTTTAATCATCATATTAGTCTCAGTCGTCAATCCTAAGGGTATTATAAACTCCATTCTTGAAAAATGCAAAGCTATCATTCATCTGTTACCTCTCTACCATCCTAGGAAGGGGGTTCACATCACACTGGATTGATGGCAAGCAATACCACTCAGGATATTTCTATCCTCATTCAAAGTCCTTGCCCAGGTTCTCCTGAGGGGTGGGGTGGGGAACCAGGCCAACTAAACAAAGACACTCAGGACCAATGGCGACATCACTGACAAAACACAACAGCCAGAGCAGAGGACTGAATAGTATAAACCAGTAGGGAAGGGATGGGGGGACAGAGATCCTGGCAAGGAGAAGGCATCCAACTGACCTCTGTGAGGATCTTATATGGAGAAAAAGATGGAAGAGAACACTCTCTCCGTTACATTTAATGAAAGCTACGCATGTTTTCTTCTTAAAAGCAGGCAGGAGAAAATTCAGAACACTTGCTTTCTAAAGATAGAGAGCTCAGAAATAGAAGGTGGACTCTACTAGTGACCAATTTTGAAGGGGCTCAGAAGCTTGCTTTATTATCTCCTTCTGTAGTGCTTTTTAAAAAAGGAGTTACTAAAAATAATTTTTGGCGTACTAAATGCATAGAAAATATGCTGAAAGCATCAAACCAGTACTATATATGATCTTTGGCAGTTTCCTACGGGGCTGTCCCGAAGATTCTGTTTAATGTTGGTACACATGTATGACCATCTCTGAGCACCTGTTGGATTCGGGAGGGTAGATATATTTAAATAAAATAAATATGTGCCCTATTTCCTACTCTTCTTAAGATCCACAGGGCAGCCTGGGAATCTTAAAAAACAAAACAGGATTAATGTGGCTATGTTGTTGTTTAGCTGCTCAGTCGTGTCCGACTCTTTGCGACCCCACGGACTGTAGCCTGCCATGCTCCCTGTCCATGGGGACTCTCCAGGCAAGAACACTGAAGTGGGTTGCCATTTCCTTCTCCAGGGGATCTTCCCAGCTCAGGGATCGAACGTGGGTCTCCTGCTTGGCAGGCAGATTCTTTACCACTGAGCCACCCAGGAAGCTGTGTAGTCCAGTTATGGATTCCCACAAAACCGAGAGAAAATCCTGACTTTTGGTGCCTTCTAGCTACATAATCTCAGGCAAGATACTCAAATTCCCTAAACCTCAATTTCTTCATTTGTAGACGGGAATGTTAAGGTATCTATATCTGAGATCATTTTGAGAACTCAATGAGATAAAGCATGTGGAATGCTTGCTATACCACCTGGCATGGAACAGAGCTAAATTGGGGTGATGATCACCATTGCTATAGGCTAATAGTGAGCAGCACTGTTAATCAGATCCCTCAGGAGGCTGTGATGGACAGACTAAGGTGCCCATGTGACCCCTGCATTTCCTTTGTGTGATACCATCTCACTGAGTCTGGGTGGGATGCGTGCCTGCCTTCAACTGAAACAATGTGGCAAAAGTGATGGGATGTCTCTTTCATGATTGCATTACTTTGTATAAGACTGTCTTGCCAGAAGATTTAGTCTAGGCTCCTCTCTATTGCTGGCATTGAGGGAGCAATGCCATGAATCCTATACTCACAAAGAAATTCTGCCAGTGACATGAGTGAGCTTGGAGGTGAACTCTGCCCCAGTTGAGCATTCAGAGAGTTCAGAGCATTCAGTTCTGACAACACCTTAATTGCAAAACTTTCACAAGACCCATTTAAGCCATGCCTAGGATCCTGATGCATAGGAGAGAATAAATGTGTGTTATTTTAAGTCAGTAAGTTTAGGGCAATTTGTTAGACAGCAATAAAAAACTAATACAGACACACTTTGCCTTCCCTATCATGTTGGTATTGAGTTCCTTTTATTAGCTCTTCCCTTTCCATCAATATTCTTAAAACTTAACCACATTATGACCATGTATAATGAGCCTTCTTTTATTCAACTAGTTCTAGTATCACCATTAGTAATTACTCAACGGATGATGCTTTGATTATGTCTGGTGAACACAAGCACCATTTATATTTTACATTTTAATCATAGCTCTATAATATTTAGAGCTGGTAAAACTTATGAAAGCCGCAGAAGAGACATTTACACACGGAGTTACTCTCCCACCATCTGGTAAAAAGCCTCAAGCGTGAATCACCTGCCAAGGTGTGTAACGCAGACAGCACAGCACAGACATTTCCTTGTTCTTAATTTTTCCTACATAAATCTCCTCTTTATAAAAAGCCTGGCAAGTTTGATCTTTCTTCCCCGTCTTCTTTCCTGGATCCTAGTATCTGAACAGGGAAGACATTTCCAGTGAAGGGAACACAGAGTAACTTTTAAATATATTTATTGTAAGAATGCAAGTGAGAGAGGCAACTAGTGGTGTTTTGATGTAACTATCAGGGATAAAATCAGCCATCAAAACTATTACATAGGATTGTCTTGATCATAAGTAAGCCAAAAGGAAGCTGAATCAATCTCTGATATAGCAGACAAAAAGTGTCCCATGCTTCTCTTATCATCCTCTGCCCAAGCTGCTCTGTCGTTGAGACTTAAATTTTAATAAAAACCTTCCTGGTCATCTTTTAAAATTCAAGACTGGGGTACAGTCCAGCTTTCAGTTAAAAGCACTCACAGTTTCTTTTTTCTAAAAAAAAGTTCTCACCAATAAAGACTATTAATAATGGTTGGTGTTACATCATCCTACTTTTATCTTTAATGCAACAAACAAACAACAACAACAACAAAACACCCCTTACTCAAAAGAAGAAACCTTAAGAAACAATAACAAAAAAGGGATTTTAAAGTTTTAATTCACCTGAATTCACTATTAAAAATTACAATACTGTCTTTCTGGTTTTTTCTATCACATATTTCTTACTTTAATAATCAGAAGGGAAATATTTCAAGTAAAGTTTTCACCAAAGTAAAAACTGAAAATTTCTGTCCCTGCACCACCTTCTGTGAGAAAAGAATACTGGTGGCCTTGTCTTGGCTCTGCGCCAGGCTGCTCATCTGACCTTGGGTGAGCAAGTTAACCTCTCTGGGTGGCCTGTCAAATGTGGAAGTAGACTATCTCAAGTATAAAGGGTCTTTACTCTTTACTCGGACAGTCTAAGATTATGAGACATGAGTTTTCAAAACTTGCCATAGGCCATTCTAGACTGATGACGGCCTGATTTTTAATGTCTCTGAATTCCCACACAAAAATAGAGAACCTATCCATCAAAGATAAACCTCTGAACAAGGACACAGAAGCAGGTAGGGACAAACCAACAGCATCCACAAGACCTGAATGGTGTCTGTGTGGGCAGAAGCAGAGGAGAAACAACACTGCTGAACTTGAGAACTGGAAACCCCCCCAAATAACCAGTAATTATGGGGGTGAAAGAGGACAGTAAAAAAGGTGGCTTGAAACTCAGCATTAGAAAAGCTAAGATTATGGAGTATGGTCCCATCACTTCATGGCAAACAGATGGGGGAAAAGTGGAAGCAGTGACAAGTTTTATTTTCTTGGGCTCCAAAATCACTGTGGGCAGTGACTGCAGCCACGAAATTTAAAGACCCTTGTTCCTTAGAAGATAAGCTATGACAAACCTAGACAGTGAAAAAGCAGAGACATCACTTTGCTGACAGACGTCCATATAGTCAAAGCTATGGCTTTTCCAGTAGCCATATATGGATGTGAGAGTTGGACCATAAACAAAGCTGAGCACTGAAGAATTGATGTTTTTGAATTGTGGTGCTGCAGAAGACTCTTGAGAGTCCCTTGGACTGCAAGGGGATCAAATTAGTCAATCCTGAAGTAAATCAACCCTGAATACTCATTAAGAACTGATGCTGAAGCTCCAATACTTGGGCCATCTGATGAGAGGAGCTGACTCATTGGAAAACACCCTGATGCTGGGAAAGATTGAAGACAAAAGAGAAGGGGCAACAGAATGAGATGGTTGGATGGCATCGCTGACTCAATGGACATGAATCTGAACAAACTCCAGGAGATAGTGGAGGACGCAAAGTGTGCTGCAGTCCATTGCAAAGAGTTAGACGTGACTTAGCAACTGAACAACAACAGATATACCAGAAGGTGATGGGGGGCCAGATGGGAGGGGTTTTTCCTGAGCCAAGAGGGAGCGAGCAAGGTGCCCACAGGAAGATCTGAAGGGCCGAAGCACTATTCCCTATGAACTTTCCAGGCTGGCCCCAGGACTCCCCACCAGGAGGAGAAACTGGTGGGAGTAGGGTCAAAATGGAACAGGATGGCATGACAGAGAAAAAGGAAACAGAACTAGAAAGAAGCAGGAGAGGGGATAGAATTAGGCAGAGTGAGAAAGCAGAATGACCTGTGAAGATGAGGAAACAGAGGACTAAGCCCTACAAACTTAAAAAGGCCATTTTCAACTCTGCCTCTTAAAAGTTAATAAAAAGCTATTTTTCACATAAAAATGAAAAACAGAACAGTACTGAGAGCAAATTCCACATCAAGTTATTAGAAAAAGAAGGAAAAAAAAGAGCAGAATAACAGCTCTATAAACCATGAAGGCATGCCACAAAATAGAGAACCTCTCCCATCACAAAAGTCCCAAACAATAGACTATTATCTCAAAATTAGCCAAAAGACTTCAAAAAGATGAAACGACATAAAACACGGAAGAATGTAATTCAAAGTTAGAAAAACTCAGAAAGAAGGTAATAAAGTACACACAAGAAATAAAATAAAAATGCAGAAAAAAAAAAGCCAGGAGGGAATAAATACAACATACAAGGCCTAAGAAAAACAGAAGATGGAGATACAGATACAGAGAATTTGAGACAGTGCCAGGTATTGAACACAGGCACAGAAGATCTAAGATATTAATAGTAAACATCTTTGAAGAAAAAAAAAGGCAAGAGAACAAAGTATTCAATATTATAATTAAAAAAAAAGTCTCTGAAATTAAAAAAAGATTACAAAATATAAGCAAAAGAAAACACAGAAAATGTGAGAATACCAAACCAGAATGACTAAAAATAAGAGTTACTCTAGTAAAATTAATAGAAGGGAGGGAGGAAGGAAGGAAAGGAGGGAAGAAGGGAAACGAAAAGAAAAAGAGATAAAGAAAGAGCAAGAAATGCTATGAATGTCTACAGTAAGTGTCTTGTGAGGGAAACAGAGGTGAATTACTGGGAAACTTTGAGAGCAATGCTCTATGTCAAAATAGAGCAAAGAAACATACTCAGGTAAAGAAAAGATGAGTCAAGGGTTTTATATCCAGGAGGAATGCCTTTCAATTATAAAGGGCAGAGATAAATCATTATTAAAAAGCAAGAAGCTGGTGAAGATTATTCCTGTGAGTACTCCCTGAGGAACTCTACTAGAAAGCAAGTTTCAGGCATTAAACAAACAGAAGGATGTTGATATTAAGACCATCGTGAACATTAAATATATAATTTACTTGTAGAAGACTAAATGAGGACTAAGAGGAGAAAATGTGAAAGATGTGACCAGCATATGGTCAGAAGGTGTGGATATAGTACAACTGCAAAAAACTGCACGAATGATGAAAGCATAATGCAAAAAACTTTTCAGTAACTCTATTTGTTATGGTAATATGATTATTATTATTTTGAGACTGATTGTATATAATATAGAATTAAGTAAACCAGTAATTATGGAATATTCTTATCCAATCATCCTCTGTAAACATAAAAACTAGGATTATTTTTTGTTTATGTATTTTTTGGCTGCACCACAGTGGACGGGATCTTAGATCCCCAACCACTATGCCCCCTATAGTGGGAGCACAGAGTCCTAACCACTGGACCACCAAGGAAGTCCCTCGAACTAACATTTTGAGTGTGAAAGAAAGGAGATACAGATAACGTATGGAATCCAAGTAGAAGAACCCTGTAGTTTGAATTTAAATTGGAGAGATTAATATGAGCACCTAAGGTATTTTATCTTAAAATTTACAAATACTTACATATATAGATAAATAAATAATTCCCTGACTATGTTTATAAAAGAAGCCTAAAAACAATGACCAGCCTGGAAGCAGTAAGCACCCTTAGCACCCAGACTGCAGTCTTGAAATATCATTTTCCACAAAGAAAAACCAGGTCTATTTGCAGAATGCTTAACTCCAGGTTTGGAGGGAGAAATGTAATCCTAGTAAATCCTAGGTTTTTTAGAAATTGCTAGAATTACTAGAAATTACAGAATTATTAGAAATGTAATTCCTAGTAATCCTGGAATCATTACTAGGCTAGTGTGAAAAGACTTAGGAGCCATATGAAGAGGTTCTTACTGGCCAAGGAGTAAACTTTGAGTTTCTACAAGGAAAATAATTACAAAGGACTGACCCAAATATGCTTAAACCCATAAGTTCATTTTTTTTTAAAATAATTGGGCACTTTCAGAAGATCATAGGTCATCAATTCATTATCTTGCAAAATGTTAAATGAAAAGAATGAAGCATTGATTCTACTTTTCCTTTATGAACTACACCATTGTTTGAATAAATCATAGATGATGGGAAATGTCTCTATAAAAGTATTCCAATTAATAACTGATAAAGAAATGGCAGAAATAAAATACCATGATATTTTGTAAAGTCCTGATGCACCAGTGAACTTTGGCACTGAGTGTCAATATAGCTGCTAACATCTCTAAAGGCAAAACAACCAGATACTGGGTTGGCCAGAAAGTTTGTTTGGGGTTTTGAAAAACCCGAACAGACTTTTTGGCCAAGCTATTACGACGTGCTTCCCAGCAGAAAAACAAATGTCTTTTACAGTCTTGCCAAAAGGGCCGACCATGAATCTGACTGAGTCTCTGGGATCCAAGGCCATTTCGCAGGAAATAAAGAGGGCAGAGGAACACAGCGAACCTGCCATGGGTGAGCAATCAGTAACATCTGGACTGTGGGAAACTCCGTAGGTCAGACACTTTTAACAGATTAAGTGTAAAGCCAATAAAGAAAGAAGGGAAAACCTGGGGACTGAGAAATTCAAAGTAAACATGTAGTTTTCAAATGGGCAAGACAAAACTGGACTGTCTAGGGACATACAAACTCCTGCGACAGATTGTCAAGAAGCAGGAAACAGGACTGTAAGCGTCACGGTAGTGGTCACCTCGGGGGCAGGGAAAGAGAATTGGGACGAGGCAGAAGGACGGACTCCTGGGAAGACCAGCAGGTTTTAATTTTTTACCTGGACAGTGGTTACGAGGATGTTCGATCATTAAGCAGCATTTGTATTGTGGGGATTTCTATATCTGTTTTATCTTAAACAATAAAAAAATAAAAAGCAAAAAACTAAGAGACCCTTTCCAGAGTCCTCACCTGTGCCTTGGCCAACTTCTTTTCCAGAAGGTCCCGCTCCCGCTCTGTCTGCTGCAGACGTTTATTCAGCTCCACTATATCTCCCTTGAGAGACGCCAGGGCTGCCAAGTGGAGCTGCAGGGACAGGAGGAGAGGAGCACAAGGTTAGACCCTTCAGCAGAAACTCACTTCCGTCCCTTCATTCCCTGTAATTACTGTGATCACAAAGAAAAGGGGTCATCTGCAGCCAGACACCTTGGGTGACATTAATCTCAGGGGACAACAGACAGAAATCAGGAGTCCTACCGCCAAGCTGGGTTATCTGGTCATCCTGAATGTACCAGGGAGAACCCTGTTAAGTGTGGGCAGCAGGACCTAATTTGGAATGGTCTAATTAAACAGAGAGCAAAGCTGCTCATCCTATGGGCTTTCCCTGAATTACTCAGCAAGAACCAGATTAAGCGCTGGTGAGGACTGCCTGATTCTCAAGAAGCAAGGCAAAGGCAGGATCAAATTAACTTTTACCTTTGGGAAAATATGCAAGTTGAATGGAGCAATTCAATTTTTTTTCAAATTCAACCACAGATATTGCCATGTATCCAGACAGCCCAAGGGGCTGAGTAGTAAGAAAAAAATGCAAGAGCTCACTGTTTCCTACTCTTTCCTCCTCAGGTTGACCCATTAACTTTCTGACCAGCTCCTCCTTCCTCATTGCCCCCCAGACAGTCTAGAAGACTAGATGATGCTTCTGGCCTCTCAGAGCACAACCAGAGCTCTGATAAATCATGTTACGGCAAGAGAAACTGAGAATCCCTTGCTCTTGCTTTTTTCCCCAGATGATCCTCTCAGAATAAGCAGAGTGAGAAAGAATGTTCCTCAGCAGATGAGCGAGTGCACCATGCACTTCCAGGATCTCAACCTGCTCAGCATTCAGGCTCTGCCCACGCTCAACACACACATGCCTGCTGCGCTGAGCAGGCGGACGGCTGGGCTCGTCTTTAACATCTGTTCAACCACGCTCCCGAGCAACACCTTCCCACCGTCCCTGCCCCGAGTCACTACTTCTCTGCCTTCACTGTCGCTCCTGGGTGGAGCTCAATTGATGTAACACTTGAATAAGTGAGGACAATCAGACCAAACACTCCCTCTTTATAGGAACTGTGTAGCTTCTGCCAGGAGGCTCTGAAGTACGGAGTGACCTTACAAGATGGACAGTGCAGCGGTATACAACTCCACTTCAAAGATCTTAACTTCAGGTTTAGAAAGAGGCTTTTTTCTGCAGCCTGTCTCTCTACACTCTGTGGTGGCTTGGGAGGCTTGGGGGAGAGTGCATAGCTGAGAAGATATAGGGCAGAGCTAGGTTTTCACAGCAGTTGTTTGTGAGACGACCACAACAGTGAGTGCGACTTCACCTAATTGCATGGGGGCTGCAAACCAACAGATCAATAACAGAGCTGAAATCAAGAATCCTTGAAATTTAAAAAAAGAAAATGTCAGGCCATCTGGCGGTTATTTGTCTTCTCATGCGGGGCTAAGGCTGCTCAGAAAAGGTCACTTTAGGTGTCAGATACAGGGTTTGTGTGATGAATTCTCAGCACAGATACCACAGTGTTCCCACTGTACAATTTTTGGGAGGCAGGTGGGGAGAGGGAGGCAAGTTCACTCCCTTGCCTAGCTGGGTTCCCCCTTCTGCCTTTGAACTGTCAATCTGAGAATGCTCCTTCTGCGACAGACACTGTGGTCTCTTAGCCAATTATGTCCTGTCTTGGGAGAAGACTCGCCTCCTCACCCTTGACAAGAAGGATGAAATACATGAAGAGCTCGTGTGTTCCTTAAGAGATAAGGGAGTGGAAACAAGAATCCCGACTATGTGAGCCTAGACAGACCTCTCTTGTCTACCTCCCCTCTTACTTCTGGGCCAAAGGGCTGCCCGCAGGAATTGTGGGGGAGATTCGGGGGGAAAGGTGACAGAGGAGACTGTATAGGCTGCAGAGAACTTATGAACTGGGCCCAGATGGGGAGGCCAACAGAGATGTCATCTCCACCATAGCACAGGGGCAGAGGAGGTTCAGTGGGATGGCTGAGGAGTCACGGACTTAGAGACAGTAACACCAGCTCTCCAAATGGCCTGAGGATCCATCAGATGTGCTTGTGGGGACAGTCTCTTCCCTTCCCTGGTTGGAAAATGCCTATCCATGAAATGAGACGAATTCGGATAGGCCTTTCTTCTAATGAAGTGAGTGAAGACGCTCAGTTGTGTCCGACTCTTTGTGACCCCGTGGACTGTAGCCCACCGGGCTCCTCTGTCCAAGAAAGTATTCTCCAGGCAAGAGTACTGGAGTGAGCTGCCATCTTCTTCTAGAGAGGAGTATAAACTTGGTGTTTAGGCAGCGTTCCCCTCATTAACATGATGATGCACTCTGAAATCTATCGATGAACTCCAAACTAAGAACCAACTGGACTAGATGCTAGATCTGTGATCCCACCTGTTCTGCAGACAGTGTCATGTGGAATGACCACAGACATCTGAGTGGGGCAGGCCCTTGGCACACAACGTCTCCCACATCTTTAGGTGAGGACTGAAACCCAGAGACCGACTTGCTGACCTCAAGTCTCATGCAGAGCTTAACACGAAAACCGAGGCCACGGGTACCCTTTCCTCACTCACAGTGTTGTGCGTGACAGCAATGTTCAGTTTAATTTGAATTAATACTTTACTTAAAATATTTCTCCTCAATGTCACGTGGCAGGCTGAACGGGCGGGGAGTGTGCAGGGCAATAGACAGTTGTCTATGTATGGCTGAGTCCCTTTGCCGTTCACCTGAAACTGCTGCTAAATCGCGTCAGTCGTGTCCATCTCTGTGCGACCCCACGGACAGCAGCGCACCAGGCTCCTCTGTCCACGGGAGTCTCCAGGCAACAACACTGGGGTGGGTTGCCGTTTCCTTCTCTGAAACTATCACACTATTGTTAATTGGCTATACCCCAATACAAAATAAAATGCTTTAAAAAAAAAAAGAAATATTTTCAGAAAAAAACTCAGATGAATATATAACAGAAAAATAAACTAGAAAGATGACATTCTAACTTTTTGGTGGAGGCCTCTTGGTGGTTTCAAACCCTTTTGGGATAGTTTTTAATACATTTTTGTTTTTCTTTTTTAGGAGAAAGAGGCTTCTGTGTTAAGGAAACAAGAGTTGTGACAGTGTCCTCTGCAGGTGAACATTGCAACATAAAAACCGTACAGGTTTTCTGTTTTCCTTCCCTGCTGCATTTTCTGTCCCTGTCCACCAGCGATTCTGATAGAAGAAAAAACTTAAACCAGGTAGAACAGACACACATTGCTTGCTGTCACTGAGACATGTGTTTAGCAGACGCTAACTACAAAGGCTAGGAGGTGCAGCTGGGAAAAAAGTTTGCCCTCAAGTTGCACGATGAATTGTCAAGGATCAGGCTGACCAACCCCTCTCTCACCCTCACGACTGAGTGTGGGCCAAGTTCCGTCCCCAGCCTGAGAGAGCAAGAAAATATATGATGTTTGGAGTCTGTGCTAGTCTCTTCCCCAACACACCTTCCTCTTAATGTTCAGGAACAAGACCCCGCTTTCTGACTGGTCACACTCCTGACCAGTTAAAACATCCCAGTTCTCAGGCTCCTTTCTGGTTGGAGCCAGGCATAGCCATGGGACACAGTGCTGGCTGGAGACAGAAGCTGCGGTACACGGGAGTGCTCAGAAAATCCTTCTGAGGGAGGTCATGCTTTTCTCTTCCTCCAGTGCTGCTGCATGGCATATTAACATGATGGATGGAGCCCCAGCAGCCATCTTGTTTCATAAAGATGAGGTCCATACTCTAGGCAGTGGAAGGCGCCTGAATTCCTAACAACTGTGCAGACCCTACAAGCTCTGAACTGCCTAACTCCAGACTTCATAACACAATAGCAAGAACAGAACCTCTGCTGTATAGACCACTATTATGTGGAGATATTCTTGCAAATGAAGTGGGTTAATTTACAAAGAATCAGATAAACTTGGGTTCACATCTCATTTGTTACTTGTTGAATTGTCTTTGAACAGCTGGTTTCATCAGTTTGTGATGGGGCTGTCAAACAGGCAAAGAAGGTGCCGTCCATAAAATGACCTGCACAGCATGTGAAGCTCACTGACCAGCAGTGTCTGGAACCAAGTAAGCATGCAACGAACATGCACTTCCTCTTTCCCTATCACCTTCTGAGTCGCCAAGTTTGAAGTCAACAACCTTCTCAGACTAAGCTTCATTCTAGGTAGTGAGAGGTACATTCAGACGAGGAAGTAACACAGTCCTATCTCGGAGGCACACTTCCCCATGGTTAACAGCACAGGAATGAGAGGCCGCAGCTGGTTTGTGGATTCTGCTGAAATCCCAAGGCTTAAAGAGCTGACTCTCAAACCTCTTAATTCTCTGTGAAATTTTAACCCAAGGCCTTTCAGCAGTATTGCAATGGGATCATGACACTTCCTTATACAACTTTGGGTCTAGCACGTGAAGGATATAAATCCACACATACTTCATATTTCTGGAGATAAAAGATTCTGATTCCCTAAGCTGTTTTGAGCCCAGCTTCACATTCATTTTACAGTGTGTATCCAAATGAAAGTAAACCACCTGGAAATCTGGCTTCAAGACAACTGTCAAAATGGTTGCTATTTTTGGATGAAACATTACTTGATTAATACTTCACAATTCAGCTGGCGGTAAAGAAAAGCTTGCGTAGCCTCTGACAGATAAGGTGTCCAGCAGCCGGGGGCTGAGCGGGGAGTCGGCAGCGCCTTGGTGACAGCCCTCCTAGTGCTGCTCCTGGGCTCTGTGGATAGACGTGCTTCCTGTTAGCCATTAGCCAGGAGACAAAGGGCTTCCCACTTCCTAAGACGCCCTTTTGAGCCAGCAACACAATGACTCTAATGAGCCACCAGGAGCCTCGATGTGTATTTATGGTTATACGGTGTTTCTTCATCTTGCTACTACTGGCAATAAAAACAACGGAACACATGCTGGCTCTTTCCTGATCACTTGGCACCCTCCTATGCATTACTCCACCGGGTCTCCATCACACCCCACCTCTGGCCTACAAGGAGGCTATGATTCCCCGTGTGCTAGGAACAAGTATTTTTCCCAAGGACCACAGAGGGCGAAAGGGTCCCAGAATGGAGATCGAGGGAGGCTGTCAAACTCCAGGTCAACATTTTACCTATCTTTCTGGCACTTGGGTCTGCTTTTTTACGACACTGCTGTCAAAGGGACCAAAGGCTTCCACAGTTTCACCTGAAGCAGAGGAATGAGTTCATCCCTTAGTTGCCATCCAAAGGCCTCAGAGCACTAACGGTGAGATGGCTGGGCTGGTCTTCCCGCACTGTGTGGGCAGGTCAGCTCACTCCGAGCGGACCGTGCCTGTTCATTCTCTCTCTCTCCTGTACTTGGCCTGCCGACATGACACGCTCCTGTAAGCCATTCACTGCCGGGGAATCTACTTCCTTCCCACCAGTGATGATGGGAACATCTGCCCTGGCCTTCTAACTGGGCCAGATGCCCTCTAGCACAAGGTATTTACAATTTTTGATCACTTGTGACTGAGCACAGCGGGTAGTGCCAATCTCTTTCGGAACTGTTCTCTTCCTTAAAGGGGAAGAAGTAAGGGCAACTGACCTTTACTGAACACATATCCCTTTCTAAAAGAAACAGACTTAAAAAAATTTATTTAAAACTAACAATAGCTAACTCAGTGTACGCTGAACACATATTTCTGACAGGTTCTACACTAAGTCACTAAGTGATTTCTGCATTTTACCTAATTCAATCAGTTGCAGGGTCCTGCAAAAAAAAAAAAAAAAAAAAAAAAAAAGGCATTGTCACAACTCCAATGCCAAGCTCTGGGAATATTTTAAGAATCCCAGGCAATGTGATAGTAGTAAGTCATAACATTAATAGTTATCACTTGCTGAATGTTTATTGGGTACCAGGCACTTGGGCTAAGCACAGTTCATGTGATATCCCATTTAACCCTCACCGCAGTGCTATGAGATAGGGATTATTACCTCCTTCTGACAAATGAGGAACCAAGGCACACAGCAGACACAGGAAATCAGCCCAAGGGCAAGAAACTGAGAAACAGTATAAGAGACACTAGCAGAGACACTCCACGCTCTGACTCTGCTGTGTGCCTTGCTGGCACTTCCAACTCAACACACCACTGCTCTCCTGGTCTGCAGAACACACGTGTGTGTACGTGTGTGGGTTGGAGGGCAGGTGTGCACATTGGCAGGCTGGGGTTGTACGGAGAAGCAGGGCAGGCAGAGGTGGCAGGGCAAGCCCTCTAGTAACGGGGCTGGCAGTCAGCCCAACTCAGTGTGAATTTGGGGTCTCTAACTTCAGGTGCTTTTTCATCCTTTGGTCTGTATCAGAGGGCCCTGCCCTGAGTTCTGTGCTTGAGGCTTTGCACACTTTATTTGCCCATCCCAGAATGGATTTGCTAAAGCAACTGCCCAAGGAAGCTTCATTATATACAGAACCAATCAGTAACAATCTTTTCCCCAGAAGTTGAAAGAGCGCTGAGAATCACACACAACCTTATGGCTGGCAAGGGAATTCAAGATGTCTAATTCAATTCCTTCATTGTAGAGACATTAAACAGAGTCAGAGAAACAAGTTTCACCAAATTGAGATTTCCTCATTCCCTCTCCAGAGGCTTCCTGCTCTCTCATATGGCAATCCAGGAATTCGTGGGTAAACGTCTACATCCCAGCCCTGTCCCTGAAAATAGCAGGAGAAATCTGTACATGAGAAAGCAGACTCATTCAGCCTCCTCTGCGAGACTCCCCACACCCTGCACATTCTAATTCAGATACAGAAAGAACAAAATCCCTCGCAAAAGGGGAGCGTTCCCGGACAGATGGACACAATCGGGCCTGTTCAGTGGCTTCCAGGACTGGAGAATTCCTATTTACTGCCAGAATTCCAGCTAGGGGCACCTGCTGTGTAATATTTCAAGAAAGAATGCTCATAGCCTTGAAGCTTAAAACTCATTAAACGCCATCTACAAGATTGCCCTGCTGCATGTTCATGACTTTTCTGCTGTCCTAGACCACTCAGACAGCACCACATTTTTGTTTTTCATTTTACCTGATTTCATTGGTCAGTGATCCCTGAGTTACTTTATAAATCTACACTGAAATTCAGTTGTCAAAAACAGCACTCTGTCCCCTTCAATACGGTAGCAGTAAAATACCATCTGGTAGGAAAACTGATCACCTTCAAGAGCACCTGATGTAGGTGACGACGCCAAATCACAAAGCAGGAACCAAATACTAACTGGGAATACAGCCACATCATCATTCCTGGGATCCACCTAAGGCAATTCTTCCCTTGCTTCAAATCAACGGCTGGGGTAAGAAGGCTGTCAAGGAGAGGAGGTATCCAAGACTGACCCTCTCAACTTTGAGGATAACTCTCAATCCCACTCCATCTCCAAAAATATGCTCCTCTAAAAATAAGTCACAATGAATTTGCAGATTGCCTTGGGTAGTATACTCATTTTACCATTATTAATTTTTCCAATCCATGAATACAGTGTATTTCTTCATCTGCTTAGTCTTCAATTTTCTTTCTTCAGTGTCTTACAGTTTTCTGAATACAGGTCTTTTACCTCCTTAGGTACGTTTATTCCCAGGTATTTTTTTTTTGATGTGATGGTAAATGGGATTATTTCTTTAACTTCTCTTTCTTATAGTTTGTTGTTAGTACACAGAAAAACAGATTTTTGTATATTAATTTTGTATCCTGCAACTTCACTGAATTCATTGATGAGCTCAAGTGGTTTTCCGGGGGCATCTTTAGCATCTGCTATGTATAGGATCATGTTATCTACAGTGACAGTTTTACTTCTTCCCTTCCAGTTTGGATTTCTTTTCTTTCTTCTTCTTCTCTGATTGCTATTGTTAGGATGTCCAAAACTATGCTGAATAAAAGTCAAGAGTGGGTATTCCTCGCCTTGTACCTGATCTTACAGAAAATGCTTTCAGCTTATCACCATTGAGTAGAATGTTAGCTGTGGGTTTGTCACATATGGTCTTCATTATGTTGAATTACACTCCCTCTAATCTCACTTTCTGGAGAGTTTATCATAAATGATATTGAATTTTGTCCAAGACTTTTTCTGCATCTATTGGAACGATAATATGGTTTTTATTCTTCAATTTGTTATTGTGATGTATCACATTGATTTGTAGATATTTAAAAAATCCTTGCATACCAACCAGAGTAAACATTTTAAAAATCTGTATGGAAACACAGAGGACCCTGAATAGCCAAAACAATCTTGAGAAAGATGGCGAGCACTAAAGGAGTCATGCTCCTTAACTTCAGGCTACACCACAGTGCTACGGTCATCAAAACAGCGTAGTGCGGGCACAAAGAGAGACACAGGCCGACGGAGCACAAGAGAGCCCAGGAACAAACGCACACACTTTTGATCAATTAACCTATGACAAGGAGCCAGGAATATACAATGGAGAGAAGACAGCCCCTTCAACAAGCAGTGCTGGGAAAACTGAGCAGCTACATGTAAAAGAATGAAACTAGAAGCTTCTTTAACACTATATACAACGACAAACTCAAAATGGATTAAAGACCTAAATGTATGGCTGGAAACCATTAAAACTCCTAGAGTAAAACATAAGCAGAGCACTCGTGGACATACATTTTAGCAATATATTTGTTTTATCCCTCTCCTAAAACAAAGGAAATAAAATAAAAAATAAACAAGTGAGACTGAATTAAACTTAAAAACTTTTTCACAGTAAAGGAAGCCACTGACAAAACAAAAAGACAACCTATGGAACGGAAGAAAACATTTGCAAATGATATGCCCAATAAAGGGTTAATATTCAACATATATAAATGGCTCATACAACTCAACATCAAAAAAACAAACAATCGAATTAAAAAATGGGCAGAAGAATTGAACAGACATTTTTCCAAAGAACAATGCAGATGGCCAACAGGCACATGAAAAGATATTCAACATCACTAAGCATCAGGGAAATGCAAACCCAGACCGCAACGAGATATCATC
The DNA here is from genome assembly GCF_963930625.1 of Muntiacus reevesi. Taxonomy (NCBI): domain Eukaryota; kingdom Metazoa; phylum Chordata; class Mammalia; order Artiodactyla; family Cervidae; genus Muntiacus; species Muntiacus reevesi. Next base: position 1,429,271 of record NC_089255.1, on the reverse strand, counting down.
TCACACCTTTCAGAAAGGTTATCATCAAAAAGAACAGTAATGTTGGCAAGGACATGGAGAGAAGGGAACCCTCGTACACTGTGCGTGGTAATGTAAATTAGTGCAGCCATTGTGGAAAATAATACGAAGGTTTCTCAAAAAACTAAAAATAGAACTACCAAAGGACATAGCACTTCCATTCCTGGGCATACATCTGAAAACAAAACAAAACAAAAACTACTTCAAAAAGATATATGTAATTCAATGTTTATAGTAGCATCATTTACAATTGCCCAGATATGGAAGCAATCTAACTGTCCATCAACAGATGAATGGATAAAGAAGAAGATATGTATATATACACCACATCTTCTTTATCTATTTATACACACACACACACACACACACACAATGGAACACTACTTAGTCACGAAAAAGAACAAAGTTCTGCCATTTGCCAACAATGTGGATGGACTTGGAGGGTATTATGCTAAATCAAGTAAGTCAGATAGAGAAAGACAAATATATATGACATATACAGAATCTAAAAAATAAAACAAACTAGTGAATAGAACAAAAAGAAGCTGACTCACAGACTCACAAATATGGAGAACATCTGTGATTACCACTGGGGAGAGGAACAGGGGTAAGGGCAATATAGCAGCAGAGGATTAAGAGGTACAAACTATTAGGTATAACATAATCTATAAGGATATATTGTATAATACAGGGAATAAAGCCAATATTTTATAATAACTATAAGTGGAGAACAACCTTTAAAAATTGTGAATCACTACACTGTATACCTTATATAACATTATGTATCAACTATACTTCAATACTATGTGGGTGCTCAATAAAAAAAATCACAATTTTTATTGGAAATAACATTAGCTATTATGTGGACGTGTTCTATTGCTATTGCTATATTTAAACCATGTGACATGAACTTTCTCAGGTATTCTTCATATAGCCTTTGGAATAAGTACTGTTAATCCCAATTTAAAGAGTTAGGAATTGAGGTTTAGAAGTTCAGTAACTTGTCAAACGAGTAAGTGGCAGAGCTAGAATGAAAACCAGGTCTGTCTAACCTCAGACTCTGTTCACAATCACCATGCCTCATGCTCTGCGACAGAATATCCTAGCACTCCTGGGATCCTTCCAGATCCTTTCATGAAACTGCCGAGAATACAGGGTCTCAGAAAGGTCTTTTTATCAGAGGGGAGAAAGCAAATCTGCAAAATTAGAATGATGGAAAGGTATGAAAAGTTTCTTTAAATCGTCCAACATTTTGAGAAACAAAAGACCATTTAGCTGATATCAGACCCAGGAAAGAAATCAGACAAAAGTTACTCTCCAGCCATTTCCATACTATGAGGAGAAATTAAAAAGGGAAATATTGCAATGCAGGTGAAAAAATGCTCTTAATTATGCTAACTAAATAGTATGTGGGAGGAAAAGTTACTTTAACTGAAAGATCTTAAAAAATCTAAACAGAAAATGTTACATATATATATGTATATACTTTAAAATTTATTATATAGTAGTTGCTAGTAAAAATAAGTCACAGCATTTTCCACTAATAAATTCTTACTTTTTTGTGGTGTTACTTTATTTTCAAGGGAAACCAAAATTATAAGTAATACAAATTTGGAAAGACGTACAAACAAAATAAAGACACTGCAATAAATTAACAGCACCCACTTAAATTTCAAGGTGAGCTGCATCCTAATGGCACGTTGTGAAGGAGATCGAGATGCAACAATTAAATCCTGCTAATCAGAGGACGTGAATATTTCAGTATGTTCTAAATACTTCTGTGGCAGAAGCTCCCACAGAGAATGATATGAACATTGCGTAAAGGACTTGCCTGACAAGGTCTGCATTGTTCATACATTTTTGTATTGATCCAATTTAGTAGGTATTGAATTCCCCATTCTAAAGAAACCAAGTACCTTTAAATGGTGAAACACTCGATAAACTCAGCGTATCAGGAAAAACCAAGGTATTTTTATAGCAATAGTTGAACGCTTTGGAAGTATCCTATTTTTTTTTTTAACTGCATTGAGGACAATGTTTTATCTGTGGGAAAACAACTTAAGATTTAGAGACGCGCGTGCATGTGTGTGTGTGTGTGTGTGTGCACAGACACACACTTATATACACATATATACATGTATATATGCACACACATATATACATGTGAACTTTCTATGTATACAAAACCCAAGGCACATGCTCCCAGTCTTTCCATTCGAGCAGAAGACAGCCAAGATGTCAACTATTGAGATAGTTCAGTACAATCATCTTCAAATGTGTTCCCAAAATTTGAGAGATATTTCCACATGCACTATTTCCTTTAAAGAAAATTCCTTTAAAACACTTGAGGTCATAACAAGCTCCCACTTCAAGGTAAGCTCAGCGGGGCCCTGGCTCCGCCTTCCTCACCACAGAATGCGGTATCGAACCCAAACCACCAGGAAAAGGGAGAAGACACACTTCAAATCAGCTCAGTGTTCTCTCCCATCAGGGGCCCTGCTGACTGCTTCAGAGAGCAGTATGTTTAGACAGGAGAAAAGGTCTGAATCTTCCCTCCCTTCCAGATCACCTAACCCTGTCAGTACTAGTCCCAACTGGGACGTGCTCCCTGAAGAGAAAGACAGTGAGAGAGGGAGAAGAGAGGGAGAAAACGATGGGAAAATCAGTTCAGTGGTTAAGGACACAGGGCTTGTAACAAAACAAACTCCAGACCTGAGTACTAGTTCAAGCTTGTTAACATTTTCCAAGACTTCGTTTACTGGTAAAATGGCAGTGATATCCAACCACACAAGAGTTGTAACGATTAAATGAACGTTACTATAGGCAACTCACCTAACACAATGCTGCCTGGCAGAAGGTTAGCCACAATAACTACTGTCCTTTTGATTATCATCATGATCACAACGTGCTTTGTGATAAAAGCTAAAAATAAAGAGCATCAGGGCAACTTTGGGCCTTGAGAGCATTGATGAGTTGCTCTCCTATCTGTTTACACAAACACTGGTTAAGCAATCAGCATGCTCACCAGCACCTTGAGGCCCAGGTCACAGCAGTCAGTCAGAGTAGCCTACACTCCGCCTGCCTTCCAACATGTGTGACTGGATCAGCCGCTCCCTGCATCCTGGCGGGGCCTGTAGGTAAGCAGGCAAACACACTTACCGTCAACAGTCTAGAAAGTTGAGGCGCCTCACGCCTGGTCTCTACCCCCAACCTCCTGGGTCCTTACAGCAGAAGGTAAGAGTGGGTCCAGACCCAAGTGGGACATAGACAGTGACCCCAAATGAGCTTCCATAAAAACCATCTGAAGACAGAGGAGCTTACTGTAAGCAAGGATATGCACAAAGATCTGTTCATGATGGGGAAAAAAACGGAAAAATAGTAGTTGCATAAATTGTATGATATGCCTAATACACTGAATTCTTAACAAAATAGAGAAACACATGAGTAGCATGGTAATCTTAATTTCCCATATGGATGCTGAGTCAATTCATTTCACTTATTTTCCACTTGTCCTCACCAAGCACCCAGAGCCAGTTTCCCTTCTCCTCTACTGCTCCTCTAGCCTTTCACTGCTCTTTATTTTTTATAATACTTACTACTACCTGACAATATATCATATGAGTTTTTTATTAATTCATTCCCCCACGAGGATGAGTTCCAAGAAGGCCGGCATGTCACACAACTTGGGCAATGGCCAATGGACAAGATGAGCTGTGCCTGGCCCAGAGAGAACTTCACGCAGATTTGTTGAATGGATACATTTAGAAAATTAGAAAATACAGATAAAAAACCTTACATTATCTTTACCCCTACCACCTACAGATATGTCAGATATTTTTCTGTGTGTAAATAGAAATAGCTTATAAACACAACTGAGGTGAAGCAATGTTTAACATAGCACTCTCTTCTATCCCACATCGCTGGCAGATTCTGTACCAGCTGAGCCACAAGCGAAGCCCCTTCTATACTTCAAACTCTCCAAATAATTCACTAAGTGGAAGGAACCGCCAGTGGGGCGGCACCGTCTGTGAGCCTCCAGCACACAGCTGAGCTAGCCTAGTCACCTTTACTGCCCCGCACTTCCCACGGGCATCCAGGGTCAGATGTTTTCGATCACGTGGTCTGAGTCTGAGGCGCCAGGGCTGCGGACTTGGATGGCGCCCAGCACCAGATGGTTTATGGCCGTGCTGCACAAACTGGAAACAGCGCTGGCAGCGGGGGAGCCGCCGCAGATCCCTCACGCGCCCCGCCAATGCCCAGCACGGGGGGCAAGCAGGGAAGTGCAGGAGAAGGGCGGGGCGCCCTCTGGGGCCACGCACCCCCCGAAAGACCCCGCTCCTCCAAGTGAGCCGTTAGCCCACCCGAGCGGGCGCGCCCCCACCCTCGGTCAGCGCCTGCCCAGCCAGCACCTGCGGGGTGCTTCACACCCCCGTGTCCAATCAGGAGGATGAACGATGGAACGCCAGCAAGTGCGCCCAGGCAAGAACAAAGCGCTGGGGTTTCTGAGTCCAGCCTGATGGGATCCCGGCCCCTTTCCTGTAAGGGGCTCCGTGTCCCTCAGAGGCGCCCCGCCTTCCCACTTGGCCTCGAGAAAGCACAACACAATTCGAGTTCAAAAGGTACCTCACAGCTCAGCGTTATTTCAATAAACAAAGCCTCCCTTTCTTCCCCCTACCTACAAAGAACACGTTTTATCACATACGCTTTGACAATTTTCTCTCCTACAAATTGATTTATTCCCCTCCCCTGCCCCCTCCATCTTGCAGGCAAACTAAAATGATTAAGTACAGCGGGAGGTGGGACAGAACTCATCGGCAGCAGCCAGCGAAGCTGAGGACACTGTGTGGTCTCCGGCAACACGCAGGGCCTGCTGAACCACCCTCAGGAGAGGAGCAGCAGGAACGATAGCCCTGTATGCGAGACAGCAAGAGAGACACAGATGTACTGAACAGTCTTTTGGACTCTGTGGGAGAGGGCGACGGCGGGATGATACGGGAGAATGACACTGAAACATGTAAATTTTCATATGTGAAATGGATCTCCAGTCCAGGTTGGATGCATGAGACAGGGTGCTCGGGGCTGGTGCACTGGGATGACCCAGACGGATGGGATGGGGAGGGAGGTGGGAGGGGGTTCAGGATGGGGAACACATGTACACCCATGGCGGATTCAAGTCAATGTATGGCAAAACCAATACAATGTTGTAAAGTAAAATAAATAAATAATTTAAATTAAAAAAAAAAAAAAAAAAAGGAAGGATGAAGAGGAGCCCACGCTGGATGGTTGATCAAACAAATTCCTTTGGATGCAGATCTCATCAGTTGCTTCTAACTTTTGCTGAGTGGAAGGAGCTGCAAGTGGGGAACACCATCTTTGAGTCTCCAGCACACAGTCCCAGCACAGTGTGGACGCAGGCAGGGAGAGACAAGCTGGATGCCCCGGGAGGTGGGGAGTCTCGGGGTGACCAAACAGCACACACCTCTTAGAAGGACGGTGTTCTTTCAGCACACGTTTGATGTGGCATTGCTTTCTTCCCATCACTAGGTTCATTTGCAAACTGAACTCCTCCTCTGCTTGTAAGGCAGGAACCACAGAATTTTCCCAAGCTGGTGAGGTCCAACCTAAACCAGTGGCTCCAACACACCAAAGAAATAGAGGTGACACCTAATCCTTAGTTTCTTGCACTGTCCACCCTCTCCCCAGCACTCCCTTCCTCTTACCTCCCCTATTCGCTTCAGTCATGTCTGACTCTTAGCAGCCCTATGGACCTTAGTGCCTCTGTCCATGGGATTCTCCAGGCAAGAACACTGGAGTGGGTTGCCATGCCCTCCTCCAAAGAATCTTCCTGACCCAGGATCAAACCCAAGTCTCAGATCTCCTGCATTGGCAGGTGGGTTCTTTACCACTAGTACCACCTGGGAAACGCATATACACATAGTACTAGAATGCAAACCAAAAATTCCCTAAAGCAGCCTAAGTTTGTTTCCTGCAAGTGGTAAGACAGTGTGCAGGGAAAGTATCAAATATTCTTAAAGGCTGCTTAAGAATGAAACATTTCTAACCTTCATAAAAACACCAAAGCAAAGCTTAAATCTGGCAGTGACTAGAAATACTGCAGTTTCAACAACATAAAACCCACATTGACTCAAACTGTTAAAGCTAAGCTTCAACCGAAGCAGTTCACACTGTCAATCACTAAGCACATGGAAACAACAGTGAGCAAGCTTTTCCTGATACACAGAGGCCATCTCCTCAGAGTCCCGAGTGACTCTGGTTAAAATTCTGAATGCGAGTGTGTGTGTTAATACAATTTAAGCACAAACACCATTCTGAGATGAACAGACAGAATGACAAAACCCAAAGACTCTGTGAGACAGTCTTCCTATCGGTCTTAATCTAGGCCATCATTTCCAAAAAACAAAACTGAGCTTGGCTTTGAGCTCCCAGAAAAATATCACAAATGTGAAGCAGGATTACTTAGCTCTAAGGCAAGACGGGTGAAGGCAGATTAGCAGCAGCCAACAGGCAAAGACAAGCCGTTACCCTGAGGGCAGTCCCCATGACCCTGGGCTTATCAGCTGGAGGGCTCGGGCTTGCCTGCAACACCTCTCCTGAGACTGGACTTTGTTGTCTTCAGAGCTGTAGTGATGGCTGTGGAATTTCTCTTGTGGAGAACCTTTCAAGTCAGGGGCCAGCCTCCTCTCTTTGGGGTAATGTGGGTACAGTCCTGCCTGGGAGTTTAGTCTACAGCCTCTTGAGATTCATTCCAATCTGATGATTCCCTCATTTTATACCAATAGATGTGTTGGGTGAAAAAGGTGAGTCAACACGGAGTGGTTATAGAGGACGTTTCTTTTCATGGGGCAGAGAAAAAAACAGAAGTTATTGCAAAGGAGGCAAGGATTCCTCAGAGTAGCACTTTCTGATTTGGTTCCTCAGATTTTTAAAGTCCCGGCAATCATGCTCAAGGCAACAGAGCGACATTCATGGAAGTGCGGGAGGGGGCCCTGAGAGCTGCGGCATTCACACACCTCACACACCCGCAGGGCCAGGGCTGCCCAGAAAGGGACTGCAGCGGACTGAATGTTTATTTAAAGTGACTAATCCACAATGGAACAGCTCCACCCTCCCCCCAGACACCAGGCCAGAGCGAAAAAGGGAAAGACAGCTACCACCTTACACTTGCAGATCTTGACTCTCTTTCTTTGCTGGGGCAGAGAAACCTAATCCACAGCTACCAAATTACCCTTTCATTTGCCATCTTGAAAGAAAGGAAGATTATTCAAAACTTGCCTACTGTCTCAAGATATTAAAAATTAAAAATTTAGGGACTTTCCCAGTGGTCCAGTGGTGAAGACTCCATGCTCCCAAATGCAGGGGGCCCAGGTTCAATTCCTGGTCAGGGAACTAGATCCCACAGGCCGCAACTAAGAGTTCATGAGACTCAACTAAAGACCCCTCCCTCCTGCATGCTGCACAGAAGACTGAAGATCCCACGTGCTACAAGTAAGACCTGGTGCAGACAAATAAATAAATTAAATAAATATTAAAAAAAAAAACATACCGCATCTCATTCCAGATATTAGATTCTTTTGGACAATAGATTTATGTTCACCAAGGAAGAGTGGGAATCTATCATATCATTTCCTGGGGAAGCACAGAGCGTGAGAGCATCCTTATAAAGCAAGGTTAAGCTGAGCTTTCTTCATCACCCCGCATACCGAGTGCAGTATTAGACCACGCACACGCCACGCACAAGCCTACCCGGAGCTCCTGCGCTGTACTCGCTCGCATCAACGTGGCAACCCGACAGCCTTAAGGAACTGATAACTCAAATGAGGAGTGTCAGAATTTAGCTGAAAACACACGCTGTTTTTCCCTAATAAATTCCAGATGTTAAGACTAGCTTCATATCCATCTAGAGACCAGCGCTTTACATAATCTGTTCTTTAAAACCTCCTGAAAAAAAAATGTAACTGCATTTCTTTCTCCCACTGCATTTTATGGACAAAAATGCACTTATTCATGTACTTAAACTGAAAGAAATTAGTTATTCCCCATAAGTTTAATGATTTCCAAAGAAATACATTAACGGAGTATATGGAATGATAAATCTGTGCTATGAAAGATAATAGAAAGCAGACTTCGCCTATGATTGAGTTCAAATTCCAGAATACATCATATGCATAAAACTCTTGCGGTTTATGGAATTCTCAGTCTCCAAGTTTGAATAGTGGGTGCAGGTCACAGCTTTCCTGATGTGTCTACTTTTTTTTTTTTTTTTAATTAAGCTTTCCTGGTGAGTGGTGGTAGAGGAGAACAGAGCAGATTGGAGGTGGGAGGGGTGAGCAGTGCAGGAACAAAGATTTGGCAATGGCTAATACTATGCGCTGCCTTTTGCCCCTTTAAGTCAGTACAGCAAAGATCTCCAGAATTTGGGCTAGACCATTAGCCACAGCTTAGGCAGGTTCAGCTTCCATAATATCCGCAGCTCCTGCAGGCATGCAATAGCGGCGACCATTGAAAGTCCGTGTGCCTAAGAAAACAGAGCTTTAAGACAAACTCCCTGCGCCCTCTCCCTCCCCCAGTTTGCTGCCTAGAGCATCCTGTATAGAAATTCTGCAGTTGCCATGGCCCACACTCCTCTGCCTTGGGGAAGGGGAACAGGAGACACTGTTCGCAGTGCTCTTGCTGTTTTGTGAGTAAGAAGGAAACGGAGAGGATAAAGGGCAGGGGCAAAAGGTACATAGAATGGATATGCCATACACATCGAGGCAACCACTCAATGTAAAGGAAGAAACCCAGAAGGAGAAAGGAAAATAAGGGGAAAATAATTACATATAGGAATTGGCAGGATAGGTTTTAAAAAAAATGGACCCTTTGGGGGAAAAAAACAAGCTCATAGATACAGAGAACAGACTGGTGGTTGTCAGAGGTTGGGGGGGGTGGCGGGTAAAATGGGTAAAGGGGGTCAAAAAGTACAAGCTTCCACTTATAAAATAAACATGTCCTGGGGAGGTGATGTATAGCATGGTGCTTACAGTTAATAACACTGCATTGCATATTGGAACGATGCTAAGAGAAGAGGTCTTAAAAGTCATCATCACAAGAAACAAATTCTGTGGTGATGGATGCTAACTATACTCACTAAGGCGATCATTTATTAATATATACAAATATCAAATCATCACATCGTACACTTGAAACTAATCTACCACCATATGTCCATCATATCTCAATTTTTTTTTTAAGGCCATTTGAAAGACTTCTTTTTGCAGGACATTCCTGTACCTAAACGTTACAGGGTCTTCTCTCACGTCATCACCTACAGTGCCATCCCCACAGCCTCCCAGCCAGTCTCCCAAGGAGGAGCATGCATGCTGAGATAACTGGGTAGAGATGAGCTGTGAACCAAGAAACAGCTTGAGGTTATTCTCAAAAAAAGAACTCTCTCGTTCAGACCCGCTCAATGTGCTCAGGTACAGAGCCAAGGGGTTAACGTTTAAGTTCAGAAACTCTGTGCAGGTCAAATTCTGGCCCTGGGGAGACACAAGGGCAGGTTTCTTAAAATGCAAAGACTTGCCCTCCACCCTGGGACAGGTCACCTTTTGAACTGCTAGGGGATGAACTGGGAGAAAAATAGAAAGCTTTGCAGCCAGGCACTCCTGAGTGGATGTAGGGAACAATCAGAGGGCTGTCTAGAAAACAAAATGTCTCATTTCTTTAATAGTAGCTATTCAGGCAGCAAGAGGCAATTCAGAAATGGTCAGCAAAGCACAATGATTGGGAGCCAGGCATAAATGATATGTTTCTATTCTGCACCAGCATTTACGCACTGCCCAATTTCACTTTGGTTAAATAAAGCACTTTCTTCTGGGGATGGGAAGGATATGATACTGTGGCCATAGCTACTACAGTAGATGGATCTACCCCACACACCTCAACTCCAGGGTAAAATTGTTAAGATTTTTAATAAGATGCACTGATTTTTTTTTTTTTTTTGAAAGGACAAGATCATTAGCAGATGTGGTTTTCATGGAAAGAAGTAATTAATGGTGTCTGGTAAAGAACCCGCCTGCCAATTCAGGAGACATAGGAGATGCAGGTTTGATCCCTTGGTCGGGAAGATCCCCTGGATGAGGGCACAGAAACCCACTTTAGTATTCTTGCTTGGAGAATCCCATGGACAGAGGAGCCTGGTGGGCTACAGTGCATAGGGTTGCAAAGAGTTGGACACGACTGAAGCGACTTAGCATGCACTCATAATGGTCTAAACTAAATTACTTTTCTCTTTACAGCAACTACTTCTTTTAAACAAGGATGTACGGAGTCATAGGATTATTTTTTTCATCTTTTTTTCCTTTTCTTCAATGGACTTTATTTCTACGCCATGGCAGACACATCCTTCTCTTGCACACCTGAGCAATATACCATTTCCCCACCTCTCAGACAGGAAGTCACATTTTTAAAAACTTCTGATAAACCACAACTGCATGAATGTTGCCATGTCTGTATGTGTGTATGCAGACATGCCTGTAATTAAAGTATCTCAGAGCCCAACCTCTATGTATCCCCACCCCCTCCTGTTTTTCTTATCTGTTCTTTGGAAGCTAGTATCTACCTTACCCACTCCCCAGGGATACTGGGAAAAGGGAAAATGTTTATGTGCCATATGGTGTAAGCACTATAAAAACGTTAGTTATAATATATGACTCAGCTCAAAATGAGATTTACTGACCTTTATATGTAACTCCTCTTACCTGGGTCCTTAAGATTCATCTTTAACACACTTTATAAAGTTTGCCTAGAAGTCACGTCATGGCCTATAGGCTCTCTGCTAATGGACTCAGTAGTGACAACATAAGCAAGTACCCTGGCACGATCCATTCCCAAAAAGGAGCCTTAAGGAGCCCTGATATTTAAGGATAAGACTTGAAATTTGAGGGTCAGGCTCCATATACTGCCAAATCACTTTCAATATCATTACATTAACAGGAATCTCCTAAAGTAAAAGATGGGTATTTAGCTCCCATGCTGGGATATTTTTCATCCTGAACTGAGGCTTCATTGAAGTCCTGGTGACCCCATGGTCTGTAGCCTGCCAGGCTCCTCTGTCCATGAGGATTCTCCAGACAGGAATACTAGAGTGGGTTGTCATGCCCTCCTCCAGGGGATCTCCGCTACCCAGGGATTAAACCCAGGTCTCCCACATTGCAGGTGAATTCTTTACCAACTGAGCTACTAGGGAAACCCCAAAAACCAGATTGTTCTATACAGTCCATGGAATTCTCCAGGCCAGAATACTGGAGTGCATAGCCTTTCCCTTCTCCAGGGAATCTTCCCAACCCAGTGATTGAACCCAGGTCTCCCACATAGCAGGCAGAATATTTACCAGCAGAGTTACAAGGGAAGTCTAAGAATACTGGAGTGGGTAGCTATCCGTTCTCCAGCAGATCTTCCCGACCCAGGAATTCAAACCGGGGTCTCCTGCTTTGCAACCTTACCTTATCAACTGAGCTGTCAGGGAAGCCTGGGTATGAACGTCCCTAAAGCTTTGGCCCCAGATACGATTGGTGTTCTTGAGAACTGTTTCTGTCTTGTAGGGGTGTTTGGCCATGACCTTATCAAATCACAGAAGGTCAGTTCCAGAAAATTCACTCAAATGTCTTCCTTCAGCACAAAAAAAATCTGATCACAAACCCATAAAATCACAAGGGAGTTCAGAGATTAATTATGCAGAGAAAAACTGCAGCATGGTACAAGATCATTTCCCATAAGAAGGGAGCCATTTTTCTGACTGTAAAGACTAACAGAGGAAGAACAGACAACGAAGCTGTTTCATTACTCTGTAAAGATCAGCCTGTATTTCTGCTCCAAAACGTATTAAGCTCCTGTCTGGCAATTAGTGGATAAGGACAAAAACACACAGACAAGCGGAAGGTGGAAACCCCTTTAACCCAGAAAACCCAGTTGGTGGCTCTGTGTCCCATATAATTTCACATTGGTCACTGGGCAGCCTCCAAGTAAAGCAGCAGCTAAGGCAAAGGAATTCTGCAGAAACTGTGAAGTTTCAAGGCACTGAAAGTTTCAGAGGTGTCTGCTTCAACCAGGAAGTCCGAGAACTCATCAGTAACTGACACCGTTGCAGCAAGCCCTCATGATCCATCTATTGACAGTCAAACTTTCTGACCTAGAAAAAGTGAAATGGAAAGCTATCCAGTTGTGGTTGACTAACTTCAGACACCGTGGGAGCACGGGGAAGGAAAGGACTGTTACTTAAGGAAAGGATTCTATGCGAGAACACAGAGGCACTTCTCTCCATCTGAGTGGAAGACAACAGACACACACACCAAGGAGAGCACAGACCAAATGAATATAATTCACTCAAACAATCCAGGTATCTGACTTCATGCTAACGGCTAAATCCCAATTAAAAATAAGACTGGCACAGCTGCTGTCCATGTGACCTTGGAACAACACAAGCAAGCACCTTTAGGTGTCAAATCGCCTCTCGGAAGTTATTTAAAAGGTGAGCTAAGACTTCAGAAGTTATTACAGCTACTTAGCTTCTTCAGCAATTCATTTTGATACAGAATATGCTTCATTTCTGTTTCGCATTATATGTGGCTACCTTTTTTTTTTTTTTTTACAGCTTTATAGCTGAGAGATGCTTCCTTTGCAGGTGTATCTCTTCCCCTTTGTACATAACCTTGTTCAAATAAAAAGGAATCAGTCAGTTCAGTTCAGTTGCTCAGTCGTGTCTGACTCTTTGCTACCCCATGAATTGCAGCATGCCATGCCTCCCTGTCCATCACCAATGACAGGAGTTTATTCAAACTCATGTCCATTGAGTCGGTCCATCCAGCCATCTCATCCTCTGTCGTCCCCTTCTCCTCCTGCTCCCAATCCCTCCCGGCCTCAGGGTCTTTTCCAATGAGTCAACTCTTCGCATGAGGTGGCCCAAGTACTGGAGTTTCAGCTTCAGCATCAGTCCTTCCAATGAACACCCAGGACTGATCTCTTCTAGGATGGACCGGCTGGATCTCCTTGCAGTCCAAGGGACTCTCAAGAATCTTCTCCAACACCACAATTCAAAAGCATCAATTTTTTGGCACTCAGCTTTCTTTATAGTCCAACTCTCACATCCATACATGACCACTGGAAAAACCATAGCCTTGACTAGACGGACCTTTGTTGGCAAAGTAATGTCTCTGCTTTTTAATACGCTATCTAGGTATCTAGGTTGGTCATAACTTTTCTTCCAAGGAGTAAGCGTCTTTTAATTTCATGACTGCAATCACCATCTGCAGTGATTTTGGAGCCAAAAAAATAAAGTCTGACACTGTTTCCCCATCTATTTGCCATGAAGTGATGGGACCAGATGCCATGATCTTAGTTTTCTGAATGTTGAGCTTTCAGCCAGCCTTTTCACTCTCCTCTTTCACTTTCATTAAGAGGCTTTTTAGTTCCCCTTCACTTCCTGCCATAAGGGTGGTGTCATCTGCATATCTGAGGTTCTTGATATTTCTCCCGGTCATCTTGATTCCAGCTTGTGCTTCTTCCAGCCCAGCGTTTCTCATGATGTACTCTGCATTTAAGTTAAATAAGCAGGGTGACAATATACAGCCTTGACGTACTCCTTTTCCAAAGGAATAGGGGTCGCAAATAAAGATTTTGCTCTTTATCATACCTTCAAACTAGGCTTCAACAGTATGTGAACAGAGAACTCCCAGATGTACAAGGTGGATTTAGAAAAGGCAGAGGAACCAAATTGCCAGCATCCATTGGATCATAGAAAAGCAAGAGAATTCCAGAGAAACATCTACTTCTGCTTCACCGACTAAAGCCTTTGACTGTGTGGGTTACAACAAACTGTGGAAAATTCTTAAAGACATGGGAATACCAGACCACCTTACCTCCCTCCTGAGAAACCTGTGTGCAGGTCAAGAAGCAATAGAATTGGACATGAACAACAGACTGGTTCAAAATTGGGGAAGGAGTACGTACGTCAAGGCTATATATTGTTAACCTGCTTATTTAACTTATATGCAGAGTATATCATACAAAATGTTGGGCTGGCTGAAGCACAAGCTGGAACCAAGATTCTGGGAGAAATATCAATAATCTCAGATATGCAGATGACACCACCTTAATGGCAGAAAGTGTAGAGAAACTAAAGGGCCTCTCGATGAGAATCAAAAAGCTGGCTTAAAAGTCAACATTCAAAAAATGAAGATCATGGCATCCAGTCCCATCACTTCAGAGCAAATAGATGGGGGTAAAAATGGAAACAAAGACAGACTTTATTTTCTTGGGCTCAAAAACCACTGCAGATGGTGACTGCAGCCATGAAATTAAAAGATACTCCCTGGAAGAAAAGCTATGACAAACCTAGACAGTGTATTAAAAAGCAGAGACATCACTTTGCCAACAAAGGTCCATGCAGTCAAATGGCTTTTCCAGTAGTCATGTATGACTGTGAGATTTGGACCAAAAAGATGGCTGAGCACTGAAGAACCGAGAGTCCCTTGGACTGCAAGGAAATCAAACCAGGCAATCCTAAAGGAAGCCAACCCTGAATATTTACTGGATGGACTGATGCTGAAACGGAAGCTCCAATACTTTGGCCACCTGATCTGCAGAGCTGCCTCTTTGGAAAAGACCCTGGTGCTGGGAAAGATTGAGGGCAGGAGAAGGGATTGACAGAGGATAAGATGGGTGGATGGCATCACTGACTCAGTGGACATAAGTTTGAGTAAACTCTGGAAGACGGTGACGGAAAGGGAAGACTGGTATGCGGCAGTCCATGGGGTTACGAAGAGTTGGATGCAGCTGAACAATAGTACGTTTCGAATATTAACATAACCCAGAACAAACCAGCCCGGAAGACAGAAGACCCCAACTGCGGCAATCTGTCCATCGTCACATAATATCTAGGGACTGGAGGTACCATAATTTAACCATCAACCACGGGATGTGTAACCAATTTTCTTTGGTGAATAATGCTGCAGTAAAGAACATTAGGACAAATTCTTAGAAATGAGATCAGTATTTGGCCAAGGCTTCTGAGTGTGAAATTGCTTCCCCCACAAAAGCTATTGCAATATATACTTCTGTCAGCTCTATTTTGCTTTACTCCCAACAAATCTACATAGATCATTGAAATAAATATTTTTTACCAATATGGTTCCAAGATGACTTTTAGACTTCATTTCCTCACTTATTCAAGGTTAAACTTTTCCCATATATCTACAGGACAAGTGGCTTTGTTTTTTAATTGCCTGTTCACATTCTTTGCTCATTTTGGCAAGACGTTGACTTCTCAGAATTTGATATGTATTATAAATATTAACCTTTAACCATATGTATTGAAAATATTCCTTCCCAGTTGGCTATTCACCTTTTAATTTATACAGCATTTTTGGACATCTGTATATTTTATATTTTTATGTTACCTCCATAAATCTTTTTCCTTTATAGATTTTCCCTTCTGCTTTTTGTTTAGAGAGCCCTTCTTCACTCTGTTCAGACCGTTACTGACATTTTCTTCATTGTGATGTTTAAAACTGTGGTCATTTTTTATAAAACTTTCATTCCATATGGAATTTCATTGTGTATATAAATCGCAAATCTAACTCTGTTGTTTATATATTTGTAGGTATTCTAGCATTGCTGAATAAAATTTCTCTTATTGGAGCCATTATAATATAGCTATCCTTTTTATATTATTTTAAATTATGGTCTTACAAATTTTAATGTTTCATTAATATAAAATATCTCCTTTATTTTTCAAAAATATTTTAGCTATTTGTTTATTTTCCAGGTGAAGTTACTACGAAGATTTAAAAAACTCTCAAGGACTTTGGATCAGAACATTAAATTTCCACTCTCTTCTCAGTTGGTGCAGTCATGGATCAGACTCAAGTCATCTAACAACATGGATAGTTCATCCATCAACTATAATTTTCATTGTTGTGTCTCTCCATAACTGACACAAACTCCTTGAGGACGAACACAATGTCTGCTTTACTCCTCAGTGTATTCCATTCCTAGCACTTAGTACAATGTAAGCACACACACAATTACTGAATGAAATCAAAGTGACCTAGCACTGTTTTCATCCTAAACATCTCATTTAGTTTCTCTAACTCAAAATAGCTAGCAAGGTGACCGTGAACACAGCTGGTGTGTGAAAGCTGAATGAGGTGTGCAAGGGACGTATAGGCTACTGTTCCCAATGCTGGCCAACAGCAAAACAACTCCAAAGACAGCGTCCTCCCTAAGCTACCACAACGTGCAGAAGAAAGAGGAGGGCAACACTGTGGTAAAGGTGAGCTAAAACCAGCAGATTAGGAATCAGGCTTTAGAATTACAGAAACTTGACTAGACTGAGGTTCTTTTAGTATCACTGCCATGGAGAAGTAGAGGTCAGCTAAGTGCTTTTTAAAAGTCCAAGACCCAGTGCTAAGAGAGATTTCAGACATTTAAAGAGCAATGTCCCAGGACAGAGTTAGGTAGAGAGTGAAGAATTCTAGCTCAAAAAGATGGCCTGAACAAGCGCTCCTTGGCCTGTCTTCTTCCCAATGCCTTGGCGTAGAGACTCAACTAATAAAAATCAACCAGCTGGGGTAGACACTGGAAGGAATGATGGTGAATCACACCCAGATTGCTGGTAGGGATCTCCTGGATTATTTATGACATCTATGGAGTGCCTCTTAACAATTTACTAGTTTTAAGATATGTTTACAAAGATTATAGCTCTGTAATAATGACAAAAACTAAAAAACTGAATAAATGCTCATCAGTAGGAAAGTAAATGCATAAACTGTCCGTATCCACATCCTGTGGCTATGAAAAATAAAAATCTATGATATGCTGTTAAAGTTTTTTTTTTTCAAAAACAAAACAAAACAAAAAACTACAATGTATATATGGCTTCTCTGGTGGCTCATTGCAGAATCTGCCTGCAATGCAGAAGACCTCGGTTCGATCCCTGGGTTGGGAAGATCACCTGGAGGAAAGAACGGCTACTCACTCCAGTATTCTGGCCTGGAGAATTTTATGGACAGAGGAGCCTGGCAGGCTACAGTCCATGGGGCAGCAGAGTCGGACACAACTGAGTGACTTTCACTTTCAGGATGTATATATAGTGTGATCTATTTTTATAAAAGTGCTCACATATATACACATTTGTATATTATATGTCAGCACAGATGAGTACTGAAGAATAAACACCAAGCTGGTAACATGGGTTAAGGAGGGAGATGGAATATACGGTGGAAAAGGGGCCGAGCTGGCTTTTGCATGGTACAGTTGGCCCTCTGCATCTGGGGATAAAGAGCCGATGGGTGCTGAGGGACCACTGTACTATGCCATTTTATACAAGGGACTTGAGCATTCGCAGACTTTGGTATCTGCAAGCATCCTCGAACCAAGGGACAACTGTATACTTCTGTGTCATTTGACCTGTTACAATGACCATTCTTTTGTGCCTTGAATGGAAAAGCATATATATTATTATTCTCAAAAATAAATAGACATGTCAACAAATTTTCAAAAATGAGTATCAACAATGCAAATGTAAGATTATCTCAAAGTTATCAAATGCAGAACAAACAAAATAATGAACCTCATTAGAAGACACTTGAGATAGTGGAGCTTTGATGACGCAAAGCTGGAACTAGGTACAACAGTTAGGTTTCTTTTGATTTCAGGGATTTATTTATTCTGTTTATCTCAAGACAGAGCTAATAAACCAAATGGTTTTGAAAGGTCCTAAATGGTTCTCAATATTTGGGGCATATTCCAGGAAGATTAAGTTAATTCAGCTATTTATACAGTGGCATATTTGACAGGGAAAATTCAAATCAGATATTTGAAGTTAATGTTCAATTAGCCACTCAAATGGAAGGGGAAGCAGTGACAGGTAAGTAGAGACGATGATACAGCTGCTGTAATTTCTTTGACTTTGGAAACCCTTGCTTGGCAAAGTGTTTAGGAGGCTGAAGGAGATTTGCGTGAGATGGCAAATTTGCTGTCGGGACCTCAGCGGATAAATTAAAGGTCAACCACGTGATATCCCTTAGAATACATTTTAAAATATAGTCAACTCTAAGGAAGAGATAAAACAGTCCTCAGTCAACCATCCCTAGAGGACTTTTCATGCATGTTTTCAACCTTTTGGTCATGACCCACAAATGAATCTAGAAATAAATTTAGTGTACTGTAATCAGCGTGGGTCTCGATGAGGAAGAAAAACTTTAAAAACCTTAAACTTTAAACTGCCTTAAATAATGCTCTTTGGTTTTTTTTCCTGCCCTCATCCCTACACCTCCTACTTTCAACCAGCAGGAACAAATCACTTTCTGGCCAGTATGTAAGGCCACATCCTGTGCTGATTTTCAAGGAGCTAATTTTTCCATTTAGAAAAAAAAGGAAGTCAAGTTCAAGCATCCATTAGAAAAGGCAAGAGATAATTCCACTTTCTCTACCTCTCAACAAAATATGTGTCATATTTGGGTAAGACACATAATGCCTTTGGACTTCTCTCTGAGAAATAATTCATAAATTCCCTTCTCTTGAATATTAAAATGTCATATAAAAATAGGGAGATTACATCAAATAAAGTTGGAATGCTGGAATCTAGTGAGGTTCCTAAGGATTGTACTCACAGTCCAGCACAGAAGCTACAGAACAAGGGGAACTTGTAATAAGAAGTTACTGTTACTGTAACAACAATAACTGCAACAGTAGTAAACCCTCAAATCTGAAAGGTTACCTCTTCAGCTGGGTTGTGGGCACTCAAACTTCCAAAGACTACTGTTGCCAGCAGAATCCTCAGCTTTACTTCTGAAAGTCCAGCATGTGCCTCACACTCAGAAATAAAGCACTGATCACAAACCCAACGGCCATGGGGGACACCTCCTTGTACCCCAGGCCTGCACATCCGGCTGCCTCCCAGACCTCCGTACCAAAAGGGACGCAACTTAACATACGCCTAACTCAGCCTGTCTTCTTCCCTTCAAGCCACCCCAACCCACACATCCACTCAGCTCTGAGTGCGGCTTCAGCTAAATGAATGCGCTCCAGGAGACAGGCTCCACACGCCCATTCGCCTAAGGCAGAGACTACCTTTCTCCAATCAGTTTCTGTGGAGCTGCCTCCTAAATCTTTCTGGAAACTCCACTCCTCCCCGTGCCTCCCACCATCAGTCTAGCTCAGGACACCGCTGCTTACCTGGATTACGGCAACAGTGCTGTCACTGGTTTTCCGGCTTTCTCTCCAAACGGTTTTCCAAATCCATAAACAAAATGCAACACTCAGTATATCACTTCTACTAAAAGATAAATATAAATCACCACAACACGTCAATGGCTGCGCTTTGCCGTCAGGTAGGGTTCGAATTCCTCAACATGGCCTACTAACCCCTCCGCCAAGCTATCTCCTCTTGCCATACAGAAGAAACTGCAGACAAGGCCAACGCCCTCCTGCCCTGACTGCTGCCAGTCAACGTCACGCCACACTCAGGTGCCAAGACTCCTGAGACCCTGGTGGGCACAGCACCCCGTGCCCCCTCGTTCTGATCACAGCGCCGGTCACGCTGCGCAACGGCCCCCTGCCGCATCTCCTCCACTGGGTCTAGAAAGTCCTTGATGAGTGGGATTGTGTCTGACTGGCTACAAGACCCAGCACGGGGCTTGGCCCAAAGCAAATGCTGAATACATCTTAAAGATGAGTCAGCTCTTCTGTCCAGGGCAATGGGAACCATGAAAAAGCCAAACCAAGCCCTGGAGGTCATCGCTGATTAGCATAACCCAGTGTGGACGGACTTCCAGTGGTGAGGAAACCATAACCTCTGAGCTGCAGAAGGATGGAAAACCACAGCCGCAAAGTCATCCAATGATCCTCTGCTACACAATCCAAAAACAAAGGGAACGCTGAGGTCAGTTATGTAAGTCTGCTTATGATCATAAACAATGTCCCCATTAAGTGTCTCTTACCTTTAAAACCTGGCTTTTACTTTATACAAAGAAAAGGTATCGGGGTAGGATGTGGTGGGAGGTGGGAGGGAGGTTCAGGACGGAGGGGACATCTGTATACCTGTGGCTCATTCACGTTGATCGGCAGAAACCAACACAATATTGTAAAGCAATTATCCTCCAATTTTAAAAAAGTGAGGACGGTAACAATAAATAAATAAATAAAAGGAAGCAGTTTGTAAAAAAAAAAGAAAGAAACTATACCCCCAAAGTCACAACTGTAACAGCTATTAGATTTCCATTTTTTTTATCTGCATGTTTGTGCTTCTCATTAAATAGCTATAATCATAGTGTACATATCTCACTAATTTAGTTTTATCTTTACAGTTTTTCACAAGTGGGTATACAGTCATCATATTCATAATTTTAATGATGGAATAAATGCTATCAAGTAAACACATTATAATTTTCTCAATCACATTTAGGTAGTTTCTAATCTTTACTAATGTAAATCATGCTATAAAGATATATAAAAAATACATAAACATGTTCTAAATTGGCACAGATTTTTTTTTTCTCATTTTAAAGGATTACTACACCACTGGAAGGAGCTTGAATGCATGCTTGGGACACCATCTACGTGCACAACATTCTAAAGAGTGGCTACTGTAATTATGGAAGAAAGGGCTTACAGATCAAAACACATGCCTGGTAGAGGAAGGGGCAAGAAAGGAAGCTGTGAGAGGTGGTGGAGAAGGCAGGAGAAGGTAAGACATGTTGCTGAAGCAGAACAGGAGAAGCAGGAATTCAAACAGGCAAGGTCCAAGTGGAACATGTTCCTGAAAGACCAGAGAGAAGCCACGCTAGAGGCACCCTCAGCTCTCAGACAGAGTCAGCCCTGCCTCGGTCCCTACTCAGCAGCAGGACGCCCCAGAGACAGGTGGACCATCTTGGAGCACAGCAGCTTTCCCAGCACACACTGGGCATCATTGGAAAAGCCCCCGACGCTGGGAGGGGTGAGGGCAGGAGGAGAGGGGACGACAGAGGGTGAGATGGTTGGAGGGCATCACCGACTCAGTGGAAATGAGGTTGAGCAAGCTCCGGGAGATGGTGAAGGACAGGCAAGTCTGGCATGCTGCAGTCCACGAGGTCGCAAAGAGTCGGACACAACTGAGTGACCGAACAACTGGGTATCCCATTTAAACAAGAAAGCCATGACTGACAGCTGAGGAGTCTGACCTTTCCCTCACACCTCGGGGACTAGACGGAGAAGGCAATGGCACCCCACTCCAGTACTCTCGCCTGGAAAATCCCATGGACAGAGGAGCCTGGTAGGCTGCAGTCCATGGGGTCGCTAAGAGTCGGACACGACTGAGTGACTTCACTTTCACTTTTCACTTTCATGCACTGGAGAAGGCAATGGCAACCCACTCCAGTGTTCTTGCCTGGAGAATCCCAGGGACGGGGGAGCCTGGTGGGCTGCCATCTATGGGGTCGCACAGAGTCGGATACGACTGAGGTGACTTAGCAGCAGCAGCAGCAGCAGCAGGGGACTAGAAGGCAAGAATGGGAAGAGCAAACAAGAGGAAGTGGTTACCAGGACAAAATCTTTATCTATGAGGGACATTTGGGGGAGCATGTCTGAAGGAATAGTACAATCTCAACCGGCTCTGCCGTGACCAGTGGTCACCAATAATGCCACCTCCTTGCATCCAAGTTGAGCTCTTGCAGGGACAGCTCAGCTTCTACAAACAGCCCAGTTCTTCCCTCAGCAGGCTTCCTATAATGAAAATTTGATTCAGCACTCATGTAAATATTATTTCTCACATAACTCTCATCTTCTATTGTTCTTATGCTAATAAGCTCAACAGTTTCCCCAATCCAGTTCCACTGTCAAAGAATACTAAAATCCTCCTTGGTAGAGAATTCTTAATTAATATGCTGTTTTCTCTTCCTCCCATCCTAGAAGCACAAATTGAGCTCTCATAAAAGTCAAAGGGGATCTGTAGTCTTCCTGCAAACACAGAGCTGTGGTCTCCAGTCATTGCAGTTCTGTTTCTACCTATTCCATTGACTTGATCAAAAAATCTTAACATTCATATAACATTCATACATCCTCTAAGAAGCCAGGGTGCTAAGAAGCCTAGACTTTAGCAGAACTTAAAAATCAGAGGGGGAAAAACGGTCCACAAGTCATACTTTACTGTCAGGAAGGCTGTATATCTCATGCACCATCCCCACCCCCACGCCTCCTCTGTGCCTCATTCAATACCCTACAGAGACCCTTTAAAAACATAGTCTGTGCTTTCAGCAATAAATGACATCCCTGTAAATCCATGTAATGTTCAGGAAATAAATCCAGGGCTCTCTGCTGCCCATACGGCAACATTAATCTTATGAACAGGACTACGAAACACCCACCCCTCCCCTCCCTCCATCTGCTTTAAGTAGGGCAAGTATTTTACTCATGTTAATTGTTCTGACAGATGAGGATCAACACTGCGCTAATCCATTTGCAGCCTAGCACTGGCTACATTTATCTTCTCAAACGCTGCTAGAGGCAAGTACACTGGCTGGGAGGAACACAAGAGCTACCTCGGGCAAGGCTCAGTGCTCTTAAGTGACTGCTTACAGAGGGAGTGAGCAGGCTCCGGGAGTTGGTGATGGACAGGGAGGCCTGGCGTGCTGCGATCAGACATGACTGAGCGATTGGACTGAACTGGACTGAGGGAGAGTGGGTCCCTGAACCAGTTCAAGGTCTCTTGGTTGCCGCTGTGCTTGTGTTTTGATCCTTTAGAAACAGTAGACGGTAGGATTTTTATTCAATGAAGACAAATTATATCAATCTCTATTGATTTCTTTTCCATTGCTAGCATGTCTTCTCGTGGACTAATTAATCATATGCAAGTTCTCTAAAATTTAGACAAAAGAATGAGGCCGAACTTCATCGGATTCTTCTATGAAATTCTCTAATCCAACTAGGAACCGTGTGCATTTTGCAAGGGGTGTGCCACCTGTTTTACAGGACACGCTGGGTAGCGTCAGAGCCCAGGCCTGCCAGTGTGGGCAAGGGTGTGCGCCTTACATACAGGCAAACCTGGCATCAGACCCCACCTCCACCGTTTGTCACCTCCACCCCCAGTCCTGTGGATACCGTGTCACATGATTCAGCACATTTCACACCCAGCCGGATACCGTTCCCAGACAAGGGCTTTGGCTTTGTCCCCTTAAGCCACTGCACCTACATCCCAGTTTTTAATTACCTAAAAAAGCAGCTCAACACACTGTGTTAAATATTTCTTAGCTATTTCTACCCTCTAGATGGGGAAACAGTGGAAACAGTGGCTGACTTTATTTTTATTTTTCTGGGCTCCAAAATCACTGCAGATGGTGACTGCAGCCATGAAATTAAAAGATGCTTACTCCTTGGAAGGAAAGCTATGACCAACCTAGACGGCATATTAAAAAGCATAGACATTACTTTGTCAACAAAGGTCCATCTAGTCAAGGATAAGGTTGTCCCAGTGGTCATGTATGGATGTGAGAGTTGGACCATAAAGAAAGCTGAGCACAGAAGAATTGACGCTTTTGAACTGTGGTGTTAGAGAAGATTCTTGAGACTCCTTTGGACTGCAAGGAGATCCAACCAGTCCATCCTAAAGGAGATCAGTCCTGGGTGTTCATTGGAAGGACTGATGCTGAAGCTGAAACTCCAATCCTTTGACCACCTGATGCGAACAGCTGACTCATTGGAAAAGACCCTGATGCTGGGAAAGATTGAGGGCAGGAGGAGAAGGGGACGACGGAGGATGAGATGGTTGGATGGCATCACCGACTCAATGGACACGGGTTTGGGTGGGCTCTGGGAGTTGGTGATGGACAGGGAGGCCTGGTGTGCTGTGGTTCACAGGGTCGCAAAGAGTCGGACACGACTGAGCGACTGAACTGAACTGAACCCTCACCCCAGAAGTCCATCAAGGAGGACCTGTTCAGAGAGTGAATACAGCGGTCTGACACCCTCCTCCCCCAATTTTAGGACAGATGGAGCTGGTCACCCTGTCCTCCCCGGCCCATCCTCCCTGCTTATCCCCCATGTGGTTTGGAATCTGCCGTTTTCCCCTTTCTAAAGCCTCTATCACTCTTATTTCTATTTCCTTTTCAATTTAATCCCGTCTCCCATGCTATCAACTTAACAACCTTATATACTTCAAGTTTTCAGTACAGTGCTTTCAGATCAGAAATCCAAAGAAGAAAAACAGATATGGTAGGAGTCAGATGTGTGGGACAGAGAGCAGAGAGAAACCCACCCGCAAAACGCACTTCTTATCCCTCACATGCAGGACTCCTGATTTCCTTCTCCTGTCCCTCACCCTCTGCTTTTCAACCTGCTCAGCCTGCAATGGTGAGAGGGGAGTGAACAGACAAAAGAGTATTCTTCTAGATTTGGGCTTTTTGTCCAACTTCCAGGTAAGGCGTGGCCCATGATCAGCTGCTTAGCAAAAAATCCTTTTATAGACATGAGACATTCTTATGTTATAACATGATTTTTTTAAAAAACAATTTCTATAGTTAATTTGCAATGTTGTAAAAAAAAAACAATTTGCAATGTTTTGGTTTCAAGTGTACAGCATAGTGATTGGGACATACATATGTGTGTGTGTATCTATTCTTTTTCAGATTTTTTCCATTCTATATTATTTAAAGATATATTTAATTTATTAATTGGAGGCTAATTACTTTACAGTATTGTGGTGGTTTTGCCATACATCGACATGAATCGGCCACGGGTGCACATGTGTCCCCCATCCTGAACCCCCCTCCCATCTCCCTCACCGCCCCATCCCTCTGGGCTGTCCCAGCACACCAGCTTTGAGTGCCCTGCTTCATGCATTGAACTTGCACTGGTCATCTATTTCACACATGGTAATATACAGGTTTCAGTGCTCTTCTCTCAAATCGTCCCACCCTCGCCTTCTCCCACATAGTCCAAAAGTCTATTCTTGACATCTGTGTCTCTTTTGCTGTCTTATATATAGGGGTCATTGTTACCATCTTTCTAAATTCCACATAAATGAATTAATATACTGTATTGGTGTTTCTCTTTCTGACTTACTTCACTCTATATAACAGGCTCCAGTTTCATCCACCTCATTAAAACTGACTCAAACGCATTCCTTTTTTATAGCTGAGTAATAGTGGTGTATTGTGTATATGTACCACAGCTTCCTTATCCATTCGTCTGCTGATGGGCATCTAGGTTGCTTCCATGTCCCGGCTATTGTAAGCAGTGCTGTGACGAACACTGGGGTACACGTGTCTCTTTCAGTTCTGGTTTCCTCGGTGTGTATGCCCAGCAGTGGGATAGCTGGGTCATATGGCAGTTCTATTTCCAGTTTTTTAAGGAATCTCCACACTGTTCTCCATAGCGGCTGTACTAGTTTGCATTCCCACCCACAGTGTAAGAGGGTTCCCTTTTCTCCACACCCTCTCCAGCATTTACTGCTTGTAGACTTTTAGATAGCAGTCATTCTGACTGGTGTGTAATGGTACCTCATTGTGGTTTTGATTTCCATTTCTCTGATAATGTCACTCTATTATTATTTAAAGATATTGAATACAGTTCCCTGTGCTATACAGTAGGTCCTCATTGCTTATCTGTTTTACATATAGTAGTGTGTACATGTTTTCTGAATGTTGAGTTTTAAACCATCTTTTTCAAGTAGTCATGTATGGACATGAGAGTTGGACTATAAAGAAAGCTGAGCACCAAAGAACTGATGCTTTTGAACTGTGGTATTGGAAAAGACTCTTGAGAGTTCCTTGGACTGCAAAGAGATCACACCAGTCCATCCTAAAGAAAATCAGTCCTGAACATTCATTGGAAGAACTAATGCTGAAGCTGAAACGCCAATCCTTTGGCCACCTGATGTGAAGAACTGACTCACTGGAAAAGACCCTGGTGCTGGGAAAGACTGAAGGTGGGAGGAGAAGGGGACGACAGAGGATGAGATGGTTGGACGGCATCAACGAGTAGATGCACATGAGTTTGAATAAGCTCTGGGAGGTGGTGATGGACAGGGAAGCCTGGAGTGCTGCAGTCCATGGGGTCGCAAAGAGTCGGACAGGACTGAGCGACTGAACTGACTGAGTGTGTATATTTTAATCCCAAACTTCTAATTTATCTCCCTCGGCCCCATCCCTGCTCAACATCCCCTTTGGTAACCGTAAGTTCGTTTTCTATGGCTATGAGTAATGCGCTGCCTTCTTACCCAAATAAATACATTTATATATTTATATATACACTAGAATCTCAACAGCATAAAAAAAAAATCAATTCTTTTCTCTATATAAAATAAAATAATAACATATAAATGGTAAATAGATCTGGATGGGGGATCTTAGGTAATTTTGTTTCAGTATATTCTGACTTTCTATACTTTACATGATAGTAAAAGTAAAAGTAGAATTACTTTTCTAATCGGAAAATATTCTATTTATGCGAAGTCAGTTATGGCTTGCCTATTCCCACTCAGACCCTATTTTGCATGCCCTCATTAACCCTGCTTCAACTTAATCTAAAATGATCCTGAGTAGCCACTTCCAATTTTGCAGAGCAAAAGCTCTGATTTGCCAAATTGATTAAATTATATTAATGTAGTAGCACCCTAAAAACCTACATGTATTCTTCTGAGCTCCAAGTATAATACTGAGACCAAGAAATGCCAATATAAACTGATGACACCCATTAAGAACAATTCAGTTTAAATCACCAGAAACAGACAATGTAGATAGTTGCCAAATTCAGACAATCCCCAAAGATGGATTTTGATGGGAAGCTTTGATTCCCATGAAGCAGTTTTCCTGGTTCTGCTGCTAACAAGACAGGGCTGATGTTCACAGGCTTCTTTAAGATCCTATCAGGCAAACTTAGACCAGCATCAGTTCTCAGAATAGCATGACCAGTCTTGATATGTCCTGAGGAGGATTTAGAAACGGATTCTAGTGACTTACACTTTTACTGACATGCAAAGAATGTACCCTGGCTATTCCGTCGTTTGTAACGGCTGAAGTCAACATTTAAGAAAAGAGAAGAGGACTCGTGTACTCTAAGACTATACTGACGGCACTCAGTGGAGACGCCTTGCATCTCTATGAGCAGAAGATGAATGAGAGCGTGCACAGTGGCCTTGGTTACATTCTGACCAGGCACTGCTACGGGAAGAGTGGTGTCAAATCTGATTTTACTCTCAGGGCCTCAGTTTTCTCAGCTACAGAGTGGGATAACCAGGCCCCTGGAGGTGATGTGATGAGGATGGAAATAACAATGGGGTCACAAGTGTAAGGTGTTGGGCTTATAGTGGTCTAAATAAAAGGCAGGCCTCAAACCAACATGAAGATCATCTGCCTGGATAGTTCTTTCTACTATAAAAGTCATAGTTCCAAAAACAGGGACTTCCCAGGAGGTGCAGTGGTAAAGAATCTGCCTGCCAATGCAACAGACATGTGTTTGATCCCTGGGTCAGGAAGATCCCCTGGAGAAGGAAATGGCAACCCACTCTAGTATTCTTGCCTGGAAAATCACATGGACAGAGGAGCCCGATGGGCTATAGCCCATGGGGTCGCAAAGAGTTGGACACAAGTTAGCAACTAAACCAAAAGCGAAATTGCATTAAAAAACAAAACAAAACAAAAAATCAAGAAGGGAGCTATCACCTTGCAGAATGGCTGTCTTAGAAAAGAACACAAATAGCAAATGTTGGCTAGGATGTGGAGAAAAGTGTACTACACTGGTTGGTGAAAGTATGAATTAGTGCAACAACTATGGAAAATAACATGAAGATTTCTAAAAAAAAAAGAAAAGAAAAGGAAAACAAAAAATAAAAGCAGAACAACCAATTACCCAGCAGTTCCACTCCTGAGTATATATGAGGTATATGAAAACACTAGTTCAAAAAGATGCATGCATTCCAATATTCATAGCAGCATTGCTGACAATAGCCAAGATATGTATCAATATCTTAACAACAGCCAAGCAAGTATCCATTAATAGATCAATGTGATAAAGAAGACATGGTGTATAAACAATACCAATCAGTCATAAAAAAAAAAGAAAGAAATTTTGCCCTTTGTAACAACATAGATGGACATGGAGGTTACTGAGCTAAGTGCAAGAAATCAGACAAGAGAAAGAGAGATACCATATGATGTCACTTTTATGTAGAATTTAAAAATATAACAAACTAGTGAATACAGAAAAATAAATAGACTCACAGAGAATAAACAGTGGTTATCAGTGGGGAGAGGGAGAGGGGAGGGGCAGTATAGGTATAGGGAAATAAGAGATACAAACTATTATGCATAAAATAAACTGCAAGGATCTATTGTACAACACAACAGAAGACAGTCAACATTTTATAATAACTATAAGTAGAGTGAAAGTGAAAGTCGCTTAGTGTGTGTCCGACTCTTTGCGCCCCATGAACTATACAGTCCACGGGATTCTCCAGGCCAGGATACTGGAGTGGGCAGCCTTTCCCTTCTCCAGGGGATCTTCCTCACCCAGGGATCGAACCCAGGTCTCCCGCATTGCAGATGAATTCTTTATCTGCTAAGCCACAAGGGTAGCCCATAATTGGAGCATAACCTTTAAAAACTGTGTGCCACTATATTGTACACCTGAGTATTATTGTACATCAATTTCACCTCAATTAAAAAAACAACAAAAAAAAGACAAGGAAACTGAAACTGGCGCTGTGCTCAGGGGGAGAGGAGGCGCGTGTCTGTTCCCGGCGATGCAGCCCGTCGCAGTCCTGCCCCTGCAGGCCCTCCCCGTCAGCGGCGGCTCACCCTGTTCTCCCGGACGGCCCGGCCAGCGGCCCGGCAGCTCCAGGCCAGCTCAAGCCTCCTCACGGGTTCAGCAGGGCACAGCCACAGCGCTCCTCCTCACTGGGGTGGCTCCTTACCCATCAGCTTAGTTTCTGCAGAGAGGAGCTCCCCAGGGCTGAAACGCTTTAAGGAGGTCTTCCCAGGAAAGGATGAAACTGCCCTACACGTGAGCCAGAATTTCGTCGTTTCCTCAGCATGTACCGACACCTCCAGTGAGGGGGTTCGAGCCTTGCACAGCTTCCACCAGGGCACTCATGCCAGACCCATTGCTCTCGTCTGGTGAACTGACACACGACCTTGCTGCTAACCAGATGTTAAGTGATTCATTCAATACGTTAGGCATTCTATTAGAAGTCAGAGATAGATGAGATGCTCTTCAACTTCAAAGGTCAGGCCTCAGAAAGCTACAAGGAGACACGCACATGGAAATAGGAAAGCCCCTGACATCACCTTTTGCTGGACAACATGCGTCACAGTGAAGCTTGTATGAATGTGCCAGTCTGCAGATGTGACAGTGAGCTCCTAGACTTACCTGTTCCGGTTCCCAGCACAATGCCCGGCACACGGTCAGAGCTCCCGGCATGTGTAGCCCGTGAGTTCACAATACGGGTAATAGAGAGGCGCATACCCAATAACCACGCTGTCACGCGAACCTTGTGTTCAGGAACAGAGTGGAAGCCCCACTAGTTTATTTACCACAAGACAGAATGAGCCAGTCCTGTGCACTTCCCACTGGAGATGATTTAGAAAGAGCTCACTGGAGAGCCGGCTTCTGGTCTAAGCCTGGAAGCAGGAGATCACAGGAGGGCGTCCCGGCGGGCAGAACGGCTTCTGCGAAAGCATCGTGTGGCTGATGCTGGGCACACAGCTGCGAGGAGGCAGGCCTTGTGCGGCGGGCCCTGCGCCTCTCAGGGGCCCCATCTGCTCCTGACACCTACTGATTTACACGGCGAGAAGCTGCTCCAGTGGCCAAGATGCGGCTCCTTACACTCCTGAGAGAAAGGCTCTAAAGAGGGAGAGAGACATTTTCCTTTACTGTGTGTGTGTGTGTGTGTGTGTGTGTGTGTGTGTGTGGTGGGGGGAGAGAGACATTTTCCTTTACAGCATACCAAGCTTCTCTCCTTACACTCCTGAGGGAAAGGCTCTGATTCCAACCAGAGAGGTTTGAGAAGTTTAAGCTGTGTGTGTGTGTGGTGTGTGTGTGTGTGTGTGTGTGTGTGTGTAGAGAGAGAGGCAGAGAGGGGGAGAGATATTTTCCCTTACAGCATACCAAGCTTCTCTAAGTTTCAACATTTCCAATATATAACTCTTCAAATCTATCAAATATCTTTTGCTCCTTCCTTTAGGTGCCAGTTGGAGAAAACCTGTAAAATTACTCTTAAAAACATTCTTTCCTTTCTTACCTCAGTAGAAAGAACGGTGTACCCCTGATTAACACAGCGTTTTACACTCAGCCACCTCCCTCCTCCCATACACCGCTCTCCTCTGGAGCGGCCTGCCTTCACTTCCAAGGGAGTCTGGCGGGGACACTGCATTAACATCCCCCAACAGCTCCACCTCGCTGAACTGATAGGATGCTGTTTGCAGTATGCGGAAGGGCAGGATCTAACCACACCCCCGGCCAGTCAGGCACCTCGTGGGATATGCTGACACAAAAGCCCATCCTCAGAGCACCACAGGGAGCCCGGCCCACCCAGAGGGACAGGAATTCTCTGGAAGCCATGACTAGTGTGGGATGACTGTCAGAACGCCCTGAGGTTCTATCTGAAGAATGACTTTGGGAAGCAGGGGTAGGGGGTGAGGAGCTATCATTTTCTTTGCTCCTTCCACACACCTGCCACCTACTCCCTCCTGTGTTACCCCCTCCTGCACCCCCCATCTCACGATTCCCAATTCTGTTTTTCAGCTGGGCAAACTGAAGCCCATGGAGACTAGAATGACCATCCAAAGCCACAAAGCTGGTAGGCAGAATGAGTATTTCACACCACATCACTCCCCAAAGCTCATGAGAGGAGACAGTTGACATTTAATAATTTTTAGTGATAGTCCAAAGAACTGTCATCTCTTAACACTAGATTCTGCTCTTGTAGGAGTGGTTTCCCACTTATTAGCACCATGGATTGTTGAGATGAATTTGGATAACATAAATACTTTGGCAGAACATAACAGGATAGTTTAGGTACTTCAACCAAAGCTCTGTTTCTATTTAAGATAGTCTGAAAAAGCTACAACATCAGCTTCTAATTCTCTGCCACTCACTCTCCCACTAGCTCAATAAATTTCCCTTAATCATTAGGTATAACTTAACTTTTTGTTTCGGCTGGTTAGAAAGATGTTAAAAGGAAAATCAGAGCAGTTTGCAAAATTTAATTTTGCTAATTTGTGGAATAGCACATGAGTTTCCTCTATAGTAGTTTAGTATCTATAATTCTCTATGAATAGGGGTCAACCAGCCTGCTTTTATTAAAAATACCAAAGAAGAAACGGACAGGTGTAAGTCAAACAACTAAGTCTGCAACTGCAGAACACATAACCTGTGTAAAATCTTTATGGTCCACAGAGAGTGTTGTACTAGATAGGTAAGAGCTTCAACTTCACAGCTGCAATTCTAGAATTACACTCTGAAACAGACAGACAATCTTAACTTTATATACAAAACCCAATAACATCCAATGTAGTGAGAGAAAGAAAGAAAAAGTGACTCTGAGAACCTCTGTCTTCAAACCCACATTACATCTCCTCCACCTTTGAACTGAAAAGGACAAGAGAGAAGGATGGAAAGGCACCCAGGGGAGTCCATGGGGGCCTAATGATAGCGTACAACAGCATCTACTCCATTAAAATGGGTCTAAAAACACAGGATGAGTGGCTGGTAACTATTCCATGTGTGAAGAGCCTCTTTTTGAGGACATGGTGGGCTTGACGGGCTGCATCACCCCCAGTCTGCATCCTCAGTGTCTAAGCTGTCTCCAAGGTGAGGGCTCGGTTCTCATGCCATCAGGGGAGAGGGGAGAGGAGGGAAGAGCCGCCGCACACATGGAGTGGCGTCACTCTATGCCACCAAGTCTCACTTAACCAGCTAGATAGTGGAGGGAAAAACCAATGGCTCTAAGACACGGAAGTGCCCTAAATATCCATCAATAGAGAAATAGATAAAAAACATACATATATAATGGAACATTACTCAGCCATAAGAGAATGAAATCATACCATCTGCAGCAATGTGGATGGACCAAGAGATCATATTAAGGAAGCCAGACACAGAAAAACAAGTATTGTATGATATCACTTATGTGTGGGGAAAAAAAACCCAACACAGATGAACTTAGAAAGAGATCCACCAACATGGAAAACAAATTCATGGTTACCTAATGGGAAAGGTGGGAGGGGGGATAAATGAGGAGTTTGGGATTAACATATATACACTACTATCTAGACAGTCAACAAGGATCTCCTGCATAGCACAGGGAACTATTCTCAATACTATGTAAATAACCTAGATGGGAAAAGACTCTAAAAAAAGAGTGAAGGTACGTATAACTGATTCACTTTGCTTTACGCTTGAAACTAACACAAAACTGTATATCAACTACACTCTAACATAAAACTAAAATAAATCAAAAAATAAATGGCTCAAACAGTGAAGGAGATGTCAAGTGCAACCTTGGCCCATAAGAAGGGTCCACCACACAGACCACCCACCTTGTCCTAAAAGTTCTGGTTACGTGATTCTGACCTCCTGGACATGTGATTTCCCAACTCCTGGGAGATGAGAAGCAGCAAATTCAAAGGCCAGAGACAGCTACACAGATAACAGCAAGAACTGACAGCTGACCAAAAAGGTAAGGAAGACAATTATTTTAAAAAGGCAACCCATCTAAAAACTCTGCCACAGGCCGGGGCCACCGAGAGGGACAAACGGCTGAAAACTTCAGTTGCTCTTGAGTCATTACCGTTTCCGAGCACACTGAAATAATTTATTACAGATGTAGGAGAGAAATATGGTTTGGTAGCAGAACATATAAAAGAGATTTAGGAATTCTAGTTCACACTAAGTTCATGGTGAATTAAGCGTGCCCGGGGCACCTGCAGTCTGAGAACACGGGAACAGAGGCTGGGGGTGGTTGTGAGGGTGGGGAGGTAACCCCTCTGAACCCCCTGGTCAGATGCAACCATTTCTGGATTCGTTTTGAGAACAAAAAATAAGTGTGCATTCAGATGAGAGGCACTAGAACCCTGAGACTTGAAAAAGTAATAAAAAACACTTATTTGAGGGATGGTGTGGGGACGGGGGCAGTGGGGTACGTAAACTTAACCTAGCATGCAGGATTGAATGGGAGCCGCTGAAGCAGGGCAGGAGGTATCCTGGGATTCCTGGGGTGTGATACACATCTGTATCCTACAAATGATCCTCACGAGGTTTTTATACATCTGATCACGTCTCTAAGTATCACAGGCTCAGAAGCCCTGCTTCTCAAACTAGGGGAGCCCAGAGAGTGGGTGACAGTGGGCACTTGAAGCAACAAGGTACATGGCTCTGGTGGGGGTCGCATGGGGAGTTTACAAACTGATCATACAAACACCTGGTCTGTGGTTTGCACAATCTCCCTCCTCTGAGTCGGTTTTAAATAAGAACGGATTTAACAGGCAAAAATATTTCCAGATTTCTTTAAACCACTTACAGCTGGGCTTTCAGCAGGCACGGTGACAGTGGCCTAGAAGTGAGGGCAGCTTCTCCCCTACACTTCCCTGGGCCACTAGCTTCCATAATTCACACACCTCCTAGCCCACTTCATTGATATAACCTACCTCCCTCAGCATTTTGAGTTTGCAATGCCTGCCGTAAAGTAACACTTAATTTAAACATAATTAATTTTACACAATTAAACATAATTAAATTTAAACATACTTAATTTAAACATAAGATATTTTCGTATTTAAGACAGGGACATATCATGGAGCAAAGTAAAACACATGTGCACTTTTAAGAGAAAAACCTCTGCTAGCCCTGAGGTGTGGAAGGACTTCTAAGGTAGGCACCCTTCCAAGGGTCACCAAAGGCTCTGCGACCTGAGGGGAAGCATCTTGCCTGTTTTAGAGCAGTTGGTTCTCACCCATGGGCAATTGTGTTCCCAGGCAATGTTCGGCAATGTTTTTGGTTGCCATAATTGGAAGGGGGGTCAAGGGGTGCTATTAGTAACTAGCAGGTGGAGCTCAGGGACCCCGCTGAGCACCCACACTACACAGGACAGCCCCCAAGACCAAGAATCAGCCCAGCCGAAAGTGCAGAGGCTGAGAAACCCTGCCTTAGGGGACTGTTTGAGAAAGGCTGGTCTGTAGCATTTACGGTATCTGGAGGCTCCTCAGCCATCCTGAAGGCATCTAAACTTCCTGCCTTGTGGCCCCTCCTCCACTCCCCACCTGTCTGGGCATTACCAGCCTTTCTTCTACCCTCAACGCACCCAACTTGGCTCCATCCTGGATGTATTAACACCATGCCCTTCCAACCCTACTTGTCTTTCAAGGTTGCCCTCAATATTACCTTCTCCTAGAGGCTGACCCCCAAATCCCCTTGCCAACATGAGATCCCTTCCTTCTGTTTTTAAAATTAAATTAAAAAATTCATTTTAAAAGTGAAAGCAATAAGAAAACAAAACACCACCTTGAGAATATTACAAATATTACAACCTCTGTTTCACATCGTCCAGTCTGTCTGTGTTTATACACATCCTTTAGGACTCACAGCACTGCTCTTTGAAAGGCAGTGAGAGCATATGTTCCTGACATGGTTAAATACCTGGGCTGAAAACTTCCTTAACATGGGAAAGGAAATAGTCAGCCAAGCCCAGGAAGCATAGACAGTCCCAGGCAGGATAAACCCAAAGAAGAATACATGGAGACATATAGCAATCAAACTGACAAAAATTAAAGACAAAGATAAAATATTAAAAGCAACATGGGAAAAATAACAAATATCATACAAGGGAACTCCCATCAGGCTATCCCCTGATTTCTCAACAGGAACTCAACAAGCCAGAAGGGAATGCCATGACATATTTAAAGTGATGAAAGGGAAGAACCTACAACCAAGAATACTTTACCCAGCAAGACTCTCCTTCAGATTTGATGGAGAAATCAAAAGCCTTCTAGACAAGCATAATTTAAAAGAATTCAGCACCAACAAACCAGCTTTACAACAAATGCTAAAGGAACTTCTCTAGGTAGGAAACACAAGATAAGGAAAAGACCTACAGAAAATAAACCCAAAACAATTAAGAAAAAGGTAACAGGATCATACATAAACATAAATGGATTAAACCCGCCAACCAAAAACAGACTGGCTCACAGATGAAAACATGTGCATGTATGCACTTCCACTTACCATAACTCTCTGCTTGACTCCCAAATTGTATGTAATTATTTTATATTGTTAGGTTAATCATGTTCCCATTATGGCTTGGAATTGTAATTATCTTTTATTTTTCATCTGGCTATTGATTATGAAAACTGATAAACATCTTTTACTACTGTGATTATGTAACTATTACTCAATACCACTGTATCATGATTGGTCAACAGAAAAATAAAAGAATGATATATCACCAAAACTATGATTTAATAGAAAAATCTGCAATCATTTTTTAAAATCCAGATGCATATCAAATTATCTTGAAATTTCTTGAAAAATACAAATGCCCAGGCATTGTTTTTTTTCTCTCCAGAGCTCTAGATGATTCTAATAACAGTCATGTTTAAAGATAAATGGACTATAAGATCATCTCTCATGTTTATCTAGTTTGTTTCACTTTTTCTATTTCATATTCAGTGCTCCGGTTTCATTTAGTTGATGTCTTCCAATTTCTCATCTCTTTGTTTGCTGTTCTTTCTTGAACCTTTATCAAGTATAGTAGAAAATCTTTTGTATACATAAATACAAATAACATGTATAGTATATAAATTTTGGAAAACTTATGAATTTTTGTCTAACTAAAAAAGTTATGACATTTTGATTCTACTTGTTTGACAGTATGAACAGAATGCTAGGTTTCTACTTAAAAAAAAACAGATATGCAACAAGTAACAAAGGTTTGTTGTATAGCACAGGGAACTATAGTCAATAACTTATAGTAACCTTTAATGGAAATTAATTTTGAAAATAATATGTGTGTGTATGTATAACTGAATCACCTTGCTGTGCACCTGAAACATGGTAAGTCAACTACACTACAATAAAATATATATTAAAAAAAAAGAGGTTATCACAAACGTGAGCCCCATCAGGTTACATAGAACCCAGGTGACAATCCAGGTTCCTTACAGCCATATTGCATACGCAGAACCAATTGAGGGACAAAGACATAATAAAAGGAGTATAAGCAGATCTGGTGTGTGACCCCATTATCATCCTAGAGATGAGAAAGGAGGAGCAAGCAAACCAAGCCATAAATGAGCCTCTTTCACTCCCAGAGTTTTGCAAAGGGCACGTGAAAGTGGCCATGAATTATTTCGAGTTACGGAGGTGAGGATCTCAGATGGAAAGGGAAATAACAGATACAGTTTATATCAGAGCCAGCTTGTCGGGATCACACACAAGCCTTTGGTTGTTCCTGGATGTTCCATTTTCCTTTATAAATTCATTGCATCCAAGATGGGATGCTGTCAAGCTTCATGAAAAGACAAAACCTAGCTGACAAATTCATCTCATGATTTACCAAAAGTAGGTAAAAAGGATCTTAATTATTCTGTGCACCTAGTTGCTCAGCCGTCACCGACTCTTTGCTAGAATTACTCTAGTAAAATAGAATTATTCTAGCACCGTCATGAAACAGGCAAACAAGAAACAGACATTCACGTGCTCTGCCACAGAATGCCTTACAGTCTGAATTTAGTTTCAAAGGACAGTCACAGTGACTGCAGGGGTACGGCTGCTGCTTGCTTAGTAAGTAAATGTGATTAAGAGGCTGTAGGCTTTCTGTTTTCATAAACATAAAGATGTACTATGTAAAACACAACGCAACAGATAAAACGGAAATCGAGACTGAGGGTGCAGGACCTGCCTGATGGTCCAGTGGCTAAGCCTGTGCTCCCAAAGCAGGGGGCCCGGGTTTGATTCCTGATCAGGGAACTAGATCCCACATGCCACAACTAAGAGTTTGTATACTGCAACTTTGAAAAACAAAACACCCACATTCTGCAACTAAGACCCAGCACAGCCAAAGCAATTAATTAAACAGTTAAGTTTTTAAAAAAAGACTAAGGATGAATGTACTTTTAAGAAGGTATGGTATGAAGATGCCAACCCACATTTAACCTGGAAGTCAAAGGCAAGGTCCTGTACATTCCTCACCTCATTTAGTCATCACAACTGCCCTTGATGGGCTCATGTGAGTGTGAGATAACTGTGTATCAGCGGCTGAACAATGTGTCCAAGGCCACACACCTAGTCAGGTAGAGGCAAGAATTGAAATGTCTACCGGACTCCAAAGCCCTGCCTTTTACTTGGTAAACGCTGAGCTCCATGAATGATAAAAGCCAGCTTTAGATAGTCTAAATGAAAACAGGATATGAAACAAGGAAAAGTAAATGTGGGAAGAGAAACACATGTTTCTCTGTGGGAAAAAACTGAACTTTTCACAACAGATTTGCTGCATGCAGAGCCCAGAGCCAGCTTCTCCTCGGGGGAAGCCCGGTGGCCACTGAGCCCCAAGTGGAGTGGTGCAGAGCAATCATGGTGCAGAGTATCTAGGGGCCCAAAGAAGAGCAGACTCTCCATCAACCGAGGCAGCCCCTTGCTTCCAAAGGTGTCCACCAGCACTCATGGAGCAACAGAGTCTGTGCCATCCAAGGGGCCCCACCTGGCACTGACATCCTCTCTGGAAGAGGCTGACGTCCCAGATGATGACTGTCAACTGTTCCCTGGAGTGTGAGACTCCCAGCTGTGGGACCCATCGTAGACCATCTCCTGACTTCACAGGACAGGAAAAAGAAACTGATGTGTTAGCCTAATTGCACATGTACCTCCTTGCAGCGCTTGCAGGACCAGATGACCGCAACAGAGAGGAACCGCGCAGATCTGTGACAAGACATCTCACAAGGTTATGCGACAGGTCCTCAGCAAGGGTGACCTGCGAGCAGAGGCGGACCCAACTTACACGCGAACGTGGCTGCACTCTGTCCTCCTGCCAGCTCAGCTCGGGCGCACAGGCAGTGTCTTCCATGATGCGACTGTCTCTCCACCACGCCTTGTCTCTCTCTGACTGCCATGCCAAATTCCACTTAAAAACCAGCATTCTCCTGATTTATTGCTCACCTCACTCAGATTGAATGCAACTGTCTTTTATTTTTTAAAAAATCTAATTTGCTCCCAAAGGATGAAGATGTGTGGCTACTGAGAAAAGGTCACAAGAATGCGCAGCAATCTTTGCCAGGAATTCCAAACGGAGAGCTCCCCAAAGGTCATCTCTGTAGTTTCCGCCGCTTTTATCAGAAAAGATTTAGAACACATAGACCAGTAGAGAATGGTACTGTGTACTGCCTACCTCGATTTAATAAATGACAACCTTTGCTTGTAGTTGTTTCCAGATATTCTGAAAGGAAATCTCAGGTTACAGCTATACTTGAAGCTCCCATTTGTATCCATCCTTGCCCCATTCTCTTCATCAAAGACAATCACACCACTGAAGCTGCTGTGAACCTGCCCTGCCAGGTTACCATACAACCTAGACTTCCATACATGTAGAAAGTGTTTCTTTCTTAAATTCTATAGTATTCTCTTCTGCATTACCTCTGATATGTTGCTTTTCCCTCATTCACCATTGTAAGGTTATCTATACTGATACAGCCATATTATCGAAGTATTCATTTTAACGGCTTCTCTTCATGAGCTACAATCTTTAAGAAGTGTTCCTTTTAACGGCTGTGTAGTATTCC
Source organism: Muntiacus reevesi (assembly GCF_963930625.1). Classification (NCBI taxonomy): domain Eukaryota; kingdom Metazoa; phylum Chordata; class Mammalia; order Artiodactyla; family Cervidae; genus Muntiacus; species Muntiacus reevesi. The sequence continues at coordinate 1,390,458 of NC_089255.1, read as the reverse complement.
ATCATATGAGGATCCCAACAATTCAGTTACTGGTCAAAGTCTCAACTGTGCTTCATTTTTTCACCACCATAAACAATGCTGTGCTGCTGAATCCTCCACTGTCTTCTCGTGCGTGTGGAGGGGCATCTCCAGGACGCACTGAGAGGTGGGGCTGAGAGACCACCTTCAGTTTCCCGGGAAGCTGACTACACACTTTTCTAAATGGTGGCACCAATTTACACACCCAACGGCATCATATGAGAGTGGTAACTGCTTCTCATCCTCGTATAAATCACACAATTAAAGTTTAACTGTTGATAAATGGAAGGGTATGAATATTTTTCTTTAATATTTATTCCCACTCACATTTAAATGTGATGAGGAATTTGCACTTTTGAGTCAGAATCTTGGCTCTGTAATCTGTAGTTCACGTAACACTGGTCAAGTTCCTTGGCCTCACCAAACTTTGCTTTTGGTATATATAAAAATGTGCGCATAAGAGCATCTTCCTAGAGGCATTATTATGATTAAATAATGTGCTTAAAGTGCCTAATTCAATATGTCTGGTACACAGCTGCTGCTGCTAAGTCACTTCAGTCGTGTCCGACTCTGTGCGACCCCACAGGCGGCAGCCCACCAGGCTCCTCTGTCCCTGGGATTCTCCAGGCAAGAATACTGGAGTGGGGTTGCCATGTCCTTCTCCAATGCATGCATGCAGGCTAAGTCACTTCAGTCGTGTCTGACTCTGTGCGACCCCATGGACAGCAGCCCACCAGGCTCCGCTGTCCACGGGATTCTCTAGACAAGAACACTGGAGTGGGCTACCAGTTCCTTCTCCACTGGCACACAGGAAGTGTTCATAAATGTTAATTTCTATCATCATCCTCTTTCCCATCAAAAAGCAGTCAATGTAAAAGCCTGCCCTTTGGGTATAAATCCATTTTACAGATGGTGAAACTGAGAAGTTAACTGGCTGGATCTCCAGGGTCACTCTGACTTGCTAAAGTAGAGCCAGGACTCAGGGACTCCAAGACCCAGTCTGCCTATCAGTACGGTGCGCTGCCTCTCATATCCCTCTGCAATCGTGCTGCCCAACAGTCAGAGAATAAATCAGAGTGAACACAAATCCGCTAAGCAACCAAGAGGTCCAACCAGAGCTTGGTGAAATCACTGTCTAAGCTTGGAAAGTGATGTCCTTCATGCTCAAGTACATGGGTGGCTACTACTACACTTAATTTAAAAGGCTGCTCACTCACTTCTTATGAGCCACAATCTTAATGAAACAGTCACCCATAAAGAGGCAGCCTGTAACCACCACTGACCCAGCTGTGTGATGTCCCTCTATCAGGAGTTCCAGGCTTCCTTCCTAGCAACGGGCTACTACAGCCACATACGCCTCCCGGCCCCTGCCTGAGCGGCCAGTCCAGGGCCCACGACAGCGCGGACCCAGCCAAGCCACCTGCAGCCCTGCCTCCACAGGGCTCTCCATTAGCATCCAACCAGGAGTTAAAGCGCCCACGAGGTCCTCGTAGTTCCTGCCTGGGCAGCTGCTGTGACACTCTTGCTCAAACTCTTATAAAGTTAGCTAGTTGCTAAGCTTACAGGTCAGGTGACCAGATGTGAGAGAACTAGTCAGGAGTGTTTTGTTTGTATTTGCAAGGGTGCTTCACGTCACAAAGGTTTTGACAGGACATGTGGTCTCCATTATCATGTGGATCTAAGTGGGGAAGGGCTCTTCTAAGAACTTAGAAGTCTCCAATGTTAGCAAAGTTTAAACAACGTGCTTACAGGAGAAGGAGGAGCTTGGAGCACAGAAAGCGCATGGCCCTGTATGAAAACAAAGCAAGCCCCACACTGAGGGGGAAACTTGTTCCTGAGTCACAGCTGAGGGGTAACGTCGGGGTTATGCTCCTTTCTGCCGGGAAAACTAGAGACACAGACACAACAGCAGCAAAAGTTAGGGGGGATTAAGTGAAAGGTAGAGGCTGCTGTGAGAATACCCACTAGGAGCTGGTTCAGCGGTACAGAAATAACTTAATAGTTTGAGCATCCAGAGATGCACAGAGGCCCTATAGAGGAAGCCTGGACAGGGATGAGTGAGAAGAAGGGCATGAAGATACTTGCCACGCTGATTTCTTTCTCTGGGGGTCTGCCTCAGGCTGAGAGGCAAAGAAGAACAATAGATGCCCTAAAAACAAGCCCACTACCGCACTGGCAACTGTCTTGAGGGCCAAATGAAGGCACCCTGAAGCGGAAGAGGGGGATGAAGTGGAAGCCACTGCTCGGTGCCAGCTCACAACAGGCATGGGCAGGACAGCTGCCCCCTCTGGCAAATGTGAATAGCGTTAAAGGGGCAGAAATCATCAAATGCAAACATTCCAACACCTCCTTTTGGCATTACCTCCCTTCACCACAGCATCCATCCACCCGACCCTGAACATGTGGCTCACCCCTGAGAATAATCAAGGACAATACCTGGAGATGCTGTGATAAGGCCAACTATTAGATTAAGGCATACTTTGACAACCACCTTTTGAGAGTGTTTTCTAGAGGGCTTCTCATTCAGAAAGGAACATTCTCTGGGACACTTTGTTGTCAATGACGATAACCATGAGAAGCAAGGTACCAGTCTTTCATTAAGAACTTTTTCCCCTTCTTCTGAACCTAAGATTATATACTCTTTATAGAAAGTACATAAGTTAAAATAAAAACATAAGCAGGTAATATCATTCATAACCCCAACCACTATTTACAAGTTAGCATACATCCTTTGCATGTACTCATAAGTAACACATAAAGATACATATATATGGGTTTTGAAGTCACAGGGGCAGAGAGAATCCTAGTTCTGACAGTAATGGTGTGATATACAATTTAACAATTTAAACCTTATAATTTACTTATTTGCAAAAACGAGGGTTACAGCACTTTCCCTATATATCAGTGAGGGTTACAAGAGATGATACTGGCAAAGCACACAATTCAGTTCCGACACGGAAGACTTGCTAAGTGACAGGAGACGGCATCACTAGGAAAGTTTCTCATTCATCTGGGCTCTGTGTTCGTTTCCTATTCCTGCTGAAACAAACTACCACAGACTTAATGACTTGAAACACACGCTTATTGTGTATTAATAAACACACGTTTATTATCTTAGGGCTCTGCAGGTCAGAGGCTAAAATGGTTTCAATTAGGCCAAAATGAAGACCCCCGAAGGCTCTGGGGAAGAATTCATCTCCTCTCCTCATCCAGCCTCTGATGGCCTCTGGCACTCCCTTGCTGAAGGCCGCTGCTTCCACCTTCAAGTCACAGCCTTGCTCTTCAAATCTCTCTCAGACTCTGACCCTCTGTTTCCGTCCTCACATCTCTTTCTGCCTTCCTCTTATAAAGACCCTTTTGATTACACTGGAGCCACTTGGTAATCCAGGATAACATTTCCATTTCAAAAGTAACTTAATCACACAGGCAAAGTCCCTTTTATCATGTAAGGTAACATATTAATAAAGCCTGGGGATTAGGATGTGGACATCTTTGGGAGGAAGGTGCGTTATTTGACCAACCAGATGCTCTTACGAAACTAAGCCATTTGAAGATGGTAACATGAATACCATTATTTTTCTCCAGTTTGCCTAAATTCTTTCTATAAAAGTAACATGTTTGCTGTCAAATCCTATCGACCTATTCTTTTGTCATTTTGGCCACTTCATTTTAAGCCTAGGAATCCCTCCCATATTCACTCAGGTTCGTGCATGTGGTCATGTGGACAGACCTGTATTTGAATCATTGTTACAGTTTCAAAAAATATAGAAATACATAAAGTCAGGTTAAATTCTGTATAATCGTAAGGGATTTGATTTAGGTCATACCTGTATGGTCTAACAGTTTCCCCTACTTTCTTCAATTTAAGTCTGAATTTGGCAATAAGGAGTTCATGGTCTGAGCCACACTCAGCTCCCGGTCTTCTTTTTGCTGACTGTATACAGCTTCTCCACATTTGGCTGCGAAGAATATAATCAATCTGCTTTCGGTGTTGGCCATCTGGTGATGTCCATGTGTAGAGTCTTCTCTTGTGTGGTTGGAAGAGGGTGTTTGCTATGACCAGTGCGTTCTCTTGGCAGAACTCTAGTAGCCTTTGCCCTGCTTCATTCTGTACTCCAAGGCCAAATTTGCCTGTTACTCCAAGGCCAAATTTGCCTGTTACTCCAAGGCCAAATTTGCCTGTTACTCCAAGGCCAAATTTGCCTTACTCTTGATTTCCTACTTTTGCATTCCAGTCCCCTATAATGAAAAGGACATCTTTTTTGGGTGTTAGTTCTAGAAGGTCTTGTAGGTCTTCACAAAACCGTTAAACTTCAGCTTCTTCAGCTTTACTGGTCAGGGCACAGACTTGGATTACTGTGATACTGAATGGCTTGCCTTGTAAACAAACAGAGATCATTCTGTCGTTTTTCAGATTTCGTCTAAGTACTGCATTTTGGACTTTTTCACCAATTATGAGGGCTACTCCATTTCTTCTAAGGAATTCTTGCCCACAGTAGTAGATATAATCGCCATCTGAGTTAAATTCACCCCTTCCAGTTTATTTTAGTTCGCTGATTCCTAGAACGTCAACATTCACTCTTGCCATCTCCTGTTTGACCACTTCCAATTTGCCTTGATTCATGGACCTAACATTCCAGTTTCCTATGCAATATGGCTCTTTACAGCATTGAACCTTGCTTCCATCACCAGTCACATCCACAACTGGGTGGTGTTTTTTTTTTTGCTTTGGCTCCATCTCTTCATTCTTTCTGGAGTTATTTCTCCACTGATCTCCAATAGCATATTGGGCACCTACCAACCGGGAGAGTTCATCTTTCACTGTCCTATCTTTTTGTCTTTTCATACTGCTCGGGGTTCTCAAGGCAAGAATACTGAAGTGGTTTGCCATTCCCTTCTCCAGGGGACTATGTTTCGTCAGAACTCTCCACCATGACCCGTCCGGACGGTCTTGGGTGGCCCCACATGGCATGGCTCATAGTTTCATTGAGTTAGATAAGGCTGTGATTCATGTGATGAGTTTGACTAGTTTTCTGTGGTTTTCATTCTGTCTGCCCTCTGATGGATAAGGATGAGGTTTCTGGAAGCTTCCTGATGGGTGAGACTGAGTGGGAAACTGGGTCTTGTACTGATGGGCGGGACCATGCTCGGTAAATCTTTAATCTAATTTTGTTGATGGACAGGCTCCTTATTGCAAAATTCAGACTTAAGTTGAAGAAAGTAGGGAAAACCACTAAATCATTCAGGTATGACCTAAATCAGTCCCTTATTATTACAGAGTGGAGGTGAGAAATAGATTCAAGGGCTGAGATCTGATAGACAGAGTGCCTGAAGAACTATGGATGGATAGTCATAACATCGTACAGGAGGTAGTGATCAAGACCATCCCCCAAAAAAGAAATGCAAACAGGCAAAATGGTTTTCTGAGGAGGCCTTACAAATAGCTGTGAAAAGAAAAGAAGCTAAAGGAAAAGGAGAAAAGGAAAGATATACCAATTTGAATGCAGAGTTCCAAAGAATAGCAAGAAGAGACAAGAAAGCCTTCCTCAGTGATCAATGCAAAGAAACAGGAAAACAATAGAATGAGAAAGACTAGAGATCTCTTCAAGAAAATTAGAGATACCAAGGGAACATTTCATGCAAAGATGGGCTCAATAGAGGACAGAAACAGTATGGACCTAACAGAAGCAGAAGATATTAAGAAGAGGTAGCAAAAACACACAGAAGAACTATACAAAAAATATCTTCACGACCCAGATAACCACAATGGTGTGATCTACTCACCTAGAGCCAGACATCCTGGAATGGGAAGTCAAGTGGGCCTTAGGAAGCATCACTACCAACAAAGCTAGTGGAGGTGATGGAATTCCAGTTGAGCTATTTCAAATCCTAGAAGATGATGCTGTGAAAGTGCTGCATTCAGTATGCCAGCAAATTTGGAAAATTCAGCAGTGGCCACAGGACTGGAAAAGGTCAGTTTTCATTCCAATCCCAAAGAAAGAAAGGCAATGCCAAAAAATGCTCAAAGTACCACACAATTGCATTCATATCACACACTAGCAAAGAAAGGCTCAAAATTCTGCAACCCAGGCTTCAACAATACGTGAACTGTGAACTTCCGGATGTTCAAGCTAGATTTAGAAAAGGCAGAGGAACCAGAGATCAAATAGCCAACATCCGTTGGATCACAGAAAAAGCAAGAGAGTTCCAGAGAAACATCTATTTCTGCTTTATTGACTACACCAAAGCCTTTGACTGTGTGAATCACAACAAACTGTGGAAAACTCTGAAAGAGATGGGAATACCAGACCACCTGACCTGCCTCCTGAGAAATCCATATGCAGATCTGGAAGCAACAGTTAGAACTGGACATAGAACAACAGACTGGTTCCAAATAGGGAAAGAAGAACATCAAGGCTGTATATTGCCACCGTGCTTATTTAACTTATATGCAGAGTACCTCATGAGAAACGCTGGGCTGGATGAAGCACAAGCTGGAATCAAGACAGCTGGGAGGAATATCAAAAACACCAGATATGTGGATGACACCACACTTACGGCAGAAAGTGCAGAACTAAAGAGCCTCTTGATGAAAGTGAAAGAGGAGAGTGAAAAAGCTGGCTTAAAACTCAACGTTTAGAAAATGAAGATCATGGCATCTGGTCCCATCGCTTCAAGGCAAATAGGTGGTGAAACAATGGAAACAGTAAAAGCCTTTATTTTGGGGGGCTCCAAAATCACTGCAGATGGTGATAGCAGCCATGAAATTAAAAGATGCTTGCTCCTTGGATGAAAAGCCATAACCAACCTAGACAGCATATTAAAAAGCAGAGACATTACTTTACCAACAAAGGTCTGTCTAGTTAAATCTATAGTTTTTCCAGTAGTCATGTATGGATGTGAGAGTTGGCTCACAGAAAACTGAGAGGCAAAGAATTGATGATTTTGAACTGTGGTGTTGGAGAAGACTCATGAGAGCCCCTTGGACTGCAAGGAGATTCAACCAGTCCATCCTAAAGGAAATCAGTCCTGAATATTCATTGAAAGGACTGATGCTGAAGCTGAAACTCCAATCCTTTGGCCATCTGATGTGAAGAACTGACTCTCTGGAAAAGATCCTGATGCTGGGAAAGATTGAAGGCGGGAGAAGGGGAAAGACAAAGAATGAGATGGTTGAATGGCATCACCGACTCGATGCATCTGAGTCTGAGTAAGCTCTGGGAGTCGATGCTGTACAGGGAAGGCTGGTGTGCTGCAGTCCATGGCGTTGCAAAGAGTCGGACACGACTGAGAGACTGGACTGAACTGATTAAATTCTGTTGTGCACAGGAAACCACCTCACAGCTAGCGGTGCACTCTCCCAGAGCTGATGCTCTGCTCTCACACACACATGTGTTTCCATTTATTTATGGGGCCAATGTGCACACTTATGTCTCTAGTCCAGCTGGGATTTCCTTCAGTGAACGCTACACACCTCAGAACTCCTCCTTTCACCTGTTTCTTTTCTAAACAATGATTAACCAAAGCACTACCTAGGCAACAGGTGTTACTTTTGTAAAGCCTGTTTTGTGGGCTATTCCTTTTTTTTTTTCCAGTTCTGCACACCTGGGGATCAGTCCCTTGCCTCTTCCACCTCATTTCTGGAGGTACCATGGTTTACCTGCTAACTGTTGCATAAAACCACATACTAACACTCAGGTAAAATTAACTCATGTCCAGAGGATACATTCTTTAAACTCAAGTCCATTAAGTGACATCACATTTCTCGCTTTATGAGTGGGGAAAAAGGAAAATGGTTCTATTTGATAAGTGAGTGATTCCCCTCAAATCTGTCATAAAGCAGCCCAGGAATCCAGCATGCAAGCACGACAGTCACTTAATGTCACTCACTTCTCCAGAGCTTTAAAGGATACTTAGGGCACATAAAACAGGACCGAGAAACTTCTGGAGAGTGAAAGGGAAGGAGTGCAGCCCTGCCCTGTAGAAAATGCCACGAGGTTGTCTGAAAGGCCCCCTGATGCCACTTAACTGCTGTGTGATGACCACTCCACTCTATTCAAGGCTTCTGCAATCCTGAATCCCTCTATAACCAGTCATTTTTTGAGGACTCAATGTGAAAACGTATCTACATGCACCGCAGAAAGCAAATGAAATAAACCAGACCTGAAATACTCACAGAATGAACATGGAACTAAGCCTCCCTGAGTTCCGCTGGCGGTGCTCACATCTCTGCTCTCTGGGGCCACATCCCAGCCAGGCTGGCGGTTCCGTGGCAGGGAGTGGGATGTTTTAACCGGGAATGACACCAGGTCATCCCAGCTAGGAAGCATCCGTACCCGTTTCTGATGGTGATTATGCCACAGGTTTCCTGAAGGCATAGTGCACACTAGACAGGTCAGAGCGCTCCCTGAAGGGAGAAGCTAAGGAAGCCAGCTCTGAGACGGCGTGTCAGCCACCTCTGGTGTGAGGACGGAGGCCGACCTCGGAAAGGTGAGGAGGGGGAGTTACTCAGCAGGAGCAGCAGCAGGGGAGAAGGCGATGGCACCCACTCCGGTACTCTCGCCTGGACAATCCCACGGATGGAGGAGCCTGGTGGGCTGCGGTCCATGGGGTCGCTAACGGAAACGACTGAGCGACTTCACTTTCACTTTTCACTTTCATGCACTGGAGAAGGAAATGGCAACCCACTCCAGTGTTCTTGCCCAGAGAATCCCAGAAAAGGGGAGCCTGGTGGGCTGCCGTCTATGGGGTCACACAGAGTCGGACATGACTGAAGAGACTTAGCAGCAGCAGCAGAAGGCCCTGACACTGGGTAAGACTGAGGGCGGGAGGAGAAGGGGGCGACAGAGGACGAGATAGTTGGATGGCATCACAGACTCGATGGACATGCAGTGGAGCAAGCTCCAGGAGATGGTGAAGGACAGTGAAGCCTGGCGTGCTGCAGTCCATGCGGTTGCAGAGAGTCGGACACAATTGAAAGAATGAACCAGAACAGCAGCAGTATTCTCAGTAGAATGTGCTCCCAAGGGGACAGCACTGTTTCTCACCATGACCCAGACCTCGGCACCAAACACCAGGAAGGCAGCGTCTATGCCGCCGCTCACGGGCAGGCAGCAAATGACAACCAGCAGACCCCAGCGAGTCTCACTTAGATAATCAGACGCACAGTCTGGTTGGAGCCAGACACAAACTGTCCGATTCCGTCTGAAATAATTAAGAGTGGCCAAGACACGGTTTCTATCTCTGGATCCGACAGGCGAGTTAAACGCCTTTCTAAGTGCCACCACACCCCTTTAGTGCACTTCAAATTGCATGTGAAATTTATCACCTGTCTGTGGGCTCTGGGCCTCTGCTAGCCCGACAGCTGTAGACCTCAGGAGGAAAGGGGACCTTCCCGATGCCATCCGAGCAGCCTCGAAGAGACAGCCCCAAGGAAAAGCAGGATGGAGGGTGCAGGGGCCACCGGAGCAAACGTGTCCACAGCCATTTCTGCCTTTGCGGTGTTTGCTGACAGTTGAAAACACTGTCATTTCTCACTCTTTTGATTTCAGTATTCTCAGAGTCTCTGGCAGCTCCCCACAGCCTGGTGCCAAATGCCACTGTCTGGTCTTAATGGCTCTGTCTGTCTCCCCACCCCCTACCACATATGGGTCAGACAGGTCACGTCACAGCTGCCTTTTACTGCATATGTCACTCTCCCCAGGGAGAAAGATGTTTTCTCCCCCAGATACTGAAATCCTATCATCCTTAAAGAGCCCCGTCTCACTCAGGAGACCCCCGTGAGCAGCTCAGGCAGAAGCAGATGCTCCTTCTTTAGATCCTTTATTTGCACCAGACTCATTTGGCACGTGTAGTTGCTCACCACAGCCATCCCTGTGCCTGCACACGTGAGCTGGTCACAGGGCCCATTCCAGCACCCAGTGCCAGGCCATAGCAGAAGCACCACCTGGGTGAACAGCTCCTTGCTGGATTGGGGCTCTCACACCATAACGGGCTTGGGTCCCCAACTCCAGTGCAGTCTATGAGATAAGATGTTTAACATACAGTGCCCTGTGTGAACTCCCGGAGGTCAGACAGGCGAGCTGTGAGGGGACAGTGCTGGGCAGACATTAGGGGGCAGCGGGGACTGGGTAAGTTGGAGAGTGCAGGCCCCGTTTACCATCAGGTATCTCCCTCTCAACTCCGCTTTTGTTACAAGGTGGGAAGGTGGGCGCCAAGATGCTAGATAATTCTGCAAGGGAAAAAAAAATCCAAATATCTGATTTTTTTAAGTGAAATATTTTGCTGTGACTTTGCTGTGCAAAGGGCCACTTGCTAATTTTTCAGAAATACTGTGTAGGTATATATAAGCATGTCTGTGGGTTCCAGCTGTGAGTCTGGGGCCTGTGATCTAGGAACCTCCACTGATGTTCTCTGCAACTCTTCATGATGGGTGCTGCCCTGCATGTAACAGTGAGAATCAAAGACAGTCTCTGCCCTCAGAGTCTGAACCCTAGCTCTGGACATGCGACAGACCTGTGGTCATATGAGCAAGTGGTACCACATGCTGATAGTATAGACATAGGACTTTCAACATTTTGAAGTGAGAAGGGTTGTCATGGGCTCAGGCTTCTCTGAGATAGGCTTCTTTCTTACTAACAGAAGTTCTCAATATACACCCTTGTATGAAGGAAGTCTCATGCCTAAGATTGCAAGGAACAGGGCTAAAATTCTTTAACTTCACCTCCTGCTATTTTCCCAGACCACAACAAGCCAAAATGACAATTAGTGATGGTGTCAGATATTGAGGACGTACTCCTTACAGGGTACTACACATTCTGTATCTCATTTCATTGGTTTCAGAGATAAATAAAGCACACTCTTTCATGTAATCCTCTCGAGTAACTTTATGAGGCTGTACTCCTTTCCCCATTTTACAACTGAGGAAAGAAGAGGGAGGCTGCTAAATAACCCATTCAAGGCCATAAAAAGTTGTGAGGCTGGGCCTCCAACCCAAGGCCACAAATTGCAGAGAACCGGGAGTGACAGAAGAGTCCTGCATGGACCAGAGATGAGCATGATATGAACCGAAGACTGCGACTAATCCAATTCTGGGCACTTGGGTTCCAAAAGTAAACAATAAGTGCAATCACACAAGATACAGACAGACAACCCATAGTACAGATTGCAGTAAGAGAAACTGCCACGTTTCAAAGCGACCTGTGTATGATTTATGCCAGGGGTCATCAGCCTGGATTTGTACCCCTCGATGAGGACCTCCGGAATCCCCTGAGAGCGGACACATACTTGAGGGCATGTCTACCTTCTCTGGAAGGAAGCATCGAGTTTTCAGATTCTGGGAAGGGTTCCTTACCCAAGAAGGGCTCAGTCTAGGGTGAGAAGGGCGGGAAGGGAAGCGACAGCTCTGCAGCAAGGACCTGATGCCCTGGGCGGCAAAACCGAGTCCCAAGATGCTCCAGGAGTTGGGGAGGGTGGGAAACATGTGGGGCCCCGCGTGGATGAGCTCATCACTCCCCAAGGGCTGCAGACTTCCTGAAGAAAATGATCAACAGGACAAAGAAGGATGTGACAGTTCGCCAAGGCTGACTCCACCCTCTCCTCTCCCACCTGCTAACTCACACAGGAACCAGGGATTGCATGAACACATCCTGGACTTCCTGAGGACAGTCCTAGAACCCGAGGGAGATATTTTCCTGGTTTCTTTCAGGTGAAGGTCATTGATTTTTCAAGACAAAGGTGGACAAGCAACATACATGCTGATGAAAAACAGGAATTGTATTTATTATTGTTATTTTCTTAGGTACACATATAAGACACTAGAATGACAACTTCTAATGAGAGAAAGGACTCTCTTGAGCACGGGTGAAAAGATATTCTGCTGACAAGAAACTGACATGGTGAACAAGTTTTAATGTGAAATTTGGGACATGGAGAAAGAAGCTTAGGTAAAACTTAAAACCCAGCTACAGATGGAGGGCCATAAATATGCTAGGTTAGCACAGAAGGGATTTCAAATCAAATAGGGAAAAATTAAAGGGAATTGGAATATCATCATAAATGCATAGACTGTGGATCTAAACTTCTGAAGAAAAGATCATCTTATACAAATATGGCCTTGGTGGAAGTGACAGAGCAAGAGGAAGGTGTGTCTTATCCAATGGAAGCCATCCAGAGGAGGGTAGAAGAGAACAGGCATGTGTCGAGATAACAGTCTCAGAGTGGAACCACATGTGGCCCAGACGACAGCTGTAGAGTGGAACCCCGTGTGGCCATAAGACCACATCACTGGCTGTCTGCATGCACAGACCTCCTTCCCACGAGAGCGATGACGATACAAAGGAGGGCAGCGGCCGGGTTCCCTCCAAGACTCACTGGTTCAACTGGAAGAAACATTCCCCCATAATGTTCCATTTAATTAGGCTAGTCTGTATAGCAGACTGAACTGACACAAGATATCTCATACTCGTTTCAAATACATAGAAATATTGGACACAATTTAATGAATTAAAAAAAAAATCTACCTAACCTCAGAAGCAAAAAGGTCAATAGCTGAAAAAAAGGAAAAATTTCCAAATTAGAGCAATCAGTGGGTTTGAAGATAGACAGCACCCACACAGCTATCAAAGGGAGACCAGGAAAAAAGTCAGAAAACTCCTTAGCTGGTAAGGAACTGCCACACACAAGAGGAGGAAGGACATCTATTGGACTAAATCTTTAAATGTATTGGCATTTCTTGAACACAAGTTAACTTGACTGTGCAGGAAAGAGCTAACATTCTACACTGGGTACTATGCAGGTTATTGGGAACACGCCATCTTATTTAATAGTAAACATTCAGACTCTTACGCTGAACCATTACAAATGGGCAACAAGCTTCCAATCTACTCCTCTAAAATTGACTTGCAACCATGTATGCTTGTATCTGGGCTTCCCTGGTGGCTCAGAATCCACCTGCAGGAGACTCGGGCTGGATCCCTGGGTCGGGAAGATCCCCTGGAGAAGGGAATGGTTACCCACTCCAGTATACTTGCCTGGAAAAATCCATGGACAGAAGAGCGTGGCGGGCTACAAACCATAGGATCACAAAGAATTGGACACAACAGAGCGACTTTCATTTTCACATGCTTGTTTCTGGGGCTAGAAACGACCTGCCCACCATAATCTAGCCTTCCCATCCCTCTATAAATCTCAGGCCCCAGGTTAGACAAAACCCTCACCCATGGCTCCTTGCTGGTAACTTACAAAACCCAAGAACCAATCAGCTTTTGTTTTTCTCCCCTGTAATCAGTGTTGCTAAACAAACTTCTCGCATTTCAGTGTTTACTCTCTTGACATTCTCATTTTTTGAACTTTTCTTAAAATCTGAAAGAAATATTTAAACCACATTCTGGGTCATATTCCAACTCTTCACTTTTAGGTTCTCTTTTACTTCAAAGACAGGAATTTAATTATTTAGGAAGGTTAGTTTAGCAACAGTTCATTAATGCCCAAGACACACATTCCTTTTTTTTTTTTTAAAGGGGAAAGTCATTCTGCCAGAGGGACATGTTAAATCAAGCAGGTTTTCACACTTGTACTGAGACAGGGGAGCAGGAATGAAGTGGTTCCTGACCGACCTTCCAGGCAACAGCTATCCACCAGGCTCCACTCCCACTCCTGCCAGCCAGATGTCCCTCCCCATCCCACTCTCCTCATCCTTCCTCTCTCCCGCCAGGCTTTACTGGTTGCCAACACAACCAATCACACGGCAAACACTTCTTGCACCAAACAGGTTTCCCTTCTTCCAGGATTCTACACAACCTCTGCCCACCATCACTGATCCGCCTGCTTCCTGGAGCCACCAGACATCCACTGTCTGCCCTCCTTGCCTTAGACCTCTGAACAAACTGAGACTCACACAATTCAGCGTTCGGTTTGACAAAAGGGGAAAAAGGGGAGGGATGGGGGAAGAAGTTAAAAAATAAAGCAACCCCTACGTTCTGCCTGGGTGCACAGAGAACATCAAGGGGAAGTGACTACTTACTAGTTCCTTAAAAAAAAAAAAAAATTAAAAACTCCTCTAGCTCAAGCAGTCACTTTTTAGTCTAGATTTGCCAAAATCACTTCTCCTGGATGAATAACCTACACTGGAGGAGCTCCGTCAGTTAAGAGTTTACTTTGAAAGGTTTTCCCCTTTATCTGCTACCAATTACCAATCTTTTCTGACAACATACATGCACGCACAATTCATCTATAGACCATCTCTGTAGTTCTGTTTCTGACACGTTCACGTATTAACTGTCATTGAGCTGTGTCTCCCGTGTGTGTGTGGTGGGGACAGAAGAACACACACTGTCTCCACCCAGCACGCAGCGCACACTCACGCACACACAAGGAGGACTGGGTGTCTAAGGCAAAGACCACACAACTACTCCCTTTTCGTAGCGAGGTGAGACAGTTACTGGACTTTATGACTTCTGCCCCAATTGTTCCCACCCCAAATACCTTCTACTTTCCTCCCCTGCATCCATATCTGTACTTTTCCTAGTAACGCAAAAGCTCAGACAGACTGCGTGGCACCTAAGGACAGAGACTTCAATTCTCAAGCCTGTTGTCCACCCACATCAACGATGTTTGCTCACTGCCGAGTTTAAACATGACTTGAAATGATGCCAAAACTAGAAAAGAGTTGACAGTGTTTGACTGGTGGCCACAAGTAGGACACAGACGCTTTCCTTTTTCCCTTCCAGAACTTCTGAGCCACCAGGTGAGGTGCTCTCTGGCTGACAAGCCCCGTTCCCATCGGTATGAAAACCCAACACGCAGGACCAAAGGCTGGAGCCCGTGTTTCCACGGGGCCTCTCTCCTCCACCGCCGGGAGCGTGCTCAGTTACCTCCTGCCAGAGCAGCTTCGCGATCCCTACCTTGTCAAGTGCTGCCGTCCTCCGTGCCCAGCATGGAGTGCAGTCTCGATCACCCAGAGGTGTGGGGGTGGCGCCACACAGTCAGAGGTGGTCTGTCGGCCGGCGGCCACCCTGCAGTAGCCTTTGAATGAACTCAGTGACTCAGCGGCATCCCCTCCCCGCCCAGGCCTCCCCTCTCAGTCCTCTGGGTCGCAGTGATGCCCATGTGACAGCACGCTGTCTCCACCGAGACTAATCCCATATCAATAAGAGCTTTCAGCCTGACCCAGGCCAGATTACTCTGTCTCACAAACACTCTGCTGACCTTCCCTGCGGGGCCAGAGATGCTCGCCTGGTGAGTACTAGTTACAGAAGAGTTGACAGAGGCCGATCCCTCGGTGTGATGATTTCACATCCAAACCGAGCAGCTTTAACAAAGCAATTTGGTTTGGCGTCCAATATTCAATCCCTCGACCAGGCGCTGAGGATTTTACACAGATGCAGTGATAAAAACCACTCTTGGGTTCTCTGAAACACACCCACCATGGCAGAGTTATCATTCCTATATGCATCACCACTGCCACCAAGTCAAAAGATGGCAAATAAAGGCTGTGCATTAAAGACAGGTTAAGACGAGTTCACAAATACCAGATGCATAAGTTCTGCTATTAGATTCCCCCCCACCCCGACACACATGGAGGCAAGGCAAGGCAACGTGGTTTTGATTCTCAGATGAATTTGGACTAAATGCGGTAGGTTTCTAAAGAATGCTGAAACAACTATGACTGATTCTTAACCAAAACAGTCTAAACTGATTCTGAACAGAATTCAATGAAGCAAAACTTGAAGGTGTCAAGGAACCAAACAGAATGGACCAATTCCCTCCCCTTTCCATCTTTTCCAGCAATTTTTATCCCTATTCCTGGTCTCTCTCTACAGCCTTTCTAAGCAGACTTGATAAATAAAAGGAGTGGGTACAGAGCCTACAAACTGTCAAGAAGATAACTGGGTGTTCCCCAAGAACCTGACATATAGGCCTAGAGAGACGGTCTTGAGGGTTTGCAGGAACAGTTTCATCAGCATTATGTGCAAGAATAAGAATGCTAGGCCATATATAAAATCATCACAGAGGATTTTTCCAGCACTAAATGCTACATTATGAAGCCATCTCAACAGAGGATGCCCTCTGCACACACAGCTCTCTTCTCAGAAAAACTCTACATAGTGATCTTGAAAAGGTTTTTAGTTCTAAAACTGCAACGATAGCTACTGAAAAATTCAACCTCTTTTCCTTAGAAATGTATTAAAAAGAAAAAAAAATGCACCAACTGAAAATGTACTTTTCATATTAAAATACTTGAAGCTTATTCAAGTCTCTGTTCAAACCAGGTGGGCAGATTGGGGGAGCTGGGAATTGTATCACAGAGAAGAGAGCAGCTGTGGGCTACCCTGAGGAGGAGCCTCCAAGTGGAAAAACACGAGGGGAAGGCATGGACGTCAAGGACGCAGGAGAAACTCGGTAAGGGAAGGGGGAGATTCCTTCCTAAGTTGTTTTTTCCTTTCTGTCCCAGAATTCTAATTATTACCAGGGAGAATGGTAATTCCAAGTACTTTCTGACCCTGATAGCTTTTACTATTTGTCAGACATTAGACCTCAAAATCAAGGCGGATTAATTTGGAAAATTAAATTATATCCATTTTTAAAAAACTTTATTTTTTAATTGCATTCATTTAAAAAATTCAAAGTCTTAGTTTTATACACAATAATTAATAACTACAAATAGACAACACAAAAAAACTAGGCAAATACTTAGAATTAAAAGGGGAACTGTCTGTGCTCAATCGCTTCAGTAGTGTCTGACTCTTTGTGACCCCATGCACTGTACCCTACCAGGCTCCTCTGTCCATGGGTTTCTCCAGGCAAGAATACTAGAGCGGATTGCCATTCCCTTCTCTAGGGGATCTTCCTGACCCAGGGATTGAACCTACATCTCCTGCATCTCTTGCATTGCAGGTGGATTCTTTAGCAGTGAGTCTCCAGGGAAGAATTAAAAAGGGAACTGTCTGTAACTCTCCCCTAAACCCATGACAGGGCTGAAGCAGGGAGCCTGGGGCTGGTTTATGGTTTACAGACAAAGCAGCAGAGAATTTCATCACTGAGGGCTGCTTCCCGCTTTGGGTTATGGAAGCAGGCAGTCCAAAAGGTGGTCTTTGTCTTCCCTCTCTCCTCTGTCTCCTGATCCAGCCTGACTAGCATGTTCTCCAATGAGTTCCAGAAACAAGATGTATTTTCTGTTGATGAAATGAAGGCTCTGCCTGAAGCTTTCACAGATGGTGTGGAAATGAAAATCCACCCAGATGTCGTCATCAACTCAATGCTCATGAGTTTGCGCAAACTCTGGGAGAGGGTGAAGGACAGGGAAGCCTGGCAAGCTGCAGTCCATGGGGTCGCAAAGAGTCAGACACGAGTGAGTGACTAACAACAGCAAAGGCAAACAGGGCAGGCCTAGGAGCAGAGCCAGCGGGTTAGCGATCTGACCGCTTGGGCCCACAGGCAGGAGGCGAATGTCTGAGGCTCGGTCTGTGCGGCTGGCTTAAGTGTTATCACCACCCGCTCCAGCCCCACTCGCGTCCTCACGGGGACTGACCTGGTGCCTGCACGGCCCCAGAGATGCGCATGGCCTTGTACTGTTGAGAAGGTGGACTAAATTTGATGGCGAAAAAAACCTGAGCCCAAAAAAAAAAAAAAAAAAAAAAAAAAAAAAAACCTGAGCCCACGCTGCCATGCCCCTGCGGGCTCTCCTTCCCCTCTCAGGGTCGTTTCTGAAAAGGTGGATATTCACTTCTGCCCTCTTTACTTGCCAGTGTCAATAAGACGCTTAAACAATGCACTCGAAAACAAACATTACAAAACACAGGATGTTATCAGAAGACACATTCTCATCAGTCTCAAACGGCTTTCTATCCAAAGACCAGGTATAGAAAGCATAAATAGTTCCAAGGTTGAAAGAAAGTCGTAGAGAACGTTCTTCTCTTGTACAGTAGGAAAATATCTTATTTGCTTTAAACAAGGAAAATCTAACCTAATAGTTTGAAAACAACAGATTAGAGGTGAAATGGTAAAAAAAAAAAAAAAAAAAAAAACACGATGCGGGAAACGGAGCATTCTCCAATAAGACTGACTGCAATTGGCACTAAAGGCGTGACTGAGGAGTTGACGCGCACACGCGCCAGCTCTGCAGTCCAGCTTCCACAGGACGCCCGAGGGCACAGCACAGGCTGGCTCCTTTGCGGCTTCAGCTTAGGAGGGTCTGCCGCCCTCTCCCGCCCAGGACAGGCCCCAAGCTGGCAGTCACCCCTGTGCTGGCATCTGGAAGGAACACTGACAACTCTGCGCCTCAGGACTGCTCCAAACACGCAGGCTTAGGGCGGCAGGCCACTGGAGACACGTGGGCCGCACATCGCGTTTACAGTCAGGGAGGTCGGAGGTCTGGCAGCAGGCTGCAGGCACTTCCCCAAGAAGGCAGCACCCAAGCCTTACCACACACACCGGGCCCCGAACTCCACACCCAGCGTGCATTCCACTAGCTTGGAGTGCCTTTCTTTTCTTTTTTTTTGCATCTAACTGGAATTCCTATTTTTTTGCCCGTCTGTCAGCATGTATATGAACACCATAAGCCTTTAAATTTATCTTGGAGCATTTTCTCCTCCTGGCTTGATAAAAATCCGTGTTCCCTATTTTGCCTTAGTTCAAATTATTCTCCAAAAACTTAAACATTTCAGGTGCTCTGAGGAACCCTGGCCTTGAACCATTTTGAATGTACAAAATGGGTACATCAGGTAATTGGTTTATGAATCCTTCTTAACATTCACACAGCTCCTTATGGTTTCCATTACCTCTTTCGCGTGTGATCCGCACAAGAGCTCTATAATAAAGGCAGGGCAAGGATTACTTTGCACTATATGTGATGCTCTGGGAGGTTCAGTGATTCACCTGCTGCCAGCCCTAGGATGGAGCACCGGGTCTTCCTTCTCCATTCATTCCAATTACCATTATACAGCAGGCATGGGGGTTGAGACCGAGGATGAGAAGCTGTATAAAAAAGAACTCAGTGGGAGTTCCCTGGTAGCCTAATGGTTAGGATTCTGGGCTTTCATTGCCGTGATTCAGGTTCAGTCCCTGGTCAAGGAACTGAGATCCTACAAGCTGCATGGTACAACAAACAAACAAACAAACAGGACTCGAATTTTCAGGGAGCTGGCATGTAGTGGGGAGACACACACATTACAAAGACATGAATTCAGGAGTTAGAAGCTTCGGAATCAGACAGACTCATGCTTGAGACTAGACTGCACTGTTTACTAGTCACCCGAGCACGGCAAGCCATGGGCAAGCATCTGTAAACTGCCCTCTCCTTGGCTCACAGGACGGCCTCGAGAATTAAATGAGATAATACGTGAAAGGTGTCTGGTACAGGTCATGATTCATGGTAAGCACTCCCTAAGCGTGGTCCGTTTTAATGAGCATTGTGAAGTTGTGAAGTTGTGTCCAACTCTGTGATCCTGTGGACTGTAGCCTACCAGGCTCCTCTATCCATGGAATTTTCCAGGCAAGAGTGCTGGAGTGGGTTGCCATTTCCTTCTCCAGGGGAATCTTCCTGACCCAGGGGTCGAACCCAGATCTCCCACATTGCAGGCAGATGTTTTACCATCTGAGCCACCAGGGAAGCCCTGGTGAGCATTAACACAATGCAATAAAGGTGAGACAGGAAGACCATTATGGAGCAGTCGTGCGACCCCCAGGCTTTGGGAGGCAGTGTTTTTGGAGGAACTTTAATAAAAAGGCTGTTCATATAAAAAGATCCTTCTTTTCATCTATCCATCCACATAGTCATCCAGTGCCTACTGTGAGCCCAGCACTTTACAAAGTGATTCCCAGCAGGACTCCCGTGAATAAGGGGTTTTCCTAGAACACTTAAATATGAGTTCATTTATGAGAGCTATATTCAGAAGACTTTTCAGTGTTATTTCACTGGTGAAATGGGGCAAACCTGTGGTCCATTCTGACCCTTGCCAGTGGTAATAAATAGCTTAAGGAAAATACATCTACAAACAGAATCTCAACAAAATGACCTTTTGTTAACAATATAAAAAGTCATTCCCCCAAAGGCTACAGAGAGGGGTGAGCTGAATGAGGGCCCTACTTTATCAATAGCAGTGGTGGAGCCGAGAGATTAGAGACTTGTGATGTTTGACTTCTGTTTGGAGGAGAGAATGTATGGGGCCAAATGCTTGCTCACAGGCAGTATCTGCTGACTCACCAAGGTGGCACAGCTCACCACCCCACCGTTTCCACGTGGTACTGTGATTTCTACTTCCTCTCCCTTCAAACCCTTCAACTCCCCTGTTTCTGGTAGTCAAAGGAGCAAATGTAGATGAAACAGAGGACGAGCCGGTGAGCTTTACTTTGACAAAAGAAAATAGTTCTGCTACTAAAGATACAAGAAAAAAAGTCATCAGATATGATCATTCATAAGCTGGATAATTAGTCTGAATCAATCCTTTGTGTGGCAAACTTCATGAGAAGGAAGTTGGTACCCACCTGTCCTTTACCCTATGACGAACAAGACTAATTTCTTTCTATAGTTTCTTAACCTTACATGGAAGGAAACCTACCATCCTTCATACCATCCTTCAGGAACACCCTGCAGCTATTGATATATGTATTGATATATATACATATGGATAGATAGATAGATAGATATATTAACATAGCTGACCTGTGGGGCATCTCTCGCATGTCTCAGGCTGCTGCCCTGTATTAAGAAAAAAATGATTACAACTTTCTTTAACTGGATTCTTTCAAATAGAATAAGATTTTCGTTTCACTTGAAATGTCAGGTGAAACAAAACTGAAAAAGAGCAAACCTTCCAAGCATAAGAGACAGTACAAATGCAGTGCTATAAGAAGGTAACACTATCCTCTTAAGTTTTCTGCAAACTGAGACATAGAGGAAGTCACTGAAACTTTAACTAACAAGAATACCATGTAAAAAGTAAAAATACATCCAATTTCTGCAAAGGTTCAGTTCTGTCAAGAGACATCTCTCATCTCAAGAATTATAAGAGGCTCCTGAGACATTACCCAAAGGCAATGTCACCAAGAACATGGCCACAAAAATCCACACATAGATTTCTTAACACTTGTATATTACAACTCGCTACAAAATTCAGAGACCTAACACCGAGGTCAGATCCTAAGACATTCGGTGAAGGGAGGCAGGACATGTCAATACCCTATCATGGTCTAATTTCCTAGAGTGGTCTAATTTCATCCAAGGACAGATCCTAAAATACTTCAAAAAGTGGATTGATAGAGGCTGCTTCTTAAATTGCCGTCCCCAAATATCATCTCTTATAACCAAGGTCTTTATAGAAGCTGTATATTTGAGAGGGCAAGATTCTATTCTGTATCTTGAGTCTAGGGATCCTGACAGGCTTTTACACTCTAAGATTGACGTTCTGAGCAATTCATTACTCTTCACATACAGAACTCATTCAGATTTTACGGATTGCTTGACATGTTTACCTTAAGTCATAAGGAAGAGACTTATTAAAATGCTTCAGAGGTAGAGAAAGTAAGGCTTCAAAAATTATTTTCATTCCCCAAATGTTATTGCTCCCAATTGCCATATATCAACAGTGCCCAATCAGTCATGCTCTGCCTAAGCAAAGCATAAAACATCAGCTTGTGCCTACAGCAATTCCACGGGGATTCTCCAAACAGAGCCCACAAAGACTACAAAGGAAACAGAATGATGACAGAACGGGTACGCTCTATTTGAGACTGGCTACATGACTACCTTTATGTCTGCAATAATTTTACTGTAAAGGCCTGGTACAGAAATTTCTTCTGGGAAAGAGTCTTATATTAAGTTGTCAAGGAAAAAGCAAGTTATGTTTTTTTCCCATTCAAGGACACCACTGCACTTGTAACAGGAAGGGAGCTGCTTTCAAACATCAGAAGGTAGTTCCTGGTGTCAGCTGACCCATGGACACTCTCCTTTGGCAGCCATTCTTACAGGGAATCATCTACTGCCCGAGTCATCACACTTCGCTCAGGTCCCACATTTATCTTACCTACCTTTCATAAGAAAGAAATACAAAGTTTGGCCCCCTCTCCCCAAAAAACAAGTGGGGGTGGGGAGGAGTGGATAGTGTTTTTATTAAATTTATAAATGGCTTTTCCAGAGTGTTCTTTCATTTTTACTTATAAAAACTGCATTTGTGCTTATAGCTATTTATGTCAGCAGTGATAACATCTGAAAGATACCGTCTCCACCTGACTTAATGGACTATGGTTGAGTGTCATGTTTTCTTTTTAAGGAGTCCCCACAATTTGACCTACCCTATTGCATTCATTAGGCTCTTGCAGCATACATTCTAGCATTAACAAAGGGAGAGAATAGGACAGAAACAAGGCCATGGCAAACAAGAGTGAAACTTTAAGACCTGCACAGTATAACATGACTTTTTTCCCCCAGACAAGTAATTCATCAGGAATTAGAAGGCATCTAAACAGACCTTCCCATAATTTGCCCATATTTTCTCTTTTTAAATAATCCCAATTCTCCCTCTTATGCACTCACTCAGTGTTTAATATGACTTTTGTGCTCTGCTAAACCTCAGAGAGTGGGGATAGTTTAGAAAATGCATACAACGTCCTTATCTGACATACACACACACACTTTGTTGTTGTTATATAATTTATTTACTTTGGGCTGTGCTGGATCTTTGTTGCTGCTTGAGTTTTGTTTTTTTTCCTCTAGCTGCAACGAATGTGGGCTACTCTCCAGTTGCACTACATAGACTTCTCACTGCAGGTGACTTCTCTTATTGGAGAGCATGGGCTCTAAGGCGAGGAGGCTTCCGTAGTTGTGGTGTGTGGGCTCAGTAATTGGGGCTACCAGGCTCGAGAACACAGGCTCAGCAGTAGTTGTGTACAGCATTACTTAGCTCAAAGCATGTGGGATCTTCCTGAACCAGGGACTGAACCTGTGTCTCTTGCATTAGCAGGCAGATTCCTTATCACTGAGCCACCAGGGAAGCCCTAGGTCCTTATCTTAAATCCTATATTTTACTCTGGAATAGATGACTACCATCCCACTTCCCTCACTCAACACACGCATAAAACCAATAGTGAGTATCAGTCAGTCAGTGTATCTAAGAATACATGTCCCCTGACTCAATATGGTTGGGATACAGAAAGGAGCTGGGCAGTAGGAAGTACAGCGCAGTGAGAAATTTGAAGATGAAATTTGCAGGAGTGAAAGAGTACGTCAGGGGGAATGTAAGCATACGTCAGGTCAGGTCAGTTCAGGTCAGTTCAGTTCAGTCACTCAGTTGTCTCTCACTCTTCGCAACCCCAAGGACTGCAGAATGTCAGGTCTCCCTGTCCATCACCATCTCCCAGAGTTTACTCAAATTCATGTCCATTGAGTCGGTGATGCCATCCAACCATCTCATCCTCCATCGTCCCCTTCTCTGGCCTTCAATCTATCCCAGCATCAGGGTCTTTTCAAATGAGTCAGCTCTTTGCATCAGGTGGCCAAAGTATTGGAGTTTCAGCTTGAACACCAGTCCTTCCAATGAACACCCAGGACTGATCTCCTTTAGGATGGACTGGTTGGATCTCCTTGCAGTCCAAGGGACTCTCAAGAGTCTTCTCCAACACCACAGTTCAAAAGCATCAATTCTTCAGCGCCAGCTTTCTCTTAGTCCAACTCTCACACCCATACATGACCACTGGAAAAACCACAGCCTTGACTAGACAGACCTTTGTTGGTAAAGTAATGTCTCTGCTCTTTAAGATGCTGTCCAGGTTGGTCATAACTTCTCTTCCAAGGAGTAAGTATCTTTTTATTTCATGGCTGCAGTCACCATCTGCAGTGATTTTGGAGCCTCCCAAAATTAAGTCTGCCACTGTTTCCACTGTTTCTCCTTCTATTTGCCATGAAGTGATGGGACTGGATGCCATGATCTTTCTTTTCTGAATGTTGGGCTTTAAGCCAACTTTTTCCACTCTCTTTTTTCACTTTCATCAAGAGGTTCTTTACCTCTTCTTCACTTTCTTCCATAAGTGTGGTGTCATCCACATATCTGGTGTTATTGATGTTTCTCCCAGCAATCTTGATTCCAACTTGTGCTTCATCCGGCCTGGCATTTCACATGATGTGCTCTGCATGTAAGTTAAAAAAGCAGGGTAACAATATACAGCCTTGATGTACTTCTTTCCCTATTTGGAACCAGTCTGTTGTTTCATGTCCAGTTCTAACTGTTGATTCTTGACTTGCATACGGATTTCTCAGGAGGCAGGTCAGGTGGTTTGGTATTCCCATATCTTGAAGAATTTTCCACAGTTTGTGGTGATTTACACATTCAAAGGCTATGGCATAGTCAATAAAGCAGAAATAGATGTTTTTCTGGAACTCTCTTGCTTTTTCAATGATCCAGCAGATGTTGGCAATTTGATCTCTAGTTCCTCTGCCTTTTCTAAAACCAGCTTGAACATTTGGAAGTTCACGGTTCATGTACTTTACTCACCTATTATCTCACGTGTGAGATCAGTGCAATTGTACAGTAGTTTGGGCATTCTTTGGGATTGCCTTTCTTTGGGACTGGAATGGAAACAGACCTTTTCCAGTCCTGTGACCACTGATGAGTTTTCCAAATTTGCTGGCACATTGAGTGCAGCACTTTCACAGCATCATCTTTGAGAATTTGAAATAGCTCAACTGGAATTCCATCACCTTCACTAGCTTTCTTTGTAGTGATGCTTCCTAAGGCTCACTTGACTTCCCATTCCAAGATGTCTGGCTCTAGGTGAGTGAGCACACTATCGTGATTAACTGGGTCGTGAAGATCTTTTTTGTACAGTTCTTCTGTGTATTCTTGCTACCTCTTCTTAATATCTTCTGCTTCTGTTAGGTCCATACCATTTCTGTCCTTTATTGTGCCCATCTTTGCATGAAATGTTCCCTTGGTATCTGTAATTTTCTTGAAGAGATCTCTAGTCTTTCCCATTCTATTGTTTTCCTCTATTTCTTTGCACTGATCACTGAGGAAGCCTTTCTTATCTCTTCTTGCTATTCTTTGGAATTCTGCATTCAAATTGGTATATCTTTGCTTTTCTCCTTTGCCTTTACCTTCTCTTCTTTTCTCAGCTATTTGTAAGGCTTCCTCAGACAGCCATTTTGCTTTTTTGCATTTCTTTGTCTTGGGGATGGTCTTGCACCCTATCTCCTGTACAATGTCATGAACCTCCGTCCATAGTTCATCAGGCACTCTGTCTATCAGATCTAGTCCCTTAAATCTATTTCTCGCTTCCAAGGTATAATTGTAAGGGATCTGATTTAGGTCATACCTGAATGGTCTAGTGGTTTTCCCTACTTACTTCAATTTAAGTCTGAATTTGGCAATAAGGAGTTCATGATCTGAACCACAGTCAGCTCCCAGTCTTGTTTTGCTGACTGTATAGAGCTTTTCCATCTTTGGCTGCAAGAAATATAATCAATCTGATTTTGGTGTTGACCAACTGGTTTTGTCCATGTGTAGAGTCTTCTCTTGTGTTGTTGGAAGAGGGTATTTGCTATGCCCAGTGCATTCTCTTGGCAGAACTCTTATTAGCCTTTGCCCTGCTTCATTCTGTACTCCAAGGCTAAATTTGCCTGTTACTCCAGGTATTTCTTGACTTCCTACTTTTGCATTCCAGTCCCCTATAATGAAAAGGACATCTCTTTTGGGAGATCAGTGGAAAAATAACTCCAGAAAGAATGAAGAGACAGAGCCAAAGCAAAAACAATACCCAGTTGTGGATATGACTGGTGATAGAAGCAAGGTCCGATGCTGTAAAGAGCAATATTGCACAGGAACCTGGAATGTTAGGTCCATGAATCAAGGCAAATTGGCAGTGGTCAAACAGGAGATGGCAAGAGTGAATGTCGACATTTTAGGAATCAGCGAACTAAAATGGACTGGAATGGATGAATTTAATTCAGATGACCATTATATCTACTACTGTGGGGAAGAATCTCTTAGAAGAAATGGAGTAGCCATCATAGTCAACAAAAGAGTCTGCAATGCAGTACTTGGATGCAATCTCAAAAATGACAGAATGATCTCTGTTCATTTCCAAGGCAATACATTCCATATCATGGTAATCCAAGTCTATGCCCTGACCAGTAATGCTGAAGAAGCTGAAGTTGAATGAAGACCTAACAAGACCTTCTAGAATTAACACCCAGAAAAGATGTGAGCACACATATTCGGGCAAAATAGGAGCCTGATATAAGTGACCATAGGAAGGAGGAGAAACCAAGGTACCAGTGAATCTCCTGAAGTGAGGAAATTACTTCCCTGTAAGACTCATATGAACACTAATTTCCTTTAAAATAGTCTTGTGCAAACAAGAGGGCAGATATGTGTTTTGTTTTTATCTACCCTTCAGGGGCTGTGATCCACACTAGGCAGGCACATATATTCTGAACTGTTTGGCTAGCATCTGAAAGATGCACATTGAAGGGCATCTTTCAAGAGGTAGCTACTTCAGACTCTCTACTTTCCTCTTTTCAACACGAAAGCCTTTGTAAATGAGCTCAGTGGAGGTGGGCCAAGATTTCTCACTGATAAAATTTATGATGTGTAAGACCTGTGGATGCTTTTGAACTGTGATGTTGGAGAAGATTCTTGAGAGTCCCTTGGACTGCAAGGAGATCCAACCAGTCCATCCTAAAGGAGATCAGTCCTGGGTGTTCATTGGAAGGACTGATGCTGAAGCTGAAACTCCAGTACTCTGGCCACCTCATGCGAAGAGTTGACTCACTGGAAAAGACCCTGATGCTGGGAGGGATTGGGGGCAGGGGGAGAAGGGGACGACAGAGGATGAGATGGCTGGATGGCATCATTGACTCGATGGACATGGGTTTGGGTGGACTCCAGGAGTTGGTGATGGACAGAGAGGCTTGGAGTGCTGCGACTCATGGGGTCACAAAGAGTCGGACACGACTGAGCGGCTGAACTGAAGACCTGCGGATTGGCCAGAGCATGGAATAGGTGCTCCAGCCAAGGATGAGATGGAGCTCCACTCATGGACGAGAGAATGCAAGGAAATTCTGAGGAGCTCAATCTTACCTTGTGCTGTGGAACCCACAGACTGCAGTAACCCTGTGTGCAGTGCCCCAGTCTGGAGACTTCTGGTCACCCGGTGCTGACTAGGTTGGCAGAATCCCACCTCAGACACGCTGCATGCACATGACAGTAATTCCCCACATAAGGTACTGTCAGAGCATCTGCAATGCTCTTCAGAGAACAGGCCCAGTGATTTGTTTCCTGCCCACTTACACAATGAAGTGTTTACCTACATAGCTGGCTTTGTAGGAGTCTGTTCTCATATCTGAGAACATGGTTGAGGGAGAAGACCTAGCCCTCTTAACTGATGGTGGGTGCTGATACCCACCCCAAACCCCACTAAACTAAACAACCAAATAGGCTTAGAGGTCAGTTTGTAGCACACCTGATTGAGAAGCTTTATTTGAAACAAACAGCATAAAACCCCATAGAAAACAACATTTTCAGAAGCATGGAAAATGTGAGGAGTGGTATGTGACACACACCTAACCCATGGCTTCTCTGTGAGAACGTCCCCAACACGCTATAAGATCACAAATGATTACAGAAAAAGTACCTATTTGCAGCTTAATAAAGTACCTTTTAATAAGGTCTTCCATTTAAAATCCGATGGGTATTTGATAATTAGTATCCCATTTGATCTTTCAGTAAGAACACATCAGTACAGAAAACTATGTTGGTATAAAAATTATACATATAACCAATCTTTATCAATTCATATACAGACAATACACATCTATTCAGGGCTAAAAGGCAAGAAAGAGTCAATTCCCCTTTCTCTGCCAAGCAGCCTGCTACACATTTTCTTTTCATGAATCTTCAATCCCTAGATATTCTGAACATGGGCATGTTACTGACAGCCTCTGTCAGACAAAGCAAAGAAAGGGCAAAAGCAAAACCACTTTGTTCCATCGCTTTTATCTACCTTCCCTTCAACTAGTGCTTCCATTTCCCATCCAATTCTAAGGTCTCTTCACCTCTGATCTACTTTAATCATTTTACTCTCTAACTCCTCCCAAACACCACTTCTCAGTTTGTGGCGTTCCTTTTTCTTTCTGGAAGGAAGTATCTGTTCTTCTTGCATTTTAAAATTCAACATGCTGGGCTTCCCTGGTGGCGCAGTGGTAAAGAATCTGTCTGCCAATGCAGGAGACACGTGACCCCAGAAGATCCCACATGCCGAGGAGTAACTAAGCCTGTGTGACACAACTACTGAGCTTGCACTCCAGAGCCCTGGAGTTGCACCCACTGAGTTCACCCACCATGACTGCTGAAGCCCATGCTCCCTAGAATCTGCGTTCTGCAACAAGAGAAGCCACCGCAATGAGAAGCCCTTACACTGCAACTAGAGTAGCCCCCACTTGCCTCAACTAGGGGGAAAAAAGCCTGGAAGATCCAGCACAGCCAAAATTAAAGAAAGAAATAAAATTATAAAATTCGATGCGCTTTCTTCCCAGTGAAAAACTTTCTTGACCTGTATTTTAGGATAATCTAACCAAGCCTGTTTCTACAAGATTATGATAACCGAAATTGCTCTTGTCGTACGGTGGAGCACCGCTGTTACAGTTGGCCACTTTTTCTAGGGTCTCTGTAACTTACTGCCAACCTCATGCCTCCCTAACTCAGGGAATTAGAAATACACATGAAAATAATCAGAATCCTCAAGGAGCTAAGTTAGTTGGCTAATAAGATATTCTATGAGGTATTAAAATATGAAATAGCAATGCGAGCACTGCCCTGAGAGTTACACAGAGCCAAGGAGGCTTGGGAGGGAGAGATAAAAGAATCTGATTTGTAGAAGCTGTGTGAAATGTAAAGCCTTCTGGTCTCCCAATATTCATGCTTTCAGTAAGTGCTCATAACCACCACGACCCTTCAGGCAGTTCAGAACAAGCCGTGTCCTAATAAAAATATATAGTTATAAACGGAGACAGTAACACAGACTGAAGACTGTGGAGCCTAAGGAAGGCAGGCAGGCAGGCTTGCACCCAACAAGCTGCCTAAGGACTTGACAGCCTCGCGTCAAAGAGAGGGAAGGCAGGTTGAGGTCCTTTTCAGGACAGGGTGAGGGTGGGACGGGGAACTGTGTGCTGAAGTTGCCTGGCTCAAATGTATGGTTGATTTCTAATTCCTGACGTGCATGCTCTTTCATACACACTCACAGAGCCAGCAACTTCCTTTTGTTTTTGTCACTCACGGTTCTGTAAGAGTTACTCTGTCCGGAAGAGGACACACCGGCTAATCCTCAAGGCCTTTGGAATGCTAAAGCGTTTCCCTGCAGGGTGCATCATTTATTCCCACCCACCCCCCTTCCTAAGCCAGCCTCCTTTCTGAGGCAAAAAAACACAGCAAAAGGGAACCAGGCAGCCCAAAGGGAATAGGTCAGATGGGTGGTTTTCTGATGGAGCTATTGTCTCTCCTGTGTCCCGCCTCCCACCCCATCTCCGTGCTCCAGACTTTCAATACAAGGCCGTGCACAGTAGTGTGAATGCACAAAAGCCCAAAGCCACACACCAAGAAGCTCCTGCTTCAGTCCTGAAAAGCTCCTGGGCTTCGGCCAAGGTCCAGCTTCCCCCCACACCCCCACCCATTCCGTTGGGCCTGCTTTCAAAGCCTGCAAAGGACAGCAGAGCCCGGGACGGGAAGCGCGACCACAAGCTCACTCCTCTGCTCAGGGCTGCGTTCCTGTGGACCACATTCATACCTCAAAACTTGATTTCCCATGCACGTTCCTGTTGCACTCTGATATTGGGTGCTGTGTATACAAGGGTGAATTGTTGAGTAGCTCAGAGTCAAACAAGAATCTAAGAAGTGAACACTTAAAATGCAATAGGACATGTGCTGTTAGAACAAAGGTAGGCATGAGATTTTACTGCACGCTAGGTCTTTTCCTTGACTCCTTTAGCTTCTCTGTCCAACTACCAGCGTTATGAATTCTAGAAACTTACTTCTGAATCTCTACTTTTCTCCTGCCCCACCACTCACGCAGTTCCAGTCATCAGCCTCTCCCTCCTGGATTACTTCTATCTGAGAATCCTTCTCACCACTTCTAATCACATCTCCTCCCAAGTCACGTTCCACAAGGCAGCTAGACATATCTTTCAAAACTCACACTTGATGTGGTCCCCTCACCCCCGACATACAAAAATATTAGCCAATGGATCCTCATTACCATCAGGATAAAGGTCCATAAACACCATTTGGAACTCCTCTGTCCCCCCATGTTTCACTGGTACCTGACTCAGCCATACTGAAAAACTTGTGAAAGTGTTTGTTCGTCACTCTGTCGTGTCTGACTCTTAGCAACCCCGTGGACTGTTGTCCGCCAGGCTCTTCTGTCCATAGAACTCTCCAGGCAAGAATAATGGGGTGGGTAGCCATTCTCTTCTCCAGAGGATCTTTCCAACCTAGGGACTGGACCCAGGTCTCCTGCACTTCAGGCAGGTTCTTTAGAGAGTCACTAGGGAAGCCCTTCAAATCACCATGCCGGGTGTGGCCGGGAACTCTGCGCACAAAGTATTCCCATCTGTTCAGAACACGACTCTTATTTCCTCCAACCCCCTCATCCTTTACTCGTCTTGTGCACCCAGTCTTTTAAGTTTGTGGGGTAGATATCATTTCCTCCAGAAGCCTGTGCTGACTACCTTAGGCGAGGTTAAATGACTCTCCTTTAATTTTTTTTTTTTTCTTCAAATGACTCTCCTTTAAAGTACCCCTGTAAAACTTATCACCTTGTATTATAGTTGCTTGATAGTTTATCACTTTCCTCTAGACATCAAACCACTTGAGGGCCTAGCATCTAAACTCACACAGAACAGTCTCTTGATACCTGCTGAAAATAAGGGATCAAAAGGACAGGAACTATGACTTTATATCTTTGTCTTTAGCATAGTGCCTGACATATGCAGACAATGGCTTATTGAATGCAAGGTCTAACTCTGGCTGGAGACTTTGGTGGAAGGCTTCTTATAGGAATGGATCATCTGAGTCTTTAAAGGAAAAAAATGGTTCATCTCAGGTTTGGTACAGCCAGGCTGTGAGTATGCTGTCAGTGGCTGTCAATTTAGACAGATCCTCAAATTAAAACAAAACGTCAAGTCTGTATCTGGACAAAAGTGTAATTCAAAAAGAGACATACACCCCTGTGTTCACAGCAGAACTGTTTACAATAGACAAAACATAGAAGCAAACCAAATGTCCACCGACAGGTGAATGGATAAAAAAGATGCAACACATATATACAACGGAATACTACTTAGCCATAAAAAAGAATGAAATGATGCCATTTGCAGCAACACAGATGTAACTGGAGATTGTCATACTAAGCGAAGTCAGAAAGAGAAAAACAAATGCCGTATCATATCACTTATATGTGGAATCTAAAATCTGGCACAAATGATTCTATCTACAAAATGGAAACGGACTCACAGATATACAGAACAGACTTGTGGCTGCCAAAAGGAAGAGGAGACATGGGGGTGAACTGGGAGTTTGGGATTAGTACATACAAACTACTCTAAATAAAATAGATAACAAGGTCTTACTATACAGCATGGGAACTATATTCAATATCCTGTAATCAACTGTAATGTAAAAGAATACGTGTGTGTGTGTGTGTATGTATAACTGAATCATTTTGCTATTATATATGTACACCAGAAAAACTAAAACAACATTACAAATCAGTTACACTTCAAAAAAAAACCACTGGTGTGTTATGCTATTATAGATATTCAGAAGTAAGAATAGCGTGAAATGAAGCATTAATACTCTTACATCAATGAGATGTTATTAAAATCACCTAATGACAGGAACACATAAAAATGGATACCTTGAAGATTAAGTCTTACCAAAACTCTGGTTATATTCAGAAACATTCTGTCTGTGCCCAGGCGATAATACATAACCTCAGTCTTTCAAAAAGAGAGTGAAGTTTTCTCAGTGTCAATGACGTCAATATCATTGGACACTAAGTACCAACCCTTCTCCTCATCCCCTTACTGACCTTCTCTGCAAAAAACATGAAAACCGAACCAAAAATAATAGTATGTCTGTTGGCCCCAAAACAGGTGGCCATTATTATGACTCCATTTCAGGGTGGTCGTTATTATGACTCTAGTTCAGTTCAGTCGCTCAGTCATGTCCGACTCCTTGCAACTCCATGAACTGCAGAATGCCAGGCCCTGTCCATCACCAATTCCCAGGGCTTGCTCAAACTCAACTCTATTGAGTCAGTGAGTCCATCCAACTATCTCATCCTGTCGCCCCCTTCTCCTGCCTTCAATCTTTCCCAGAATCAGGGTCTTTTCCAGTGAATCTGTTCTTCCCATCTTTGGTGGCCAAAGTATTGCAGCTTCAGTTTCAGCATCGGTCTTTCCAATGAATATTCAGCACTGATTTCCTTTAGGATGGACCTGCTGGATCTCCTTGAAGTCCAAGGGACTATCAAGAGTCTTCTCCAGCATCCCAATTCAAAAGCATCAATTCTTTGGTGCTCAGCCTTCTTTATAGTCCAACTCTCACATCCATACATGACTACTGGAAAAATCATAGCTTTGACTATATGGACCTTTGTCAGCAAAGTGATGTCTCTGCTTTTACATATGCTGTCTAGGTTTGTCATAGCTTTCTTCCAAGGAGCAAGTGTCTTTTAATTGCATGGCTAGAGTCACTATCGGCAGTGATTTTGGAGCCCAAGAAAATAAAAGTCCGTCATTGTTTCCCCATCTATACGCCATGAAGTGATGGGACCAGATGCCTTGATTTTAGTTTTTTGAATTTTGAGTTTTAAACCAGTTTTTTCACTCTCCTTTTCCACTTTCATCAAGAGGCTCTTTTTTAGTGCCTCTTCGCTTTCTGCCATAAGGGTGGTGTCATCTGCATATCTGAGGTTATTGATATTTTTCCCGGCTATCTTGATTCCAGCTTGTGCTTCATCCAGCCCAGCATTTCTCATGATATACTCTGCATATAAGTTAAATAAGCAAAGTAACAATAAACAGCCTTGACATATTCCTTTTCCAATTTAGAACCAGTCCGTTATTCCATGTCCGGTTCTAACTATTGCTTCTTGACCTGCATACAGATTTCTTAGGAGGCAGGTCAGGGGGTATGGTATTCTCATCTCTTGAAGAATCTTCCACAGTTTGTTGTGATCCACACAGTCAAAGGCTTTAGTCAATGAAGCAGAAGTAGATGTTTTTCTGAAATTCTTTTGCTTTTTCTATGATCCAATGGATGTTGGCAGTTTGATCTCTGGTTCCTCTGCCTGTTCTAAATCCAGCTTGAACATCTGGAAGTTCTCGGTTCACATACTGTTGAAGCCTAGCTTGGAGAATTTTGAGCATTACTTTGCTAGTATGTGAGATGAGTACAATTGTGTGGTAGTTTGAACATTCTTTGGCATGCCTTTCTTTGAGATTGGAATGAAAACTGACTTTTTCCAGTCCTGTGGCCACTGCTGAGCTTTCCAAATTTACTGGCATATTTGCTGAGTGCAGCACTTTCACAGCGTCATCTTTTAGGATTTGAAAAAATTCAGCTGAAATTCCATCACTTCCACTAGTTTTGTTCATAGTGATGCTTCCAAAGGCCCACTTAACTTTGCACTCCAGGATGTCTAGCTCTAGGTGACTG
Organism: Muntiacus reevesi; assembly: GCF_963930625.1. Taxonomy (NCBI): domain Eukaryota; kingdom Metazoa; phylum Chordata; class Mammalia; order Artiodactyla; family Cervidae; genus Muntiacus; species Muntiacus reevesi. The sequence continues at coordinate 1,356,736 of NC_089255.1, read as the reverse complement.
ATCACACTATTGTGGTTATCTGGGTTGTCAAGATCTTTTTTGTTCAGTCTTCTGTGTATTCTTGCCACCTCTTCTTAATATCTTCTGCTTCTGTTAGGTCTATACCATAATTTCTGTCCTTTATTGTGCCCATCTTTGCCTGAAATGTTCCCTTGGTATCTCTAATTTTCTTGAAAAGATCTCTAGTCTTTCCCATTCTATTGTTTTCCTCTATTTCTTTGCATTGATCATGGAGGAAGGCTTTCTTATCTCTCCTTGCTTTTCTTGGGAACTCTGCATTCAGATAGATCTATCTTTCCTTTTTTCCTTTGCCTTCCAATTCTCTTCTTTCCTCTGCTATTTTTAAGGCCTCCTCAGACAACCATTTTGCCTTTTTGCATTTCTTTTTCTTGGGGATGCTTGGGTTATGACTCCATTTAAAAGAAAAAATAAGCTTTCAAACAACATGACATTTTCTTTTTCTTTATAATAAAACAATTAACTTATACCCAATCCAATTTGATTCATTTTAAATTTGAATCAAATCCCCATCCCACTTACCTCCACTACAAAATTGCCTCAGTTACTATCTTCAGCCCAAATAGAAACCATCACTTAGTCATTTGACAAATACTTACACATAATGCCTAATCTGGGACTTCCCTTGTGGCTCAGACGGTAAAGCGTCTGCCTACAATGTGGGAGACCCGGGTTCGATCCCTGGATCAGGAAGATCCTCTAGAGAAGGAAATGGCAACCCACTCCAGTACTGTTGCCTGGAAAATTTCATGGACAGAGGAGCCTGGTAGGCTACAGCCTATAGGGTTGCAAAGAGTGGGACAGGACTAAGTGACTTCACTTACTTAATGCCTAATCCTAAAATATGCTAAGTAGGGGGCTTGAATGATCATACTAATCTCTCAAAGAGCCATGGACTGCTTGGGCGTTCAGTCAAAACCGTTTCCAGTCACACCTTGTTTGATAACAAACCCCTCCCCTTCTCCTGTTTCGGGGATCTGGAAACTACAGCCCATGAGCCAAACTTGGCCTGATGCTTGTTTTTATAAATAAAGCTTCACTGGAACACAGCCGCGCCCATTCATTTACATGGTGACTTTGACTGCTTTTCCTGTTACAAAGGCAGTTCAGTAGTTGCAACAGAGACCAATCAGCTTACAAAATTTATGATAACCTCAATTTGGCCCATCATAGAAGGGGTCTGCTGAGCTCTCCTCTATCTGTGGTCACTTTATCCTGTGGGTTTCCTTCTCACCTCCGTGACCTTACCTCACAAGCTTTCGTCTTCTATGGCCCAGTGGAGGTAGAGGCTGGTGCTCCCTAGAATTCTGTCCATCATCTTCTCACTGACACACTCTCCCTCTATCCATTGTGGTTCCGGTACCTGAACATCCCCCATCACAATCTGTAGGGAAATTATCTGTAAGCTGCTCTGTCTTCCCCAACAGACTGGGCTCTTTGAAGACATGGCCCATGTGTTTCAGCTATAACTCAGCGTAGCTCAAGGCGCATGGTAGCCACTCAAAAAATATCAACAAGGTGGATATGTGTTTATAAGACATTTCAAAAAAACATTTTAAAAGTTCAGCCATGATCTCTTATGGAAAAATATTCAATTGATGCATGAAGTTTCTATTCATCTGTGTTATCAGTTTCAACCTGTTTATAGGTGGCATGGGTGACAAAGCAGAATCCCTGAATAGGAGATTTCTCATCTAATTAAGAGCTGCAAGTCTGAACTTGCCATTTACTAGCTGTATGACCTTGGCTAAGATGCCTATTCTCAGAGTCTCAACTGCCTCATCTGTAAAATGGACGTAACAGGCGGTTGTGAAACCAAAAATATGTGTAAAATGTCTGCCACCTTGTTGAGCAATGTAAGTGCTCAATGAACAGAAGTATTATTTTTATGGACAAGTTCTTCTGCTTTAAGGCTCTAAGTAGACTGGCGAGAATGTCATTGTAACTGTCAACTCCGAGTTAGAGCCTCATTCAGATTTTTCATGCCAAGAGCCCAGGTTCACATTTTACATTATAGAGACAAGAGGCTGAGTCATAAATGAGTAATTATCCTCCAAAATAAAAGATCAGACTCTAAGAGAGGAGCTTCCCCTCTCTCCCATAAAACTTCAGTTAAAAACCATTAGTGCTATTTACAATAGCTAGGACATGGAAGCAATCTAGCTGTCCATCGACAGATGAATGAATAAAGAAGCTTTGGTACATATGCACAATGGAATACTACTCAGCCATAAAAAGGAATAAATGAGTCAGTTCAGCTTATTATACAGAATGAAGCAAGGCAGAAAGAGAAATATATATATATATATATATAAATGCATATATATGGAATCTAGAAAGATGGTATTGATCAACCTATCCGCAGGGCAGCAACTGAGACACAGACACAGAGACTTACAGACAAGGAGAGGAAGGAGAGGGTGAGATGGAGGGGGAGCACGGAAGCACATACACGAGCACATGTAGAATAGATTCCAGTGGGAACTTTCTGAACGACTCAGGGAACTCAAACCAGGGCTCTGTAACGACCTAGAGGGGTGAAAAACGGTGGGAGGTGGAAGGGAGGGGACATATACACACCTATGGCTAATTCATGTTGATGTATGACAGAAATCAAACCAATAGTGTAAAGCAGTCAGTCAATTAAAAATAAATAAATGACAAAATAAAAAACCATTAGTGCTGATATTAAATTGATGCATCAACAAACTATCCTATAACTTGCTTTTTCCTGATAGACTTGACCATGACTTGCTCTTCTAGCTCTGACATACCTTCACACTCCAGCTGCAAATTTTTTTTTTAAATTTTATTATTGCTATTTGGCTTCACCAGGTCTTAGTCGGAGCATGTGGGATCTAGTTCCCCAGCCAGGGATTGAACCCAGGCCCTTTGTATTGAGAGCACAGAGTTCTAGCCACCAGGGAAGTCCCAGCTGCAAGTTGTAAAAGGAAGTATTTTGATAATGAGAGGACAATATTGTGTAAATCAAACTTTTAAGGTCTCATTATTGCAAAGATAGCTTTTCAAAATTAATGTATATATATATACATATAGATAGATAGAAATCAAACGTTTTCTTTCTTTAAAGGTAAAGCTTATCTGTTTTAGGAGGCTAAAACAGAGACACTTAAATTCTGCACATGCCAAAATGAAAAGAGAGACTAACAGCAATAAGTTCACTGAAAGGAAACACAGTTATCCTACTAGTTTATTAAAATATTTGGAAAGGCTGGGAATTAAGTGGGGTGGGGGGTGGAGTTTTAAGCTGATTAGGAGAAAAGCCACGTCTATCCTTTAATTGATGCTTTGGTGGCATCATGTGAGTATGACGGATGGCCAAAGCCCCGTCGTTTATCTTTTGGAGTGAAACCAGAGAATCCACGCAGCGCCCTGGGAGCACTGCTCATCGCGATGCTAGCCTGTCTGCTCCCAGAGGAGAACTATCCGGAGGTCAGAAAGGACACATGCACTGTGCGTGTTTCTGTTCATCACACCCACATGCTCTTCTTCCAACTCAGCACATTTCGGGGGCTGAGGAAGTAGATATGAACAACGGAACTCTTTTAACAGTATTTTCTGCAGCCTGATCTGCTCCATGCTGACCAGGCTGTGCACACAGTTTGGCTTAGAAAGGAGCCACGGAGCCACAGCTTCTAACCTAGCGTCTGGCTCCTAAGCAGTGGCCCAGGAGGAGGGCGGGGACGGGGGTGGTGCAGCCCTCCACCCAGCTTCTCTTCCTCACCGACCTGATACTGACTTAGAAACGACTTTTGCAATGTATGCTGGGTAGGTGGATCCTTATCCTGGCTTTTATTAACTTTATTTTTTTGTACCTCTAACATTTGCATCTTCTTAAGATTAGCTGGTAGTTTTGTCCCTGAGTTGAAAGGTTGGGGGTGGGGTGGAACAGCGTATCAGGAGCAGAGTGAGCAGCAGACAAGGGCGAAGGGCAGAGTGTGATCTGCGGGCTTGCTCTGCTTTCTCCCTATTACTGACATTACCACCCCCTCAACCAGGAGGGCAGAAGGTCAGGCAGAATCATCAGTTAAGTGCATTAGGGTTCCTCTCTTCTTTCCTACAAATCCCACATGGGCTACTAATAAGAAAATGCCTAAGGGCAGAAATGAACTTCATAACACCAAAGTGTAGGTGCATTTTGATTTATACAAGTTCAAAAAGCTAAAAAAAAAAAAAAAAGAAAGAAAGAAACCCTCAAATAAGTGAAGCCATTTTTTTAACATCACAAAAGAACTCACTACAGAATGTACATAGAACATGAATGTCCTCTCAGGCACTTAAAATGATTAAACCTTCGGTTTGCACACAAGGCGTTCCACGTATCTTTTGTGCAAATCAAAATACACTCAGACACAAAGAAAGCTCAATGTAGCTACATCAACTTTTTAAATTAATAACCATCCATCAATAGAAAGGGCAACACTATAGGAGCACCTTTGGAAATAATCTAAAACTAAGATTGTCCACAGAAATTCTCAACATATTACAGAGAATACATAACAACTTGTGGGGTTTTTTTTTTCTTTTTGATGGAAATCAGTTCAGTTCAGTCACTCAGTCATGTCCGACTCTTTGCGACCCCATGGACTATAGCGCCAGGCCTCCCTGTCCATCACCAACTCCCCCAGTTTACTCAAAACTCATGTCCATTGAATCGGTGATGCCATCCGATCATCTCATCTTCTGTCATCCCCTTCTCCTCTTGCCTTCAACCTTTCCCAGCATCAGGGTCTTTTCAAATAAGTCAGTTCTTAGCATCAGGTGGCCAAAGTATTGGAGCTTCAGCTTCAGCATCAGTCCTTCCAATGAATATTCAGGGCTGATTCCTTTAGGATGGACTGGTTGGATCTCCTTGCAGTCCAAGGGACTCTCAAGAGTCTTCTCCAACACCACAGTTTAAAAGCATCAGTTCTTTGGTGCTCAGCTTTCTTTATAGTCCAACTCTCACGTGATATGAGAGCTGATGGAAGTAGGGGGAGTCTTTTAAAAAAAAATCACCATATAAGAGAAATGCAGTAAACCAGAAGTTTTCAGATTGTCCTCTGCCTCTTGAAAATGTTTTTAAGTTTCTGTAAACAAAGGGATACTTGCCATCAAACCCAGAATAAAATGTCGGTAACCTGTTCATTGCTTTCATCTTTGAGGTTATTTCAAATGCTGGGATGCTGAAGGTTTCATTTGAACAAAGAGTTCTGTGCCAAAGAGGCCTGGAAACTATTGTTTGGAAGGTGCCGTGCAGTCTGTGCACAGGAAAGTTTGAGGCAACAGTCCTTGGCAACAAACTCACTCCTGAGGCCTTTCCTCCGGGGCCCGTACCTCCTGCCACGACCCACAGCGCTAAGTTACCAGCATTAACAATCAGCGATTAAAACATCACCAGGGATCACTTGTATTTATCTACAAACTTACCTAGAAATAGTTTTAACATGTTTTTAGTCTCAAAAAAGTTTATCTGAAGGGACGTGAAGTTAAAATCTTACTATCTTACAGAATACACCATTTCTCAGTGAGTTAATAGCATATTAGTGAGAGCCATACAATCTTCACTTAAAAAGTTTTAATAAGTCCCAGCCAGGGAACAGTATAGTGAATCCTGCTATACCTATCCTCTCAATTTTGTATATGGCTGAAATTTTCCACAGTAAAGACTTATTTTAAGTCTTTGAAAGCAGTTAAAGGCCAAACTTTTCTTTTAACCATAGTCCAGAAGGTGTGGATCTGCTGTGATGACTAGTGGTGCTGTGATGATTAGACAAGCTGGCTTGCAGACTAGTTCTTCTTGGTCTTTTCTTACACCCCTTTCTGCTCTAAACCACAGGGTGTTCGTGATACACTGTTCTCTATACCACCCGACCAGCCAGCTATGAGGAGTTGCAGTGCATCACATACTTCTGGTTGGTGATTGAAACAAACCCAGTCCACCTGCTCATGAGCCCTTCTGTCCATTTTGCTTGGAGGCTCCAAAAATAGCAATACGCAAATCCCAAAACAAAGTGAGTAAGGTCATTTCCATGGAGAAGGAAATGGCAACCCACTCCAGTATTCCTGCCTGGAGAATCCCACGGACAGAGGAGCCTGGCGGTCTACCGAGTCGTACATGACTGAGCACACACATGCACACCAGGTCATTTCCAACAAAAATACAGAGGTGCACTATTAAGTAAACTCAGACTCTACAAATAATTTGTATTCGGCAATTAGTCAGGTTTCCTTAAAGTAAGGATAATCTTCCTCTTCTCTCTGAATCAGGCAGGAAAACAACCTAGAGTGGCAATGTGACTTGGAGAAATCATCAGCCACATAGGATTAATGAACAGGAAACCTAGTAAATATGAAATCATTTCACATGAAGACCAACACTATAGTATCAGTTTGGCTTCTAGAATTCTTCAGGTCTGGTTTACTCACCTATAAAAAGTGAGGTTTTGCCTTCCTATTATTTAAGGCCCTTCTGGGCACAAAAGTGTGTAAGCCTAAGGCTCTAACTATGAGCTAAAAATTAGCTGTATTTTTAGTCTTTTCTTCTGAAAGCAAGTCTACTGAAGACAAGAAAATAAACAATGGTGTAGTTTAAAAGGAAAGGTGGTCGCAGTCGGCCTTCATCTGAACAAATAAAGCTGAGACTATAGTCACACATTCTCCTAATCCACTCACCTCCACACCCAATTTGACTTTTAAAAGAAATGCGCTTTGGGAAATAATTAAGAAGCACCTATGAAAAGCAATGATGTATTCTAGACAATGAACAAGACCAAAGAAATAGAGACTCTGTCTCTTACTTTTCAGTTTTGAGGCATAATAGTTGACACAAAAAACTGCACACATTTAAAACAGATGACTAGGAAAGTTGACATATTTACACCTGTGAAACAACGACCATAACCAAGAGTGAATGCACCCAATGACCCTCAAAAAGGTCCCCTGCCTGTTCCCGCATCCCCCAGGCAATCACTGATCTGCTTTCTGTCACTACAGATCAGTCTGCTTTTCTACAGCTTTACATAAATGGACTCACACACTCTGTACTCTTTTTCTGGTCTAGCTTGTTTCACTCGGCATAAATATTTTGAGATTCACCCACGTGGCTGCATGTATCAACACTTCACACTACTGAATGCATTTTATTGTGTGGCTCTTACACTGTCTGTTCATCCATTCCCTTGTTGATGGACATACGGGTCACTTATGGGTTTTGGCTGTTGCAAATAAAGCTGCTATGAACATTTGTGTCCAGTGTTTTGGAATGACCAGATGATACAGGAGGTGCATGTTTAACTTTTTAGCTGCCAATCTGTTTCCTACAGTCGTGAACAGTATTATCATCACACCAGCAGTGTATCAGAGTTCCACGGTTTGCTCCATGTTCACACCAATCTTTGTTCTATTCAGCCTTTTTGTTGTAGCCATTCTCGTGGGTGTGTAGTGGTTCTGGGTTGGTGAACATATGACGATTCAAGGACAGAGGTGTGCTCAGAGAGCGTGGACACCCCACGCCCCTTTCCACATATACTGCCCTAGTTATCTCTTTATCTAGCTGTTGATTCGTATTCTTTGATACCCTTTGTAATAAACCAGTAATTAGTGACTAAACTGGTTTCCTGAGTCGTGGGAGCCAAAATTAGCAAATTAATCAAACCCAAGGAAGGTATCATGGGAGCGCAGGCAACAACCTGAACCTGCAACTGGGATCTGGAGCAGAGGGCTGTCTTATGAGACTGAGCCCTTAACCTGTGGAGTCTGAGGCTGTCTCCAGGTAGACAGTGTCAGAAGTGAGCTGAATTGCATGACACTCAGCTGGTATCTGAGAATTGGCTGGTGGTGAGGAAACACCTGTGTACATCGTATCTGGGGGCAGAATCCTATGAGGGTAGGTTTTAGGAGAAGTCTTCAGGGAACACCCGCTGAGGGTACAATCCCTAAGCCAATGACAGAAATCAAAGGCTCTGCAGGTGCCATCTCTCTCATCGCTGAAGCACAGCGCCTGAGGCTCAGGTATTTTTCGCAAATCCGAGGATGCGAGGGGGTCAAAACTCGCATTCCAGGCAGCCAGGACTTCACTAGCCCAGGGCAGGGGCACAGGGATAACGACGGGCTGCAGAAGTGACTTCACGTGAGAGATAGGCAGTGCAAGAAGACGGGGCTGGTGGCAAGCAGGAGACTTCTCGTGGAAGGTCTTCTGTGCCCACAATCACGTCCTGTTTGTGAAATATTCATTAACAAAATTGAAAACTCTGGGGATTCACACACAAATTGGGGTTTGGGGCTTCTCTTAAGACGATGTGGCCATGCACAGTCCATGATTCCCTGACTTGAGAAGCATCTATCTCCTTAGAGCCACCCTAGTCACCAAGGTCCTTCCCCAAGCTGGATCCTGAGAAGGAATTTGATAATGAAACTCAGTATTAGATAAAACCAGTCTGGTTGCAACACCAAGCCCGCAACAGAACAACCGGTAGCAGGGACAGAGGAGAAGAGGCAGCAGGTGTCAACCAGGCAGTGAAGCAGGAACTGCAGACAGAAAAGGGTTGAGAGCTTTTTCTTTTTTTAAACCAAGGACTTTATGATCATTCAATAGAGGAAGGAGGAGGAAATGGCAACCCACTCCAGTATTCGTGCCTGGAAAAATTCCATGGACAGAGGATCCTGGTGGGCCATAGCCCTGAGGTCACAAAGAGTTAAGATATGACTGAGCGCGCAAGGCTTTTAGCCTAGATAATTGAAGGGCCAAGTCATCAATGTGGGTAGCTTGGTTTCTATTACCTGGCTACAGATTTGACATTTCACCAAATAAGTAGTCCATTCCTAACACATCTTGCTTGAAAACTGCCACTCATGCCAAGCCCTCCAATAGTGACATTATGACAGTCCTAGGCCAAGGACTTCTGAGGCCTTCTCGGTGTCAATCCCCATCTCCTTGCTCTGCTTCCTGTGTTACCAACACTTCCTGAAAGCTTATCAGGTACCAGGCAATATTTAAGTCTTCTTACAAACAATAACTGAATTCATACTCAACAATTCTTGGAGTAGGTTTTGTTAATATCTCTATTTTACAGATAAGGGAATAGGTTAAGCAACTTGCCCAAAGACACACAGCTAACAAGTGACAGAGATAGGATCTGAACCTGGCAGTCTGATTCTAGACAGACCACATGTTCTAAACTACTTTTCACACTGTACTCAAAGAATTGGTAACTGAGAGACTCAGAAAACTCAAGAGAATAAAGCAGCTTGATGAGTTAACGTGCTCATCAACTCTACCCCACCCCTCCCCCTTCCTTGATATCATCTAGCCTGTGATCTCCAAGCCTGGCTCATAACACTGTCCTAAAGAACTGTTTACAAGTACAGATCTCAGCTCCCTCCCTAAAGACAAGTTGGAGGACTAATGAATACTCATTTTTGTATTAAATACCATTCCCCTGGCCAAGCTTCAACGCTCAGGCTGGGAATACTGGATCTTGGTGGCCCATTCTCTCTACACAGCACACTGCACTCACATACTCTGAGTGACAACCTCTATAGAGACTGAAAATTGGATCAATCATCCCATGACACACCCACCTCCCCCGTAACTAATGCGCTTCTCATGTGAACATCTTTCAAAAACTTCAAGCTCTATGGATAGTTTGTTAGTGGCTCAGTCATGTCTGATGCTATGCGACCCTGTGGACTGTAGCCCACCAGGCTCCTCTGTGCATGTGATTTCCTAGGCAAGAAAATTGGAGTGGGTTGCCATTTTCTTCTCCATGGGATCTTCCCAAACCAGGGACTGAACCCGGGTCTCCCACACTGCGGGAAGACTCTTAACAGTCTGAGCCACCAGGGAAGCCTCTATGGATAGAGTCCCACCCAAACTACTACATGCAAGTCCAAATTCTTTTTTCTCTCCAACACTGTTTTCAGATATGTTTAATCTCTACTTTTGATTGATTTTCAGTTAATATTCACTTCTAACATTTAGGCTTTCAGCTTCATTGCCACCAGCCTAATATTTTAAATAATTTAATGATCTAGCAAAGATCTGGTAATATTTATGGAAATCTTTTTATAGCTTACTCAATTCCCTTCTATCTCTTCAAGTTCAAAACTTTTATAATAGGATATCCTTTAACTAGGGCATACCTGTCCAGTATTTCTTCTTTGATTCTTTATTCCTTCCTCTTCACCCTCTTTTAAAAAGCCTGATTTGATATAGTGAATGCATGCAAACTCTTCTTCCTTATTCCAAGTCTGAATTGGAGGGGATTAAAACTGAAAATACCTGTTTTCCTTGGAGGAAATATCATTCTTTTAGAGAATTTTCTAATGTGGCATAACATTTAATTCTTTAAATATCACTGTGGGAAGAACAGAAGCTTTTTAAAGTCTCTCAGACTCAGTAAACAGTGTGTTTTCTTCTGTGTAAATTCCAAAAGTCCACCACTAATCCAAACAGTGCTCTTCAAATGAGAGTAAATAGAGGAAAAAACTTCAACTGAAAGGTCATCAAAAGAACCTTCCTAAAGTACAAACAATAGCCGTATGCAGTTGCGACTAACTTCAGTCTCTTCTTAGAGATGCAATGAAGTCTGGGTACACACTCCTGTTCACAGAGACAACTGCAGTCAGGGAATATCAAGTGACTCCTTAGAAAAATTTTTGTCAGAGATCAATTGCATAGGATAGACTGAAAACTGCACAGAAGTTGGTAGAATACAAGATATGTACAAGTGGTGGCCCTGCTGTTTCTATAAACCATTTACACTCAGTTTATAGACATAAAAGAGGCTGAAGAATGAGATCACATCCACAAGGGCCAAACAACAGCTGCTATATCTGCACAGTACTCTTAATGATTTTCCTAAAATCTTTACAAGCATTGCCTAATTTGGTGATAACCTCTGAGATGAATATTTATAGATTCATACACAGAATCAAAGATGCCAATATCACAAAACTGGTCACTATGTGCAGTTCTGACCTGAACTCAAGTATGACACTAAATTTTATATGCCCTCTCCTATACTCCACTGAACTAACATTATCAATGAGTTTCCTTCTAAAACTCTTGCCATTGAAGTGTTCAGATTGCCACCAATCTAAAGATCTCAGTTCCACCCTACCCTAAGCAATTACCATTCACTCCTTGGACTGTTTAGAATTGCTGTACCTCTGACAATTCAATACTAAGATTCCCTTCTTCAACCAAACCGCAACTACCCTTCCACTTGTTCCTCCTTACTCCGAGTGAACTTGCTTTGGGTCTCCACAGTCACCTCCGGGCATTCACGGAACACTCATGGGATTTCACTAAATACCCCCAGTTACCTCCTCTGAACACTCACACCTCTATCCACCCCCATGTCCGCCGGGCACTCCGTGACTACCTCCCCCAGGGTCTTTCACCTCCTGATCTCCTAACACTGTTACAATGGGAAGGTGGGTATCGCAACCCAGGGAATCTTTACCAGACACCTCCTCTGCTCCTTGTTCACTGATGTGTGCTGGACACAGATAAATGCTCATTGGTGTCTCAAGAAGCAGTGAAAATAACAGAACATCAGAGTTTAAAGAGGATATTGAGCTATTGTGTATAATGCCTTAACTTTGAGATGAAGAAACTAAGGTTAAAAAAAGAAAAAGAAACTCAGGTTACGGAGAGAAGGCTAGATGGCAGTAAAATCTATGCTAATACAAGGAAATTTCCTGGTGGGAAAAAAAGCTTTACTGAGCTACTTAAGAAGGGCCAAGATAGAACCAAAGGCAATGACTTTGAGTCCCTCACTAAGTCTAATATGACTGGAATAGCAAGAGCCATGATGGAGAAAAATGGGATGTGCTCAAATTTTAGTTTTCAGGCAACAGGAAATCCATGAACAGTTAATTCTACACAGGGATGTAGCATGATGGAAAGGTCTGGAGAGGACAGTTTCAGCACCCATTCATAGAATGAAATCAGGCTTTCAAACGATCGCTTTCATTTTCAAATTAAGTTACATGTGTCTAAATGCTACAACATATGCAGGTAACTGACAATTTAATATGAGGGTCAAGAATTATTACATTTCAGAAAAGATGTTACATTTAACTAATTTTGATATACTTTTACAAGGTTTAGGTTAAGGTAAATGAACACTTCCTCAAACCAATAATAAGCAATACTCCCTAAAATGTTAAGTGTTTATCTCTGTGATACAAAATTATGGGTAATTTTAAAAATTCTAACTTGGCAATGTTTTCTTTGAGGCAAGTACTGTTTGTTGTCAGGGAGAAAGCCTTATGAAAAAGTCTTGGCCTCAAATAGACCTGAGTTCAAAGTCTGTTTCTGCCAATTAACCAGATAAGTGACTGACTTCAACTTGATTACTTTATCTTAATGATGATTTTTGCACCTGAAAATGGGGATAACTGCATCTAAAAATGGGGATAATTGTACCTATATATTGTTGTGAAGACTGTATATTGTTACTTGAGGTGGAGGACAAAGGGGGGTAACCGAGGATGAGATGGTTAGACGACATCACCGACTCAATGGACAAGAGTCTGAGCAAACTCCAGGAGACAGTGAAGGACAGGGAAGCCTGGCGTGCTACAGTCCATGGGGTCACAAAGAGTTGGACAAGACTTAGCAACTGAACAGCAAAGGATAAAGCAATGCAATTATGTCAGATACATTTAATAGGAGTAGCAAAACCAAACCTCGGTCTTCATTTTACTTTTCAACCAAAATGTTAAAAGACAACCTATTTCTAAAAGGGACTAATTAATTAGGTTTGTTTACATAAGAGCATTATAAAACTTTAGACTGTTAATAAAAATTGCCCATAATGCTCTAATGCACATATTAAACTTCCAGCAACTGTCTCTGCCTATCACCTTATCTCTAGAGTATCTATGGCAGCTCTGTACCATCTTTGAAGAATAAATTTCATCCTTTTTCCAGTGAACTGAAAAATATAAGTATGCTCAACTTTGCCAAAACATCAGAGTAGGCAGGATACTAAAACTTTAGAGTAATCAAGATATGAAACCTCACCAGAAGAGAGCATATATTGTATAGTATATAAGCATATCTTAGATAATTCAGACATCTATTTTTCAAACCTTTCACTCCTCAACTCAGCCATACCTTATGGAAACTTATCTGTGTGACACTTTCAGGCCAGGGGACATGGTTCCCAAATCTGACTCCACTCCTTTCCTGTAACTGTGGGGCTTAGTTTACTCACAAGACCAATCTCTGTGCTTTAAGTCAAATGGTTATGGATCACCACCCTCAACTCCATTAAAAAAAATTTAAACCAAGGTCAAATTACATATATTGGTAGACCATATAACCTAAATTCTAGAGGAAACAATATTGGGAAACCTTATAAATTTTTCATGGGCATATACTTCTTCTGTACAACTGAAATGACTATAATGTAGGAGGTGGATGTCAAATACGTCCTGCTCCTATTATAAAACTGAAGTAAAAAAAAAAAAAAAAAAAACTGAAGTAAAAGGCAGTCTTTTCCCCACTATAAGGTCTATTACTTTCTATTAATACCCCATTTTTAGTACTCCCTTATAATAAAAACACTGTGGTAAAGAGTAAGGAAGACTTTTCATCAGTCGTATGTCTGATCTTTTACTCCTGGGCCAACACATCTTTCTGGTAAAATGCTGGTCTAGTCTAACCAAAACCAGGTAAAAATATTAAATCTATAGAGCCAATGCCAGGTTTCTTGCTATTAATCCACAGGTTATATTGTTTAGCCCCAGTTATTCTGGGCACAACTAAAGCCAAGAAGCCAAAGTATCTGACTACTCAAAGTCCGTGTTAAAACACCAGTCATTTCCAAATCTAAGGTATCAAGAGTATCTGGAGAAAGCTTTTTACCATTCGGAGTAGATAAGAGTCTCATCTGAAGAAACAGATTCTATAGGTTTGGAAGCTGTCCTTAACAACAACAAAAAAGGTTAAATGAAAATAAGCCAAAACATCTCTCCTGGTAAGGGGCTACATTTGGGAACCACTTCTGCAGTGACAGATCTTAAACTCCCCAGACTCAGTCAAACTGCCCTACTCAGACTAGAAGAGAGTCTAAGAGGGAAGGATCCCAGCTGCAGACCCGCCTCAGTCAGAACGGCATTTACAGAGAGGTTGGCAGGAAGCCAGCAGAACACGGTCGTTCACTGGGATACCTGAAGCCTCTCCTTTCCCCACGCAGGTTTCACTATACTTTTTTCTCAGCTCCTGCTCCTGCTCAGTTGCTTCAGGCCTGTCCAACTCTTTGCGATCTTATGGACTGGAGCCTGCCAGGCTCCTCTCTCCACATGGCAAACTCCCAGCAAGAATACTAGAGTGGGTTGCCATGTCTTCCTCAAGGTGATCTTCCCAACCCAGGGATTGAACCCACGTCTCCTGCATTATAGGTTGATTCTTTACCACTGAGCCACTGGGGAAGCCTATTAAATGTCATATAATTATTAGTGAATTCCTTTATCTCTTCAAATACCTGACTATATTCAAGAAAAGATGCCTCAATTATTTTCCCCATCTAAACTGGCCAAATAACAATTTGGGTATCAAAATGAGTAACAGTACTGGATTAGAACACAATAGATACCAAAGAATTCATGAATTTATACTGATGCTGAAAAAGAATTTAAAACGAGAGACAGATGAGAAAACTTTTTATAGACGAGTATCAACTAGTGAATACAAAGGGAAAGAAAAGAAGAACTGTCATTTTTATTTATATCATAGGAAATTGTTTCAGGTAAGAATTATTAACAGATGGTGAAGCCACTGGGTCAAAGGTTGTTGGAGGGCAGGATTATCACACAGTCTCAAAAGAAACTGAATACAAAAGAAGACACCTTTACCATGGGGAAACGCGGTGGACACTGTCTTCGCCTAACAATCCTAACTGGGTTACCAGTGGTGAGACAACGTGACACCGGCTGTGTGCTGACGACAGTCTGAGAAGCATACCATCATCTGTGCTCGGTTCTTGTCAAGTCATTTTCTCTTGATTGACTCAGATTACATAACCGGGCAAATCCAAATGGAAGGACATCCTGCCAGACATCTGGCCTAGATTCTTTAAAAATGTGACAGACCAATAAATATCCAGGGGTTGATATTCTAGATTAAAGTAGACGAAAGAGGCAGGACAGTTAATACAATCGATGAAACTTGATTATTCTATGGATTTTGAGAAACAGTCGCAATGGATATTATGGAGATAACTGGGAAAGTCTGAGGATGGGCTATATTGGGCAGAAGCAATATAGCAATGTTGAATTTTTGGAAAATGAGACTTATTGCATGGATATGCAGGAAAACATCCTTGTTCTCAGATGATACAAATTCTGAAGCATATTAGGCATGAAGAGTCATGGTATCTACAACTTAGATACCTAATTCAAATGGTTTTTTTAAAAAATTACACAAATCCTGGCACAAACAGAAATTTTTAAAAAGTGGCAAAATGTTGGAATCAGTGAAGGATATACAGGTGTCATCATATTACACCTGTAAGTTTTCCAAAGGTTTCCCAATATATGTACATGTTAGGTAGTTAGAATAGGAAACAGGAGTCCAGAATGGTAGTGGCTAAAAGATAAGGAAGGGAAAAGCCTGCAAAAATAGAACAAAGGAAGGTCTGAGGACCAGAGTGAGGACCTCAGTCAGGTAGAAAAAACAACACTCCTGGCTAGCCCAATTTACATAGGGCAGGCCCAAGGGGACAAAAAAACATATAAAAAGAGGAGCCAAAGGGCTGGGGGTCTCTCTCTCTCCCCCCCGTGTGCTGGGGTGCTCTTGTCTCCGTGTCTTTGGGTCGACATGCCCTCACGCCTTGAGGATGGATTTTCCTGCTATTTTCTAAATAAAATAGAGCTGTAACATGGAGCTGCAGCACTGATCTGTCTAAAAGCTATAACATGGTCTGTCCAAGACCCGAGAGCTGTGATGCGCCGAGGGCTTTAATGTCCATCACTCCAAATCTTTGCTGTGACGAGACAGAACTGAGGAGAATAACCTCGCCTGACATACAACTAAGGCCTTTAAAAAATTTTTAAGTGAAAAGCCTGGATTACAACTTAACATTCAAAAAAACTAAGATTAAAGAAAAAAAAAACTAAGATAATGGCATCTGGTGCCATCACTTCATGGCAAATAGATGGAGAAACAGTGGAAGCAGTGAGAGATCTTATTTTCTTGGGCTCCAAAATCACAGGAGACAGTGACTTCAGCCACGAAATTAAAAGACGCTTGCTCCTTGGAAGAAAAGCTATAACAAACCTAGACAGCGTATTAAAAAGCAGAGATGATCACTTTGCAGACAAAGGTCCATATAGTCAAAGCTATGGTTTTTCCAGTAGTCAGGTACAGATGTGAGAATTGGATCATAAAGAAGGCTGAGCACCAAAGAATTGATGTTTTTAAACTGCAGTGCTGGAGAAGCCTCTTGAGAGTCCCTGGACAGCAAGGAGATCCAGCCAGTCAATCGTACAGGAGATCAACCCTGAATACTCATTGGAAAAACTGATGCTGAAGCTCCAATTCTTTGGCCACTTGATGTGAAGAGTCAACTCATTGGAAAAGACCCTGATGCTGGGGAAGACTGAGGGCAGGAGGAGAAGGGGGCAACAGAGAATGAGATGGCTGGATGATATCACTGAAGCAATGGACATGAGTTTGAGCAAGCTCCAAGAGATTGGGAAGGACAGGGAAAGCCTGGCATGCTGCAGTCCATGGAGTCGCAAATATCTGGACACAACTGGGCAACTGAACAACAACAGGCTTTTTAATGGAGAAAAAGTAAAAGGAAATAATCCAGGAGGATAAATAAAATAACTATCAAAAGTAATATAATGCATGCTTACAACTTTTTCAGGAGAAAAAAAAGGATCCAAAGTCCATTTATTCTGTTAAATATCGAATGAGAAGCTACTATGTTGTTGTTGCTAAGTCATGTCTGACTCTTTGCAACCCCATGGACTGCTGCAGTCAGGCTCCTCTGTCCGTGGGATTTCCCAGGCAAGAATACTGTGGTGGGTTGCCATTCCCTCCTTCAGGGGATCTTCCTGACCCAGGGATCAAACTCATGTCTCCTGTATCAGAGGCCGATTCTTTACCAGTGAACCAGCAGGGAAACCCGACTACTATGCACCCAGCACTATACTGGCTGCTCAGAACACAGCAGTGTGCAAATCAAGTTCCTGCCCCCATCAGGAGACAATGAAGAAACACACACACACACACACACATATTTAATTTTGTATTTTAAGTGTTAGTAATTTTATATCATACGTAAATTCAGATGGGGTTGGGAATGTAGAAATACAGGGTGCTACCATATTTCTAGGATGGTTCAAAAGGACTCATTAACAAGGTGGCATTTGAGCAGAGACTTGCAAGAAGTGACGGAAAAATATCATGGGCTATCTGGGGAAAGTGTGCCCCCAAGAAAGAAGTGGTAGGCATGTTTCGAGGTACAGCAAGGCAACCAAGGTGTCTGGGGCCAGGAGAATGAGAGGGAAACTGCAGGTGGTGGTGGTGGGAGAGGAGCATACACCACAAAGAGGAAACACCAGACCGACTTTTAGGACTTGGCAGCTTTGACACTGAGTGAGATAGAAAGCGGGTTTCGAGCAGAAGAATAACATATACTGAGTTAATTTTAAAAGGATCACCCAGATGGTTGGTGAGGATAGACAGTAAAAAGGCAAGGATGGATACAGAGACCAGCTGCAGAAACAATGAACACAAAACGAAGAAAAATGGATGACCCGGGTGACAATGACTTGGCTGTAGCTACGGTGATGAGCAGTCAGATTCAAGGTAGTTTTTGATGGTAGAGATCATTTGGTTTTGTGCCAGACTGAGCATGGGGTATGAGAAAGAAGTTCCAGGAAACTCCATGACATGGGCCTGAGAGAGCGGAGTTGATATTTACATACGTAGCTAAGACTATGAAAAGTTCATGGAGTCAGCTTTAGCATGTTTAGTCTGAGATACCTGTTACATGTTCAAGTAAGGATGATGAAGAGGAGGTTGAATATGGATTTGGAATTAGAAGAGAGGTTTGGACTGGTGACATGGATTTAGCAGTCAGCGTTTGGCTGGTTGTTTCAGCCACAAGACTGGATAAGACCCTCATAGGAGAGGTGGGGAAGGATGAGGGGGCCTGCAAAGGATACCATGAGGGGACACCAGTGTGGTGGAGGAGAGCCAGGGACAGCAGTGGCCTTGTCACAACATCACAACCGAACTAAAAGCCTGAAGTTTCAGAAACTGGAAAAAAAAATTAGTTTGTTCCTGTAGGGAGTATACAGTTGAATAAGTTGTAAGTATAAACATAATGGTGACAAACAGCAACCAGAAATATAACTACATCTTTCTAAGCACCTAATATTATAAAATATCAGTGATTTCAACTAACACACAAATGGAAAAGTTGACTTTAAAAACCATGAAAAATTCTCAAGTCAGCAAAACTGAGCCTTTTGAAGATTACAGACCCAATGCACACATTTTCTGATATTTTCTATGTGGACACACACTCCAGGCAGCTCTACACAATTACTACAGAACTATTTGGCAATTACTATATTTGCTCCATTTCTGTTGTACCGGAATTCTCTCTGGCTAATGTGGAGGCAAAGGATGAGAGCAAACTGAAGTCTGCACACAGCTTCAGTGATTCTCAGTCCCCAGTCGAGCAAACGTTGAAAAGTGGATTCTAAAAATGGCCACTGGGTAGTGGCCGTCTAATCCCTTTTCCAGTTAAATTAGGGCAGCAATAGGATTTTTAGAAACTGTTAATGGATTTTAAAACTTGCTTTCATCATTTCAACACACTTTCATTAAAAATTTGATTTGAAGACTCCCTGAAGAGTTAACACATCCGCATCCTGAGATGTGCTCTCAGGAGGTGCCGTTCTAGATGACACAGTGGGAGATCTCACCTCTTCCACATAAGGAACACAGAAATCTGCATTTTCAGAAACGAATCAATCTGCCGTCATAATTATTAATGTGCTGTGCTGTGCTAATTCCCTCACTCGTATCTGACTCTGCAACCACATGGACCACAGCCTGCCAGGCTCCTCTGTCCCTGGGGATTCTCCAGGCAAGAACACTGCAGTGGGTTATCATGCCCTCCTCCAGAGGATCTTCCCAACACAGGGATTGAATCTGGGTCTCCTGCATTGCAGGCGGATTCTTTACTGTCTGAGCCAAGAGGGAAGCCCATAAATGTTAGTAAGAGGGTCCTAATCAAATTCTGATATGCCACAGTGCCCATCTTATCATTCTTTGTAGAACAGTGAACTAAGAGCGACAGTAAAATTTGACATTCCCTCACTTACAGAGAGAATAATTCACATTGATTTTCCCCAGTTTAACAAAGTCATGTCTCTAATCCAATAAGAATGAAAGATCTAGTACAACCAATGCAGAAAAAACATGTTAACGTAACCTAACCTGGAAAAAGATTTACTCTTCCTCTTCTTTGGAGGCTTCAATTGAGTGAGCTAATTTGCAGATACAAATAGGACTATTTAGTCCAATTAGGAAGGTGCCCTGGTGTCTATTTCCATGTCGGTTATATGAACTTGGCCTTGGGACTGCAACTCCACACTGTGATAACCCTAAAATGAAACATACGATTGCACTGACTTTCCATCCCTGGGTCGGGAAGAGCCCCTGGTGAAGGAAATGGCAACCCACTCCAGTACTCTTGCCTGGAGAGTCCCATGGATGGAGGAGCCTCGTAGGCTATAGTCCATGGGGTCACAAAGAGTTGGACACGACTGAGCGACTTCACTTCCTTTTCCTTTCCCTTCAATCGGTTGAATCAACTGACCACAGAGAACTGCAGAACAGTCCATTCTCCCTCATCTGTTTTTTTTTGTTTTTTGTTTTTTAAAAGAAGTATAGGGCTTCCCTGATAGCTCACTTAGTACAGAATCTGCCTGCAACACAGAAGACCCTGGTTTGATTGCTGGGTCAGGAAGATCCACTGGAGAAGGGATAGGCTACCCACTCTAGTATTCTTGGGCTTCCCTTGTGGCTAAGCTGGTAAAGAATTAGCCTGCAATGTGGGAGACCTGGGTTCAATCCCTGGGTTGGGAAGATCACCTGAAGAAGGGAAAGGCTACCCACTCCAGTATTTCTGCCCTGGACAATTCCATGGGCTGTATAGTCCATGGGGTCACAAAGAGTCAGACACGGCTGAGCGACTTTCACTTTTTTTTTTTTTTTTTTGGTGGTGGTCCAGAGGTTAAGAATCCACCTGCCAGTGCAGGGGACATAGGTTCGGTTCTTAGTCCGGCAAGATCCCAAATGCCATGGGGCAACTAAGCCCATGCTCCACAACAAGAGAAGCCACCACAACGAAAAGCCCATGCACTGCAATGAAGACCCAGCACAGCCATAAATAAGTAACATTTTAAAAAACTGAAGCTAGAGCTGATTTTCAATGTTTCACGCGTACAGCAGTGATTCAGTTATCCATACTTTTTCAGATTCTGTTCTATCACTGGTTATTACAAAGTATTGAATATAGTTCCCTGTGCCATACAGCAGGTCCTTGTTATCTGTTTTATAAACAGGAATATGTATCTGTTTCCACTCCTTCTCATTTATTAGCATGCTCCTACATACTTCCTATACCTTAAAAGGAATTTTCTGATCCTAAAGCGACGAGCCCAACACACACTTTCCCCCAGCTACAGAAATTCCTTGAAGAATTTACATACTGCAGTCAAAATTCTGAAGTCTTCATCTTGAAAGATAAATTCTATTCTCTAAAATTTCTAATTCCAGAAATGTTTTCTCAGGGTAAAAAGAAATTCAAAAGCTTAACTTTCAATCATTGGTGTAAAGTACAGAAATTACACCCTTAAAAAAAAATACCTAGAGCATTGGGACTTCCTGGTGGAGCAGTTAGGACTCCATGCTTCTACTGCAGGGGGCATGGATTCGATCCAGCGTCAAGGAACTAGGATTCAGAAAGCCTAGTGGTACAGTCAAAAGGAAAAAGGAAAAAAGGAAAGGAAAAAGAACTGGAGTGTAAGGTACCACATTTCCCTATTTCTGTGCTTCTCACTCACTGCAAGTTTCTTCCCTTCCTTGTAAAAGCTTCCCAGTTTTAGAGATCCCCTAATGTCACACTTTCAACTCTAATTTAGGAGCTCAGTCTGTACTGCATTCTCACACATCACCAGTAAATATGCTCCCACCTAAAAACTATCTTAGGATATAAATCCTTAAAAAGAAAAAACAGACTGCTTCAGTTTTGTAAAGCAGATGTTCCTAACATGTTTCCTTAAAATAAAGGAGACCTGCTATTTGGCCAGATCACAACTCAGAATACCCACATGACCACAGGACGGGGGTGACGTTTCACCTATTAGTCATGGCTGTCTCCCACGTCTGCTTTGTTCCGACAGCCAAGTATGTTAATAAGCTTCCTCATTAATCCTTTCCTCTCATATCATCTCCAAACTGGAATTTTCTGCTAGAAAGAAAATGCTCACAAATTTTCTTGACAGCTATGAACACTGGAAGTAATGTCTCTAAGACAATCATGATTACCAATTTGCCAATATATGTGAGAGAAATCAGGAAAATATATAAATTAAAGTTTCCCCTTCATAGATCATAGCCTTGTTCTGGAGAAGGGATTTGTGTAACTAAATGAGTCATGCCATGCAAGGCCACCCAAGATGGAAGAGTTCTGACAAAACATGGTCCACTGCAGGAGGGAATGGCAAACCACTCCAGTATTCTTGCCTGGAGAATTCCATGAACAGTATGAAAAGGCAAATAGAGATAACACTGGAAGATGAACCCCCAGGCCAGAAGGTGCCCAATATGCTACTGGGAACGAGCAGAGGGCAATTACTAACAGCTACAGAAAGAATGAAGCAGCGAAAGCGGAAATGATGCTTAGCTGGGATATGTCTGATGGTGAAAGTAAAGGTGGCCAAAGTATTGGAGTTTCAGCTTCAGCATCAGTCCTTCCAATGAACACTCAGGACTGATCTCCTTTAGGGTGGACTGGCTGGATCTCCTTGCAGTCCAAGGGACTCTCAAGAATCTTCTCCAACACCACAGTTCAAAAGCATCAATTCTTCGGCGCTCAGCTTTCTTCACAGTCCAACTCTCAAATCCCTACATGACCAATGGAAAAACAATAGCCTTGACTAGACAGACCGTTGTTGGCAAAGTAATGTCTCTGCTTTTTAATATGCTATCTAGGTTGGTCATAACTTTCCTTCCAAGGAGTGTCTTTTAATTTCATGCCTGCAATCACCATCTGCAGTGATCTTGGAGCCCCCCAAAATAAAGTCTGACACTTTACACTGTTTCCCCGTCTATTTCCCATGAAGTGATGGGACCAGATGCCATGATCTTAGTTTTCTGAATGTTGAGCTTTAAGCCAACTTTTTCACTCTCCTCTTTCACTTTCATCAAGAGGCCTTTTAGTTCCTCTTCACTTTCTGCCATAA
The DNA here is from genome assembly GCF_963930625.1 of Muntiacus reevesi. NCBI lineage: Eukaryota > Metazoa > Chordata > Mammalia > Artiodactyla > Cervidae > Muntiacus > Muntiacus reevesi. Next base: position 1,334,206 of record NC_089255.1, on the reverse strand, counting down.
GGGTGGTGTCATCTGCATATCTAAGGTTATCGATACTTCTCCCAGCAATCTTGATTCCAGCTTGTGCTTCTTCCAGCTCAGCGTGTCTCATGATATACTCTGCATAGAAGCTAAATAAGCAGGGTGACAATACATAGCTTTGACGTACTCCTTTTCCTATTTGGAACCAGTCTGTTGTTTCATGTCCAGTTCTAACTGTTGCTTCCTGACCTGCATATAGGTTTCTCCAGAGGCAGGTCAGGTGGTCTGGTATTTCCATCTCCTTCAGAATTTTCCACAGTTTATCATGATCCACGCAGTCAAAGGCTTTGGCATAGTCAATAAAGCAGAAATAGATGTTTTTCTGGAACTCTCTTGCTTTTTCGATGATCCAGCGGATGTTGGCAATTTGATCTCTGGTTCCTCTGCCTTTTCTAAAACCAGCTTGAACATCTGGAAGTTCTCGGTTCACATATTGCTAAAGCCTGGCTTGGAGAATTTTGAGCATTACTTTACTAGCGTGAGAGATGAGTGCAATTGTGCGGTAGTTTGAGCATTCTCTGGCATTGCCTTTCTTTGGGACTGGGATGAAAACGGACCTCTTCCAGTCCTGTGGCCACTGGTGAGTTTTCCAAGTTAGCTGGCATATTGAGTGCATCATCTTTCACAATTTGAAATAGCTCAACTGGAATTCCATCACCTCCACTAGCTTTGTTTGTAGTGATGCTTCCTAAGGCCCACCTGACTTCACATTCCAGGATGTCTGGCTCTAGGTGAGTGATCACACCATTGTGATTATCTTGGTCATGAAGATCTTTTTTGTACAGTTCTTCTGTGTATTCTTGCCACCTCTTCTTAATATTTTTTGCTTCTGTCAGGTTCACACCATTTCTGTCCTTTATCGAGCCCATCTTTGCATGAAATATTCCCTTGGTATCTCTAATTTTCTTGAAGTGATCTCTAGTCTTTCCCATTCTGTTGTTTTCCTCTATTTCTTTGCATTGATTCCTAAGAAAGGCTTTCTTGTCTCTTCTCACTATTCTTTGGAACTCTGCATTCAAATGGGAATGTCTTTCCTTTTCTCCTTTGCTTTTCGCTTCTATTCTTTTCACAGCTATTTGCAAGGCCTCCTCAAACAGCCATTTTGCTTTTTTGCATTTCTTTTCCATGGGGATGGTCTTGATCCCTGTCTCCTGTACACTGTCACCAATGTCCATCCACAGTTCATCAGGCACTCTAACAGATCTAGTCCCTTAAATCTATTTCTCACTTCCATGGGCGCAGGAGGGCCGAGAGGAGCTACTCCACGTTCGAGGTCGGGAGGGGTGGCCGTGAGGAGAAACCACTTGTCCAATGTAAGGAGCAGTGGCTGCGCTTTGCTGGAGCAGCTGTGAAGAGATACCCCACGTCCAAGGTAAGAGAAACCCAAGTAAGACGGTAGGTGTTGCGAGAGGGCATCAGAGGGCAGATACACTAAAACCATAATCACAGAAAACTAGCCAGTCTGATCACAGGACCACAGTCTTGTCTAACTCAATGAAACTCAACCATGCCCTGTGGGGCCACCCAAGATGGTCGGGTCATGGTGGAGAGGTCTGACAGAATGTGGTCCACTGGAGAAGGGAATGGCAAACCACTTCAGTATTCTTGCCTTGTGAACCCCATGAGCGGTATGAAAAGGCAAAATGATAGGATACTGAAAGAGGAACTCCCTAGGTCGGTAGGTGCCCAATATACTACTGGAGATCAGTGGAGAAATAACTCCAGAAAGAATGAAGGGATGGAGCCAAAGCAAAAACAATATCCAGTTGTGGATGTGACTGGTGACAGAAGCAAGTTATGATGCTGTAAAGAGCAATATTGCATAGGAATCTGGAATGTTAGGTCCATGAATCAAGGCAAATTGGAAGTGGTCAAAAAGGAGATGGCAAGAGTGAACATCAACCTTCTAGGAATCAGTGAACTAAAATGGACTGGAATGGGTGAATTTAACTCAGATGACCATTATATCTACTACTGTGGGCAGGAATCCCTTAGCAGAAATGGAGTAGCCACCATGGTCAACAAGAGAGTCCGAAATGCAGCCCTTGGATGCAATCTCAAAAACGAAAGAACGATCTCTTCATTTCCAAGGCAAACCATTCAATATCACGGTAATCCAAGCATATGCCCCAACCAGTAACGCTGAAGAAGCTGAAGTTGGACGGTTCTATGAAGACCTACAAGACCTTTTATAACTAACACCCAAAAAAGAGGTCCTTTTCATTATAGGGGACTAGAATGCAAAAGTAGGAAATCAAGAAACACCTGGAGTAACAGGCAAATTTGGCCTTGGAGTACGGAATGAAGCAGGGCAGAGGCTAATAGAGTTTTGCCAAGAGAACACACTGGTCATAGCAAACAGCCTCTTCCAACAGCACAAGAGAAGACTCTACATATGGACATCACCAGATGGTCAACACCAAAATCAGATTGATTATATTCTTTGCAGCCAAAGATGGAGAAGCTCTATACAGTCAGTAAAAACAAGACTGGGAGCTGACTGTGGCTCAGATCATGAACTCCTTATTACCAAATTCAGACTTAAATTGAAGAAAGTAGGGAAAACCACTAGACCATGCAGGTATGACCTAAACCATGTGCTAGTACACTTCAATTCTATCTCTATCAAGTCCTGGTTTGTATATGCCAACAATTACCTGACACAAGTTCTACAGGACCTATATAGCTTTTAACTTAACACACTGGGTTTATATTCATTGTATGGTGGATTCATCAGCTGTGAAGACCAATTACCTAGTTTATCACCACTTCAAACACAAAGATTGTAAATTATTAACTAGCTTTTACCTTAACGGAAACTAAAAAAACCACAAGCAAAACTAAGGTTTATCGCTTCTAACATTGGATTCTCCAAACTCCAGAGAAAAAAGAACCAATGAGCATGAAAGTCACATTCATGGATGCTTAAGGTAGGGAAACAGCATGACAGAAACTTCTTCAGATTTGCATTTGAGTCATTTCTGCTTAGTCTAAACAAGATGACTATCCCATCTGTCAGTGTGGTAATACCAGGCCTCAGTGGGTGGATGAGGGGTTTAATTTACTGACTTTGGAGTTGGTTAGATGCCTAGATACTAGCACACAACAGGAGCAGGCTATCTGAGCCTTCATGTCTACAGCCCTAACCTGGTTTGCCGACTTTTAGGTTGCCCCAAATGCCACTTTTGCCTCCCTTTGCCATCTTTGCTTGCCTGAAAAGCTCCAGAACAGGTGAGACTGGAGAATCTGTTCACTTATTCAGTATGTTTTTCACATTAGCGTAAAACTGATTAATGCATAAATTCTATACACGTATATTCAATGTACCAACACTTCAGAAAACTTCTAATAAAAGGTACTTTGAAAATTGATTAAAGAAAGAGAAGAACCTGTTCGAACACTAAGAATAATGCAGGATTGCATATTAAGTATAATTAATCTAACACTTCTATGAGGCAGAACGTTTGCACAGATCTTTAGAAAAACCCAGCCTCCTGCCTACGGGCAGAGTGCCTCGGGGGCTTGGAGCCAGACAGCCTGGGCCTCAAGCAGGTCTCCACCATTTACTGTGTGATCTGGGCAGGTTTCTTACCTTGTCTTCTCACCTATAATATGGAGATCTTTAAAAGTATCTACCCAGGGGCAGAACCAGGTTTTAGGAGCTACAGCTTAGAAAGTGGGAAGTTATTTGCAAAGACAAGCAATTGTGTGCATCCACAGCTAGGCCTTCAGGAACTGGAGGTGGCCTTACAAGTGGAGAAGAGCTACGTGGTAAATCTACCTCTATACCTAGCACAGAAACTTTTTACAGGGATTAAACGAGTTACTACAAGTAAAGCATAAAGTCAAGCATCCAGCATGCAATGAGTGCTGTTATGAACTTGACTATCACGAATATTAATAGTGAGACAAAATTATACAGAAGAGTAAATGGCATAAACCCATTCACTTTATCTCAAACTATCAGAGCAAAGGAGCAGGCTCCTTTGGGCTTTGAAACAAATTTTTGATGGGTGGGGAGATGAATATTTATTTACACTGCAAGTTGCTATAACGAGTTGAAAAGCCCAAAAATACCCACATTTAGGGGAGCAAATGCTATCAGAAGGGTTTTGTTGATTTCCTGTAAATATCTTAGAAAACTAAACATAGATCCCAAACCCTCTCAATAGCCCAGATTAGCAAGTACCTCATGTCATGAATTTAAGAAAAGGTGATCAAAGTAATCACATTACTGGCTCCAGACACAAACATGAATGCAATGAAGTTTCCTTAACTTGCCAGATTCTCTGAAATCCTAGGTGTTAAAAGTCCTGTGTCATTCCAGAGGACAATCTCTTGACAGAAACAGAAATGAAACTGCCATTTCCTTGTGATTTGGTGTTCTGGGGTAATGCTAACGTGTGTGTGTGTGTGTGTGTGTGTGTGTGTGTGTGTGTGTGTGTGTGTGTGTGTGTGTGTGTGTGTGTGTGTGTGTGTGTGTGTGTGTGTGTGTGTGTGTGTGTGTTCTGGGGTAATGCTAACGTGTGTGTGTGTGTGTGTGTGTGTGTGTGTGTGTGTGTGTGTGTGTTCTGGGGTAATGCTAACTTGTGTGTGTGTGTGTGTGTGTGTGTGTGTGTGTGTTCTGGGGTAATGCTAACTTGTGTGTGTGTGTGTGTGTGTGTGTGTGTGTGTGTGTGTGTGTGTGTGTGTGTGTGTGTGTTCTGGGGTAATGCTAACTTGTGTGTGTGTGTGTGTGTGTGTGTGTGTCTGGGGTAATGCTAATTTGTGTGGTGTGTGTGTGTCTGGGGTAATGCTAACTTGTGTGGTGTGTGTATATGTGTGTGTCTTGGGTAATGCAAACTTGTGTGTATGTGTGCGTGCATGCACACATGTAAGTGTACACTTTTTCTCCCCTACCATTTTGTTGTGATTTGTTGTTCTGGGGTAATGCTAACCTGTGTGTGTGTGTGTATGCATGCACATAAGTGTGTACTTTTTCTCCCGAGTCTCTCCCCACTCCCACTTCAGCCAGATGTTAACAGCACATCTGCCCCTTTAAGAAAGAAAGGCTGAAGCATTTATTAAATCAGTATTTCTCTGGGGATTAGATCAAAATCCATCCCAAGTTGCCTAAAATATATTTGGCTGCCCCAAATCCCCAGATTACAAACAATATTCCAACCCAACTACTATGAAATCTGTTAAACTTAACAGATGGCCTAGGAGGACCCTGACTGTCAGGATCAATTCTGCTCATCCCATCACCCCTGCTTCCAAACAGAAAAGAATTCACAGGACAGGGAGGCCCCGGGAGACGGGAATAGAGAGAGAGCGCATGTGCCGAAGAGAAAGTTCCTCCATTCCGTCAGGAGGAGTGAGGGGTAAGATTCTGAACCTCCCACTATTAACAAAGTTTTAAACTTAAAGACCCATTAAACTGAAAGAAAAACAGGCAGTCAATATTTGTTGACTAATTCAATTTAGTGGTGCTGACTTTTAGGAACACTGTGAGAGTTCATGAAAATGAAATTGCCTCATCATTATTTTGATGACTGAAGACATTGTAACACCTAAAGAAACCTCTTACACAAATACTGCCATACTAATGAAAATGACTTTTAAATAAAGTTGCTAGCCATGATCCACAGTCACTTTCCACACTTAGCATACATCAGATGAATGGCTGACATTCACTCAAAGTTATCTGAAATCTCACATTAATAAACATACATTTGAACAAAATCAAGTGTTAGGATCCTGAGAAGAGGCCTCTGACAGCCACACTTCAATCATAAAATGCAATCAGCTTACCTACTTCTCCTTGTGAAGTGTGTCTGGAAGCATCAGGTCAGGGCAGAGGAGTTACTACGGGACGTGTGATACTTGCGGGTGCCGGGGCAGGCCCCCTTGACAGGCTTTCTACAAACTCGCAACCCCTGAAGAAAAAGGATTGACCCCTAGCTTTCAATTTTCCTTCAGAAAGACAGAAAAATAGAAAGCTCCACTGAGGACAGATATTATATATAGAAAACAACTGGAGTTAAAATTGGACTCTTCTTCCTGCCCATTTCCTCAAGGAAATGCATAGCCCCACCCAGCCTTGTACATAATACTACACTTCTTCATGGGTCCTGGCTATGCAGACTCCAAATAAAACACAAGCTGCTAAAAGCAGCCGCAGGTTCCTCCCCAATGAGGAAAGCTTGGATGCCAGCAATTAGCACAAAGGAGACAGGAACGCCCTATTAAAGGAGAAAAGACCAATAGCCTGACCCTCACTCAGGATGTTGAGCCCACTCCATAGACCCGGGGCTAACGTCCAACCGCGTGTTATTACTAACGATACTCCCCAAAGGCTGCCTCTCAGCTCTGCTTCTCCTAGGCTGGGCCAGACGGATTTTCTATAATTATTTAGGGGTGAGATGACTTGGCTCTTGGAGCTACACAAAATGAAAAGTGCCATGTAAACTGTCAATTGTTTCACAATAAAGATGGGGTCTATTTTTTTGTTTTTGTTTTTAAGTCAATTCCAGGAACAACACAAAACTCTTCATTCTTCCTTTCACTTTCCATTTTGGGTTCTTCAAAAGTATGATTTTAGTACACATGAGAAATGAAACAAACAGGAATTTTCCTCTAAATAAAAACAACAGCTTCCTTTTTAACTTAGATTCCAGTAACCAAACACATACACACCTTGGTACTCACCGAAAGGAATTTCTAAATAAACTTATATATGACTCAGCTTGCCAATGGATTCGTTTCTTCAACACATTTGCTATAAGAAAAGTAAATGACCTTCAGAGAAAAAGTGTATTTAAATAGAATTCAGCACTTGAGAATTAAAAAGATCTAATAATACTTAGAGGAACTGGGTGAACGGAGTACAACAAAATGGTGAGCATGGATTTGAGGGTCTTGGCATTTGAGAGCAGGCTGTCTGGGAAGCTCTCCTGGCCCACGTCCTCTCCCCAACAGGAATACACTAGGAGATGCAGGGCTCGGATAAGCGCATCTTCAATTACGGTGCAAAGACATGTCTCTGCCTGGGCATGGAATCTGCTGCAGAAAACCATTTTGATAAAAAGAACTTCAGACTTCCACTCCCCCAGGAAACAAAACAGTTCTGTGGGGCCATCCTTTTACTGCAGAAGCAGAAAGAACTGGAATCTGAACACTCTGCTCACTTTACTTAATTTTAGCAACCTTAAGACTCTGGCAGGGTCTGCCAGACTGTTTGGGAGCCCAGGAGAGGAAGGTAGCATGAGTGGGGCTCCAGCAACCATGTACTTGGCTCCCTGACCTGAGCAGGCTGGACCTTCCCGTGTTCATGGGGAGTTCTACAATAGGGCAAGATGCCGGCAGCAGTACCCCCTTCCCAGGCTCCTCTGATCTACCCAAGAGGGTGTGAGATGGCAGCTTGTAGGGGCAGGATACTTGATCTTGGGCTTGAAATGACACTGCTGCAGTTACTGCATAAACCAAGGACACTAATAATCTAGAATGCAAACGTCAACCAATTCCAGAGCTGCTGGCAGCAGACAGGAACACCCCACGGAGGCCATGCGATTCAGGGGCGTGGGCCCTGGAACAAACTCCTGGCTCCAGCCTCACCTGTTTCACTAACCAGCCATGTGACTTTGGACAGGTCCCTTAACTTTCCTGTTTCTACCTCATCATCTGAAAAATGGGGCCAATTACGTTTAAGGCTGGTGAGGAGTGAAGGGTTCATTATGCTTATGAATTAGTGCTGAGGATGAGGCTAGGCGTACAGTTGAATGCTATATATTGTTTGTCTTCATTATAAGTGTTACCAACTATCGATATTACAATTTCCCAAGTGACGCACTCTCTGTGCCAGCAATAACACACCGAGCTCAATCCAAAGTTCAGGAGAGAACAGAAGAACCAAACACTCGGGGGGGAGAAGCCAGCTCCCCCCAGAACTGCTCCAGTGCCTTCAGAGGGACTGTGAGGGGCTGGGTCCAGGAGTGCGTTCCCAAGGGAACGCAGAAGACTGCATTTATAATGAAGCTTAAAAAATAAGAAGCCAGAATGTGTACATTAAAATAAAAGAAATGAGAGCCTGAAATTAAGCTGTATTCACTGACACATTTTTTAAAAATTGGGAAGAAAAGTAGTAAAGGGGGCTCCGAGAGAGCCCATGGGGGCTTCATTAAACACTTGCTAATTGACTGAACTTGCCTATTCAAAGAGAACTTGGAAATAACTCTTGAGTATACAATTCATTAAGTATCTGACTTCTTAATAGGAATCACAGAATACAGTTTATATGTAAGTTAAATATTTAATTGGTATAAATACACTACTCAGCTCACTGAGGCAAAAATGTGAACATTTTACTTCTTTTTAATGAGTACAGTTTTGGCCATCAGATTTAAAGCTAACACCACAGAAATGTTTGAGCAGCATATTCAAAGATATTTTAATAAAATTTAGGTATTTCCACTGACATCATGTACCACATGACGCAGATATAAATAGGCACAATCCATGAAGAGCTACTGTTTACGCATCTTAACATCATTAACATACTTTTAATGGAGAAACCCAATTAAAAAAATTGCAAACTAGGAAAACTGGTGCCTCCAGATTTAGGAGGTCATAAAACTACCTAATATTATTTCTGCCAAGGAAAATGCAAGTTAAAGTTCAAATCCACAGAAGAGTCATCCACATTAAATGACAGCTGTTCACCAAGGAAGAGGGGAGAAGCGGGCGGGAAACGCAGAAGCTTCTGGCTAGTTATAGAGAAGGGACAGGAAGGAACACAAGGCTACTAGAAGGTGTCCAAGAAATAAAACGGGGCTTCCTCACGGCTCAGTGTCAGCTCTATGTAACTTCCGACTGAATCAGAAACTTCCAAGTCTCTCAACGCCAAGGCAGGCAGGAGTTTTGATGTGTGCTGGCTGGATGCAAAATATTGCTGGTGATTTAACTTCTTCTAATGCAAGAGCAGTGAAAAACAATCAGTCTTCTCATGCTTGAGGTGTCAGAACTGCACCGAGTAAGATGGAAAGGGAGGTGGGCATAAACTAAAAGAGGCCTTCAGAGGTGAAGGAAGGAAGTACGCATTGTGGATTTTCCTTCCTTTAACAGTAATAGAAAGTTCAAATATTCCTGGCTGTTAGACTGGCATCAGACAGACATCAAGAATGCAGCTATATCTGGCTTCCCATACAGCATCAGCAGCAGTCACAGTAACATACACTCAACCTCACAGCTATTTACGTTTAGAAAGTAGGCAATGCAAGAATTACAGAGCTTTGGGGGCAGGGACAGCTGGGTAGTTTAGACTATAAAATGCAGTAAAATATCCATTTACGTTTCAGTGCCTATCACTGCCTAGTAATGTAGACATTCTTAAATCAGGCTGATATGCTTTTGGCACTTTCAGAAATGGCAGTACATTTGGTGGGGGGTGGGGTGTTTTGTAAACAAAACAATTACATCTCATACAACTGAACACTGGGAAATAAAGAGAAAAAAGCCACCCACACAATCACTTCCCACAAATGATTATTACCATTTTGTATATTTCATTTCAGTCTTTTTCTTTTTTCTATGAAGGCAGTTAAACGTAACACATGAAAAAAACTCAGTTTGGCATTTCATTCTCTCTTCTTCAACTCCTTGCTAAAGCTGTTAAAACCTGGTGACTTAAGTAAAACCAGATTTTGCTCATAGATTTCTCCCAACCTTAAGATTTTGTGGTGGTGGTTGTTTGTTTTTAATTCAAAACCAAAGGCTGTTAATGCTGAGTTCAAAAGTATGGACAAAGCCAGGAGATTAGAAAACACCTGTCAACACATTTCTGGAACTGGGGGTTGCCCAGTGTTTGCCCTCCCGGGGGTGTGGGGAGGACACCACCCAGTTCTTACCAGGGTTTGCCTCTGTCTCAAGGTGATGGCATGTGGCAGCAGGAAAGGACTCAGGGTCTCAAATTTATAACAAAATTGCAGTTTCAATTTTTGTTAAACAGCCATTTAGAATTTAAAACACATGTTCTGGGGAAACAGTACAAGAAAGAGGTTTGGGAATAGTTCTGCAAAACCTACTTAAATCCATGTAGCTTAAAACAAAGGTCGAACGGATGAACCTATTTGCGGGGCGGCAACAGAGACACAGAGAAAACAGACTTGTGGACACAGCAGGGGAAGGAGAGGGTGGGATGAACTGAGCAAGCAGCACTGAGAAATAGACATCACCGTATGTAAAACAGAGGGCCAGTGGGAATGTGCTTCGTGATGCAGGGAGCTCAGCCCGGCGTTCTGGGACAACCTACAGGGGCAGGATGAGCTGGGGGTGGGAGGGAAGCTCAAGGGGGAGGGGACACATAATACGCATGGCTGATTCATGTTGACGCGTGGCAGAAACCAACACAACGCTGTAAAGCAATTGTCCTCCAATTGAAACTAAAAATGTAAAAGGTGAGTAAATAAAGCAACGGTCTCAAAGATGAGGGGATTGTGACCATCACTGAAGTGTGCAGAGAACACTGATCAGTCTATTTCTCACCGTGTCCCATAATGCCTAGTCCATGCTTTACAAGGTGCACAAAATTAACACAGGAGGGAAACAACTGCCGAATATGCAGAGACTGGCAAAACAAGCTGCAAAATCTCAAACATCTTACTTGCGAAACAGAGACGTTCGGAGACTATTAGTTTATATAGTGACATCAGCATTGCTCTTGCTTGCTACCATATCAATAACAAGGTTTCTGTATGTCCTCTGCTTCAACTGGGACAACCCCTGGTATAAGTCTGTCACTGGAACATCTCATGATACTGTGAGTCTCTTTCAGAATTAAACTGAGTAACGGGAGCTTGGGACCCCAGAGGGGTGACTCCGAGAGAGAGCAGGACTACTTTCATGAAGCAGTGGTTCTTAATCTCCTTCAGTTCAGCCCCCTCTTAATCTGGTAAGTGGAATGGACCTTCCCCTCACACATTTTCAGAGGTTTGATTGATGTAACTGCTGAAACCACTCATAGATTCCTGGGACCAGGACCCCAGGTAGCAGAATGGGGCCTCAGCCACAACTAGACAGGACCTTGGCGGTCAAGTCCAGATGGGGTGGGGATGAAGGTCCAGCACACCCAAATGCAGCATATTTGTGGCAGATCCTCCACCAGGAAAGGGCCCGTGTGGACGGAGCCTCAATTTGGGAGGCTCATCTTAGTCAACCACAGCGTCCATACTCATTTGTCTCTCTCTCTCTCTCTCACACACACACACACACACACTTCTCATCTGTCAGCTTTCCCACAGTGAGCTGCCAACTCCTCTCTGGGTGAAATCCAAACACCGAAGACAGATTCCTGGTTCCGTGCCAGGTACTACCAGTTTCTGATCATTACCTGGTCTCCTATTTCCAACTCAGTTTAGGTGATGGATTCTTCACATGGAGCCCAGGTTGAGCCTCAAGACACAAACCCGTTCAGGTCATTCATTATGCTGTTTGTATCCTCCAATGGCTCCTCTCTGCCTGCTAAGAAGGCCAAATCCCACTTTCTGGCTTCTTGTGCAAATTTAACCTTCACAAGGTGACTACACTTTCCACGTATGAAGCAGAGAATGGTGGGGAGTTGTTGTCACTGCCAGCCCCGTTCTTCTCCTTTCGGTGTGGTCGCCAAAGGGCGGCTGCCTGGGGAAGCACAGGATTCCCCCTCCCCAGGTGGGGGCTGGTCTGGGGTCGGAACCTGACCCGTCAACCTTCCCTGAGCTCCATGCGCACGAGCACAATGAACGAACAGAAGGGCAGAGAGTTGGGCCCACAAAGAACGCCTGGGCCTCAGGGTTTAGCCAAGGGCACTCCTGGACATACAAGTTAGATGAGCTCATTTTGTTGTTGTTGTTTCAGTCTAATTTGGCATAGGTCCTAACTATTAATCGAAATAAACCCAGAATTTAAACCATATTGAACTGACCTGCCTGTGACAGATGTGCCATCTGTTTATAAGGCTATAGGAGAAAATATGTCCAGATCGTTCAAAAAAAGAGGAGGAAAGGATGTCACACGAGCCCCATGCTCCATATAGCCTCACTGAGCCGCCTTCCTCCCGTACAGCTGACTTTATAGTTCAGCGGGAGTCTTAACCGTGAGGACAGTCACAGTGGAAACTGCCTGGCTATCACATTTCCCTTCCTCAGAAAGTTGAATGCTAACTGAAACAGTTTCCAGCCCTCTAGCTTACACTCCACTCGGAGCGAGCTGGGGGACTTCACACACAGTTAGCACACCAGCTGCCGCAGGGGAACTCACGGCTGTGCGCGCTCCGGGAGCCCCAGCCGCAGCCGCAGGAGAGCTGAGAACCGCAGCAGGCCCTCACGCACCCCTGCAGACAACACGAGGCTTCACAGGGTCTCCACCTCCCCTCTGCCCCGCGGTCTCCAGCTACTGATAAAGACCCTTGAGTGAGCGGTATGTGACTTTCACGTAAGCCATCCTCCCCTCAGCCAGCTGCACTTGCAATTGGGAGTCACAGAACGTGGACCCAAAAGGCACTTCAGGGAACAGACCCTCATCCACAAACGAGGAACTGGGTCCCAGAGTGGGGAAGAATTCAACTTAGAGAACCATACAGTCAGGTGGGTGGAGAATCCCGTCCCTATCCCACAACACTGCTCGCAGGGACGTCTCGTTGCCTCTAGAACACAAGCACCAGCGCCCGGCCAGAGGCTTTGCTTGCCCTGTAAACTGGCTGAATCAGAGACTGAGTAACATCAGTAGGTCATTTAGAAATCCAGTAGAAATACCTTGAATTTCGTAATAATAATAGGGTCTGAGTTACATGACATACTGCATATACATACTGTATAGAAACTTGACTAACTTCTCTACTTTTCCTTGGAGTGTGATAACACAGGCCTCTGGTTAAATGCAGCAGAATGAGCATATACCACTCACCCTACTCACCTCTTCTTTCCAAAGCCATCCAAAACCGTCCAGATGATGCAAAGTCCACCCCGCCTCCTACTGCCCACAAACGAGCACAGAGAAAGGTGAGGCCGCGAGAGCAGGAGACGAGATGGCGGAGGAGCCCTCTCAGCAAACCTGGGGAGACAGAGCGGGGGCCTGGCTGCCCGCTCCGCGCTGGCCTCTGAGGAGCCGACAGAGGGGACTCGGAGAATAGACGGCCCTCACAAAATCCAGAGGCTCGGGCTGGCAGGCACGGTGCCACGCAGAGGACGGGACATGAGACCGGAAAGGAGAAGACTGCTTGCACGTTTCTTTAGAGAGAGGCTGGGCCCTCAGATCTCCACCTTGACCCTTCACAGCTCCAGGGCTGTAACTTCTCACCTAGACCTCTTCCCTCCACAGCGAGAACGCTGGCACAGTGGGCAGTGAGGACTGCAGACCTCAGGCACTGGTGGCACAGTGAGGCCTGGACAGAGGGGGAGAGAAGGTGTTTAAAAACTATGCCGTCTGATCCCTGGGACTCAACTGCTCCTCTCCTTTTCTGAAGTCTGCTAGTCCATGGAATTCTCCAGGCCAGAACGCTGGAGTGGGTAGCCACTCCCTTCTCCAGGTTATCTTCCCAACCCAGGGATTGAACCGGGGTCTCCTGCATTGCAGGTGGATTCTTTACCAACTGAGCTATCAGGGAAGCCCCATCAAGTGGCCTATTATATTCTGAAAATAACCAACATACCTTCTGTAACCGTTGTCATGCAGCCAATACATTCCAGAAGCCCAGGTCTAAAATTGGCTGTCTCTAACCATGTTTTTCTTTTTCATTTTTTTAATGGGATGGGATCAAGTACTGGCAAGATCTAGAACTGATCATGATTTAGAATTTTACTGAATTTACAACAGTCCATTTCTAGTAATGAATTGTCAGCCCATATAAAAGGTAAAGAAAAGGCTATTTTACTAAAGAAATAACTATTAACTTACCTGGCCACAAACCTTCAACAGACACAGAATAACCAAGAGAACCAAACCTTGGTTTCTGGAAAATCATTCCAAAGTGCAAGCCACACTACTGTTTTTATTCTTCTTTATTTTTAAAGACTACTGATGCCTCCCTCTGACTCCTGAACAGAACTAGGGTACCAACCTCTCGTCTGGCACCCAGGGCCCTGCAGTGGGGCTCCCGGGACCCCAGTCTCAGTGCTGTCCTGCCTGCCCCTCAAACGGCAGTCAAGTGACCCCACTTGCTGCATCCCTCCATCTTGCTTCAGGCTCTACCACCACCTTCCTCTGCTTCTCCACCTCATTCGACACCCAGCCTGACCCACACTTGAGTTCTCTGCACGATGCTACGCACTGGATTAACATACTAAATACCAGCAACAGTAGGCATGTGCCGGGACCCCACCCCACTGTACAAGCCAAGCCAACATACAAAATCTGACCAACATGTTTCTTTGGATAGGATATATGGAAATACTGAAATTATCTAAATCTAAATAGTTGATTTGGACAGATCTGGTTACCTAATAAACAAATTTCCAAATGGGAAAATGTCCCCATCACTCCCAAAATGTGTATATAACATGAATGATGGCCTCAGTTACAGATATACTTTTAACATGTGGAATGGTCATCCATGTTTCCATGAACTATAGATATATATAAAATACCCACAGCTAAGTAATCTGCAAGTAGACTTAAATTAAAACCTACAGGAGGAAAAAAGCCTGGGGCTGCCAGAGAGGCAAGAGATCATTGTCACAGGGACCTTTTAATTCCATGTGCTCCCAGACTGCCGTCTACAAGAAACCCACTTCAGGTCAAGGGACACACACAGACTGAAAGTGAGGGGCTGGAAAAAGATATTCCACGCAAATGGAAATTGAAAGAAAGTTGGAGTAGCAGCATTCACATCATATAAAATAGACATTAAAATAAAGACTGTTTCAAGAGACAAAGAAGGACACTACATAATGATCAATACATAATGATAAACCCAGAAAGATATAACAATTATAAATATATATATGCACCCAACACAGGAGCACCTCAATACATAAGGCAAATGCTAACAACTATAAAAGGGGACATCAACAGTAACACAATAATAGTGGGAGACTTTAACAGCCTACTAATACTCACAGACAGATCATCCAGACAGAAATCAAGCCTTGGTAAATTTAAGAAAGCTGAAATTGTATCAAGCTTTTTTTTCTGACCACACGCTGATAAGATTAGGTATCAATTACAGGAAACAAACTGTAAAAAACACAAACACATAGAGGTTAACAGTATGCTTCTAAGCAACCAAGAGGTCACTGAAGTAAAAAAAAAAAACCTAGAAACAAATGACAATGAAAATATGACAACTATGGGATGCAGTAAAAGCAGTGCTAAGACAGAAGTTTATAGCAAAACAAGCCTACCTCAAAAAATGAGAAAAACATCAAATAAACAACCTAATCTTACACTTAACGCAACCAGAGAAAGAAGAAAACCTACAGGAAGAAACTAAATGTATTTTGATATTCTAATAGAGTAAATGGAAGAAACATTCCAAATTATGTAATACTTGACATAATCTCTGGAATTGGAGAGAGAATGAACTAAACATCTGCTCTGAAGTTGAGTCTATACATTTCAAAACTTCAGATGTCTCAGCTTTAAAAAAGAAAAAAGCCTTAAATAACATTTTCTAAATACATTTGGCTACTAAGAATATCTCTCATGACTGAGAATTTACTTAGTCGAAAAGATAAAATGTCAGACTCCAAAAGGAAGGAAACAAAATTACTGCAAATTCAGATCCACTCTCCCACTGGAGAAATGATTTCACTAAGTGAATTTACTGAGTTCTACTCCTGCAGGTTAGTAGTATAGACAGTTAAACAATGGGAATAGATGCCTCCCTAAAGTAATTAGGAATATCATCTTTCACTTTACAGCTATCCCCAAACACCACACCTATATATTTATCAGTACAACATTCCCTAAATATAGATAGATATTAATATAGATAGATACAAGTCTACTATGACAATAAACGTGTCAGATAAAAATCTGAGTTTTTCAACAATGGAGCTGTTCAACCAGCAATGCTGCCTACAAGCATACAAAAATTACTAATAATTAGTAAACATGGGTTTAAAAAAAATTATACAAACTTGCTAGATTAAATTGTCAGAGTAGCTCTTGCTTCTGGAAAGCATATAAAAATATTTTTTTCCATGGAGGTTAAACCCAAAGACCCTTGAGGAGCAAGGCAAAGAATTATCTTATGTCCTCTTTTTTGAGTTGTCCAAGTCATCTGGTTTCTTTTTTTCATTTTCACCCAATTGTACAATTTAAGTTGATTAAATTAAACGTGCTGAAGCCATCAGCAATCCAGCTTGTCAGAGAAAGGTCAGCAGAGTGGAATACAGTCTTTGCCACAGTATCTTTGGAGCAATCAAGGACATAAAACCTCTAAGAAGTATACTGCCAGGGTAATAGTTGGTTTGGAATTCATTGTGAGAAACAAGACTCCCAGTGATTAATCCTGAAGCTGTGTTATTACCCTGCGACCTTCCTAGGGGATGTGCAGCCTCTCGGTTTCAGTAACACATGTCTGACAAACCTCATAGTTTTATTTTAATCCCCTCCCCCCTAAAAGATGGAAAATCCGAAGAGATCCAAGCCATAAAGAACTCCTACTGAGACAATTTAAAACCCATTCAATCACAGCAACTGCCACTTTGAAAGGGGGAAAAAAGTCACCAGGAATAAGGGCCAACAATGTAATCAACATCTAATGGGATCAGAAAACCGTCTGGATGTCTGGGGCCAAGGAGAGCAGTGTTACTTCAGAGGCTTTAGGGGAAAAAAAGATCTTGTTAAAAAGGTTTTGAGATAAGGTCTGAACCAAAAATATTTCCCAAGGGGAAGATAGAGAATAAAAAAAGATGAAGTTTCAGTAGAAAAGAGAGACATTTGGATTCAGTTATAGAAGATGGTTTTCTAGAAGAGAATCTGATAAACAATGGCAGAGGGAAAAGTGTGTAGCCAGAATTTTAAGACTCTTATGTAGCAACTCAGATTCTAGAAGTTTTAGAGTTTCAGAGACAGTTGCTCGCCCTGAATCAGAGATTTAGTACAGTGAGATCCCTACCCATTGAAATTATATTCTCTTAAAATTGCTAAGTGGGGAGTCAATTCATTCTTCCAAAAGCAGTTTCTTGTGAAAAGAAGCCTCATCTTGATTCAGAGGAAGAGGAATAGAAAGGGGGAAAGGTTATCTTTGCAGAAAGAAGGGCTGAAAGGAGCTCAGATTATGTCTTTCAGACTGAAGAGTGGCGAGGGGAGGAAGAGGGGCATGTCACTTTTAGGACAACAATAAAGCCAAGTGACAACTTTGCCAAGTGCCTGCTATTTGCCAATTCAACTGGAAATTTGGAGGAATGGAAAGAAGCAATTAATTCCATTCAGGACACCAGCAGAGGCTAAGAGCCACGCAGATGAGCCCTAAGAGGAGACGCTGTCTTCTGTCTCCAGTCGTGAGCTCGTCCTTTCTTCTGAAAGTTGTCTCATCACTTTCTGTGACTGTGTTTAAGGGAAAAAAAAATCCACCCTCTTTATTTGTAAACTCACTACACTGTCTTCATCTAGTTACATGTTGCTTCTGTGAACCACTCTACTCTCCCGCTGAATCGCAACAAGGAAGCGGGGATTGCAGTGGAGATAATCACATCCAATCCCTGGAGTCATTCACTTAACACCCGGCTCAGAACCTGAGAAATGGCTGCAGTTCCCTTCAGAGTTCAGTATGCACGAACGGAGGCCCAGGATGCTCAGGAGACAAGGTCAGGTTCTCTGTGACTTGCAGAGGCAGAAGGGAGACTCCTAACCAGCTTTCTCCATCTGGGTCATTCTTCAGTCCATTATGGAGTCCATTCTCTCTATCTTTGTTCTTAAATGGGCTGATGAAGAGAAGGTACTGGAAATCAGAAACGGACCCTTGCCCTGGAGCAGTTTACAGCTGGGCTGACACATGAAAGCACAGTTGATGATATGGTCACTGGAAAAACCCAAGAGCGATTCACAGAGGGAAACTCTGCAACAAGCAGGAGCAGCAGAGGAAGGCTGTGGTGGAGAAAGAGTAAAGAACAGGTGAGGCCCAGACAAGACTGCTCTAAGCAGGGAAGGGAAATGGGGGTACAGTCCCACCCAGCACACAAAGATACACGCTGGAATGACTCAGATACAACAGAGAACAACGTGAACCAGGATAAGAAGAAGGAATAAAGACTACAGAGAGCCTTCAGTGCCAAGCTACGAAATTTGGACTTTATTTACCAGACAGCCAGAAAAGATGTCTGTTGGTACAGATAGAAATTTTAGTAAAAATACAAATGATGTATACAAGGCAGCCTTTTAAGAGAATAACTCTGGAAACACAGTTAGAAGGTAGACTGAAGAAAGACTGGAGTCAGGGAATCGGAGGAGAGGAGGGGCAGTCCAGATGTGAGAGGATGGGGACAGTAAGCAAAGGAAGGAAGGACCTTTCTTTCTCAAAGGTCAATGGGATTTAGCCATCAACTGGACTCGGGCAGGAAAGGAAATGGAGGAGTCGAATTAGGCTCGAGATACTCACAGATACAAGAGGATGGTGTCTCCCCGACCAGAGGGAGTGATGTCAAATGCGGAACTAAATCTGTGCAAGGACACCAGGAAGCACACCGCATGGAAGGACCAGACCCTGAGGGTGACTGAGTCATGTGAGGGCCCCAGAGACCAGCCAGGGATGCAGGCCACTGCTGGGCGGCAGGAAGCAGCAGGAGTCGGGAAAGGAACACAGAAGGCACAGTGTCAGAAGGAGGCAAAGGACGGAGGCAGCACATGAAGAGAGGCACTTCATGATAGAACCAAATGCCCAAGGAATCAAAGTCAGTGAATGAAGAGACAACACACTGGATGAGGTGATTAGAAGATCATGGATATTAACAGAAAAAGGAGGAAAGCTGATGGTAAGCAATAAAAGGAAAAGAGACATGGGAATATGAATAATCTACCCTGATTATTTGTGAGTGAGAAGTAAAATCAGCAAAATCTGAAAGGCAGTGAGATGTAACAGAAGGCTCTGTGCACTGTGATTCAAGAAACTGGAGATTTACCAGTGATGCCAACTCCACGGTGCCAAGCAGGAAACACGGTTCCAGCACTGTGCTCCGCATTTGACCTGTGCTAATGAACTCAACTCCGGCAACAGGCTGTGAAGGGAGTCCTATCAGTCTCACTCTTTGAATGTAGCAACTGAGGCACTGAGAGGTGCAGGAACTTGTCCAATGAGGGGCAGACCCACGTGCTCCAGGCTGTCAGAAGCCTCATCTGGGAACTTCCCTGCTGGTCCAGCGGTTAAGAATCCGCCTGCCAATGCAGGAGACATAGGTTCAACCCCCAGTCCAGGAAGAGTCCATGTGCCAAGGGGCAACTAAGCCCAGGCGCCCCCCTACTGAAGCCCACAGGCCTGGAGCCTGAGCTCCACAAGGAAAAGGAGCCCCCGCTCGCTGCAAGTAGAGAGAGCCCACGCAAAGCAACAAAGACAAGACCCAGCACAGCAAAAATAATAATGATTTTTTTTTAATAAAAATTATTTTTTTTAAAAGAGAGGGCTCCGCTATACCCTTGGTCACTACACTCTTCTCCATGAGGTACTATGAGGCTGTGCACTTGAACAGGTCCTCTGAGACTGTTTTCTCACCTGGAAAATATGATGAGGCATCACTGATACCTGACATTTCCAGACTTAACATTCTACGATGGTGGGGCTCTGTGTTAGAGGATGCTTTCGAAAGTCTTTAATGAGAGACAGTAGCTTCTCTTTTTCAGATTCTTCCCATCTCAGCGAGCGGCTTCACTTTATTTACAGTGAAGGTAGGAATGCAATAGATGGTGCTAACCCTCAACTTGTCTTCTTGCCGTCAACAAGCAGTTTGAGGTTACAGTGAGGACCTCCTGCAGAATGTGAATCAGAGCAGGTGCAGTACCAGCTTTTATCATGTGTTACCACTGCCTCACTGCTTCAGTAAACATAACATACATTTTATTTCCCAGTGAAGTTGATACGAGGACAGTATAAGAAATCATCTGGCTGCTTCTGCAGTTTCCTTAGTAGGGAAACATGGTGGTCTAACCACTGAAGGGGACGATAAGTCACGTCTTCTTGGTCTGATACACTTACTACAGTAAAGGTACTGTCACCGCCCTATCTCACGGTAACAGTATAGTTCTGATTTTTCACAAAAATTTCTCTGCACCAGAAGCAAGACAGAACACTGTGGTCTGGTTCTCGTTCACTCTCGTGGAAAAGCCTGACTGAACACCACACTCTCCACTGGTTCAGGAAGGAGGTGCTGAGCTGAGGGAGGGCAAGGCCGAGTCCCGGCCGTCTGCTCTACAGCAGCTATTCCCCTTCCAATGCCCATCCCAACAACATAAAAACCCGTCCAGAACCAAACGGCACAGAAAGATGCAGCGGCCGGGGAGGGACGAGGACAGGAAGACCTGCCCACCCAGCCGAGGACAAGTCAGGAGAGAAGCGATTCCTCCTGGCCCCACCTCCCGGGGTCCAGGGCAAACACTCATTCTTTTCCTTCAAGCTTTCGGTAATGACAAAACTTCCTCTCACATCTGGCCAGCTCTTACCCTCTACTTACATTCCAGGCCTGTTCTTTCCGGCCTCAGTCCTGCTGCCGCTCCATTAGTTATTTCCTCTCCTTGTATCTTCTCCCTCCTTGAATCTCAGGGCACAGAGCCCTGTACCCTTCTTTTGCTGTTCCTTGTATCTTCTCCCTGCCTCCCGGGTCACCTTTCGATGGGCTCAGGTAGATCTGGGTGCCTCTGCACGTTCTGTGTGCTTGGGGCAGGTACCACACACCTGCTTCTGGGGGTTTCACGGGCAGACAGCAGAGCTATGCAGGGCAGCACGCTTCCTCTGTTTTTCAGACCTGCTCACCCAGAACCAGGCTGGACACGTCTGTCAGATGGATGCAGATGGCCTTCAGGTCCTCTTCCCCACTGTACCTTACTCTGGAGTTACTGTCTACCTGTAATTCTTTGGTTTTGCCATTTGTTAAACCAAGCCTCAGTAATGTTGCTAGCCTCCTCACACTCCAGAATAGTTTTTAAGGAGGAAAACAAAAAGGGAAAATGAAAAAAAGAAATATTGTAGAATTTCAAGAGTCGCTCTGGAAAAATACGAGAAACCGGACTTCCCTGGTGGTCCCCTACATTCCAAGGCAGGGAATTCGAGTTCAGTCCCTAGTCCGGGAAGTAAGATCCCACAGGCCACAGTGCAACTAGGCAACTGCTGAAGCCTGAGCGCTCCAGAGCCTGCAGACTGCAACTAGAGAGAAGCCCACGCGAGGCACGAAGATCCCAAACGCTGCAAGACCCAGCACAGCCAGACATAAATACATGCTTTAAAAAAGAGAGAGATAGAAACAGAAATCTCTGGAAGGAACAGAACTGCCCTGGCACTCTGAAACCCAAACAGAAAAGACCGTCTCCCCATAAAATCAGTCCTGCATCCCACAGTGTCTCCAGACGAATGGCACACGGAGGAGGGGGAGATGGTCAGTGAACACTCACCAGTGTACCCAGTTACACGAGCCTTTCTGTCATTTTATCAGGGAGAGGAAGCTAACTAGTATCACTGATCAGCCAGCCGGGAAGGCGCACTCTCCCCAGGGGCCTCAGTTTCTCAAGCAAAGATGATGCGAGTCAATGACTGCTCAAGTGTCAGAGACAGAATACTGCCTTGAAAATCACCAGTTCAACGGCTTTAGTTGATGCCAAAGGAAAAGAGAATGTAGAGAAAATCTGCTCAAAGCTCACACAGCAGCACAGAGGCAGTGCTGGGATTAGAATCCACGCTCCGTGCGTCACCATCCCAACTCACCCCGTTACCAGCACACTGCCTCCCGACATCCGTGCTACAAGCTGAGACATGGACCTTTATAAACCGACACAAGTTTCTTAGATGACCAGACCTTTCTGTGATCGTGTGCTCTTGCTCTTGGAATCCAAACACTAATCATCAAGTTATGTCACACACTTCCTGAGGAGTGCATGTGACTGTTTATGGAAGCAGTGTGGGGAATTCAGATCAAATAGTCAGTGAGTGACTCAAAACTGGAGACAAAGACAGCCAACACAGGAAAACGCATGTGCCTTTTTCTAATGGGCTAGAATCCAAGCATGTGTAATACTACGCCCTCCACGTCCTACGTTCTGGTGACTGGAAATCTTGGGGTTAGTCCAAGGTCAACCTACACGCACGAAGGCAACTCCCTAGCATGGTCTTAGAAGAGCATGCCCTCCCCCAAATGGGTAAATTCAGGGCACATCGTTCCAATAAGCAGTCGCAACTGATGATCTTTTTTCCAACTGTTACATCACACAGGGATTTATACTTTTTCCTTACTGATTTAAGGGGCAGGGATTTTATCCAGAAGGATTTCTTAGAGTGCTCCTTCAACAATACAATTGAAGCTGTTTTATTTGGTTTTCCCTTACTGCATGTTAACGTATCACTATTGGCCAGAGGAAAATTAAGTTATCCAGTCTCTGAACTTGTGAACCTCAGAAAGAGATTTCCAGTTGTCACTTTGCTGCCTTTGTGAATGGTGGCTCTGCAGACCACATCACCGGGAATATTTACACAAGTCTGGCCAAGCCAAAAGGTATTCTTTTGCATAACTTTAAATCAGTACTGCCTGCATATTTCTTTTCAAACAAAAAAATCTGGTTTGCTTAGGTTAGACTCCAATTTTCAGAATTTAAATTTCCATAATATCCCATTGTTCAAGCTTAGGAAAAAAGTCTCACTGGGGAGTGTACTAAGAAAAACCTCAAGACAGATCAGCGGCTCTGATGGTTCAGAATCTTCTGCATGAGGCTCTCTGAGAGCCTGGATGACTAACGTAGGACTGCAGGGTTTTGGTAACTGAGTGAGTCATAGGAGCTCTGCCAAGTGGAGAAGGTACGGCCCATCTACGGGGCGGCAGCCATTCAGACTTGACCACTCACTACAGTGAGGAAGGCTGCAAACCACACAAGGTTTTTTTTTTGGGGGGGGGGGGGGGTGGTCTCAATATTTTAAAATTCTACCTCAAGTAGAAAACAAAACACAGTTTGTGCCTGACCAACTATGCCCATGGGCTAGCCTTTCGGCTGCTGAGTTTCCTGTTTGCAGCCTCTCCTCTACAGGAAGAGGGAAGAACGCATAGTCAATGCTACTGTTAAATTATTTTAGATTGTTCATCTCAGAAACGCTCCGGCAGCCTGAGGGGATGTGTGAGGGGAACAGGAACATGACCAGAAACAGCCAATTATTAAGCTTTTATGGACATCGGGGACAAAGCAAGCAGTCAGCTTCTTTGTAAAGTCACTGGGTTAATGGAAATAAAATCCCAGCCTCCATCCACTACAAGATCACTCTGGAGCCTACTTTCTTTTCCCGGTAACCCAATTCTCCCATTTACTTCAGCCTCCCCCGACACGTAAGCAGTGGCGGGTCCTCTATCTCCTTCTGGGATTCCCAGTGTCTCACCCCTCACTCCCACCCACGACCTGAATGCAGCCCCTCGGCTGCGGCCTGAACCACTGACGTCACCATGGCACCCCCATCCTTCCGTGTCTCTCTCCCACCCCAGCCCCTTCCTCACACAGCTCGGAAGCTAGCTCCCCTCCACGGGCACTTTGTCAGGAAGAACTCGGGGCACCGCTGACAGGGGCTGCCTCTGGGTGGGAGGGGTGGGGGCAGGCTTGAGGATCAGGAGCCTGGGTCTAAGAAAGGTTTGTTTTCCCCAGAATCTCCTGTATTTTGTTTGTTTTTTCTCTCCTGTATTTTTTGAAGGATTTTTCTTACCATGTGAGTACTGTTTTCTCAGAAATATAGTAAGTTTTACAATGTAAACTGTTAATATATCATTCTGATGTTTTATTCTTTGTCTTGAAAATGTGTATGGTTGTGCCTTCCACTTCTACTTCTAGCAGGGGGAAGAGTTTTCAGAGAGTCTGTCTCCTGGGTTAGAATCCTCATTTTGGCTCAAATAAAATTCCCTTTTATCTTCCTTAAAAATATTTAATATGTTTTAAAAA
The DNA here is from genome assembly GCF_963930625.1 of Muntiacus reevesi. Lineage (NCBI taxonomy): Eukaryota > Metazoa > Chordata > Mammalia > Artiodactyla > Cervidae > Muntiacus > Muntiacus reevesi. The sequence goes on along the minus strand of NC_089255.1, from coordinate 1,310,122 downwards.
CTGTACTACCCCAGGGATTCTAGTTTGGGAAGCAAGACATCTCTTCATCCCAACCCACTGAGGCATGTCTCTGGACTAAAGATTTTTTTTTTATCAGTGAGATGAGAGAAGATTGGGAAATTAACCACAGTGGAGCATGGGACACAGCCAGGTGAAGGCAAGAATGGAGGTGGAGGCTGTAGGAAGGTGCGGGCAGAAGTGTAGGAACTGGGAGGAGAGGCATTCTAGAATGGCAGGGCAGCCCCAGCTCCCCTTCTGCAGCCTGTGAGGGAAGCACAGAGTCCTCCCCAGCCTGAAGGCAGATGTCTACTGTCCAAAGTGAGCAAGTCACCTGCCAGGAGGGCTTAGCATCCCTCAGTATGAACTTCTCCTCTGGAAGGGGCCTGAGCCTGTCCTGCTGGCCACGCATGGACACAGCCTCAAGGGAAACCTGCCCTTTCACATCCTGCTCCCTCAGCTTCAGAACACAGCCCTCCTGATGAAGGGGAAGGTCAGCTGGGGCAGCAGCTGTTTGTAAGAGGAGGGAAATTAAGTCAGCTTTCTAGAACAATCAACCTAGGTCTTCGCTATGAATCTAGATAGGTAATCAAGGATCATCAGATTTGAGGAAAGTTGAACAAGTGGGGGCTTACCAGGTGGCTCAGCGGTAAAGAATCTGCCTGCCAATGCAGGTTGGCAGGAGACTCAGCTTTTAACCCTGCATCGGGAAGATCCCCTGGAGGAGGAAATGGCAACCTGCTCCAGTATTATTGCCTGAAAAATCCCATAGACAGAGGAGCCTGGCGGGCTACAGTCCAAAGGGTTACCAAAGGTCAGATGTGACTGAGCGACTCAATAACAACAAAGGCACAGAGAAAGACTAGAATGAAACAAGTAGAACCAATCCCAGAGAAAACAGCAATTCATGAAGCAGAGAGAACTTAATGGGGGGGAAACCTGAGTATAGTCAAAGATATTAGAAAACATATATACATGAAACAAAAACCTTATTATGATAAGGAAATGCACATATTGAAATTAAAATTGGATTTTTGAAGTTAAAAATTCAATACAAGGGCTGAGATAAAAGAGTAGATAAAATTCCCAGAAAACTGGGAAGGTGTGAGGGAAAGGAGAAAAGACAAAGTTTGATAAGAGTTAATCCAAGATGTCTAACATCAATCTATTGAACTTACTAAAAAAAGAAAGGCAAGAGAAGATAGCAAAGAAAACAAGTCTTCAGATTAGAAGGCCCACAGGCAATGAGCAGAACAGAGGAGAAAAGATAGAGTCTCATAAAAAGTCACAATATCAAGGAGAAAGAAAACACATCTAAACTTCGAAAGAAAGGGTCTACATGAAGGCACGGACTCAGTAACTTTGACTGTTAGAAAGAAATTCCTTTCAAATGCTGAGGGAAAGATATGTTGCATGTAGATTTTCATACTCAGGCAAATTGCCAGTTGAAGCTTAAGAGGGCAGATCAGCATGGGTTCAAAGTGTACCTGCCATGCAGTCTTTCTGAAAATTTTCAAAATACACTCCAGAAAAATTAAAAATATATCTAAGAGGAAGATAAAGCCTCTAAGAAGAATTAATAATCCAAGATTTAAAAAAAAAATCAAGATGACAACTGGGTAAGCAAGTTTAGAAAAGTTAGTTCATCATAAAGCATTCAAAAACTTGTACAACTAGCAAATTATAGTGTTGAGAGAAAGAGAACACACACAACTCTGCTAATGAGAAATCAAGCAATTAGAAAGTCCCGGAAGAACAAGGCCATACGAGAACATGTGGGCCATACATATGTGAAGCAAACAAAAGTGTGCCAAGATCCTAAAATGACCACACATAAAGCGACAATTTTCCTTAGATGTTCAGAACATCTTCCTTCAAGTAACCTACACTTAGTTAACAACATAGGATTACAATTTGATGATCCATTCATAATTTTGAAGACCACTTAAAGAGAGGTATCTGAGCCTCAATCCAACCAAAAAAACAAGCAAACCATGTCCTCAAATTTTCCCAATGTAAGAGTGTGGTAGTCACTGTTAGCTGAGTAAATCTCCATTTCCCACCCTTGATTTACCAACCCTTTTTGCAACCTGACCACAGTCAGAGGCAAGGAAACGCGAGTCACCAAAGTTCTTCAGATGGTTGCCTGTAAGATAAAAAGGCAAGACTTGCAAAATAGGAAATCTTGCACTTTTCCATTCCCTGTTGTTTTTTTTTCCCTGTCATTTTGTAACTGACGATGAAAACTCACGTATAAGAATGGTGAGGCAGGAAGGTGGATTTGAAATTATTTCCATGAGTGACCCCATCAGCCTTGGATGGACTTCCTTCAGGCTTCTTGCTAGAAGAGAAAACTAAGCTGCTGTCTATTTAAGATAATAGCTGCATATTTACCGTTGTTCTTGGGGAACACATTCTTAACTAGAACAAGAAATCAATTTCCTATTTTGAATGAATCCCAGATTGAGTTGGGTTTCCCTTTCTCGCAGGCAAGAAAGATCTGACTAATACATATCCTCTTTCTTTGTACTTTGCTCCAGAGGAAGAAAGAGCCGCAGTCAAAGATGAAATCTTTAACCTTTGGTCTCAGGAGGAACAGGATGTTGTGTAGGGACCCACAGCTTTCATTTAACCACTTACTTGGCCGCAACCACAGACTAATTTCTGTGCTGAACACGGGACACATAACAAGACTAATAAAACACTGTATTTGCCGTTGTGGGCCCCAGTAAAATGGGGCATAGTTTACAAACATGCAGAATATTGTCAGAGTATGGGACTGTGTTATACAAACATAGTAAAGGAAGTAATTTAGGACAATCTAGTAATATTTCAAAACATACTCAACTCTAAAATGCAAGAGTGCTTGTTTGGTCTAATTCAGCTATATCAACATTTTACTCACCAGTAAACTCTTAATATTCACTGGATAATAGCGCAGATAAGCCAAAATAATATTTGCCTTGAATGCATTTTTATTTTAAACTGGGTGTGCCTCCTGTTCTGGGAATCCACCACACCCCAAGGAAATTGAATCCAAATGGAAGGTTCTAATTCAAAAGAAACCAGCATGTTATTTAGCTGTGCCAACGCCTCTCTATTTAATGGAATTATTCCAGGTGGTGGAGTGGTAAAGAATCTGCCTGCCAATGCAAGAGACACAAGAGACACAGGTTCAATCCCTGGGTCAGGAAGATCCCCTGGAAGAGGAAATGGCAACCTACTCCAATATTCTTGCCTGGAAAATTCCATGGACAGAGGAGCCTGGCAGCTACAGCCCATGGGATCAATGAGAGTCAGACACGACTGAGTGAGCACACACCTCCCCAGTTTCCATGCAAGAGGCAGCTAGATCCTTCCACACTATCTGAATCAAAAAGCCCATCGTCACCCTAGCGCTGCTTATTTCAGAGCATCTACTAGGTCAGAGGCTATGCCAGACACTGTGGATACTCCAGAAAATAAGAGTACCTGTCCTCAAATGGCTTCTGTCTAGTGAGGGTTCAGACAGGGAAGAGTCACTAAGCTATTACATGTTACACCAACTCAGAGAGGGGAAATTAGAGAGTACTACGCAAATAAACAACAGGGACTCTGAGGGTGGTAGTCAAGGACTGAGTCCTAAAAAAAATAAGATATTGTTGGGATGGGTTCTCCTGATGCAGGGAACGGCACATGCTAAGGTCTAAAGGCATGGAACTTCACTGGTGGTCCAGCAGTTAACACTACGCGCTTCCACTGCAGGGGACCCGTTCAATCTTTGGGTGGGGAGGTTCTGCATGCTTCCCTGTGTGGCCAAATAAATAAATAATGTTTTAAAAGTCTAGAGGCAAGACACAAAATGGCATAGTCAAGGAACTTGGAGTTCAGGTTCAGGAAAGCTGTCTCCCTGCGAATTTCAGTTCAGTTCAGTCGCTCAGTCATGTCTGACTCTTTGCAACCCCATGGACTGCAGCACGCCAGGCCTCCCTGTCCATCACCAACTCCTGGAGTTCACTCAAACTCATGTCCATTGAGTAGGTGATGCCATCCAACCATCTCATCCTCTGTCGTCCCCTTCTCCTCCTGCCTTCAATCTTTCCCAGCATCAGGGTCTTTTCCAGTGAGTCAGCTCTTTGCCTCAGGTGGCCAAAGTATTGGAGTTTTAGCTTCAACATCATTCCTTCCAATGAAGTCCTTCCAATCCCTGCACATTAGACAGACTGAAATTAAGAACTTAGGGGAGCACAGGTTTGAGATATTCAAACAGGTACAGAGGGCAGTCACATAGTTCAAGAGTCCTGCGATTCCTACAAACACTGTCACTCACTCTTTCAACCAGACACAGACACTTAATGTAGCCTCAAGTCTGAGAAAAGTCACTGTGGCCTTTAAACCTGGGATAATGACAGTTTTCGCTTTATTTCTACACCATACCAGCTTCTTGCTTATTTTGCTGAAAGTGCTAGCAAAGCAGAGACAAATCATTCTGAAAGCCAAATGACAACCTCTCTTGACTTTGCCGAGGTGACTAGTTTCAATTCACATCTTCGCAGCAGGAGGTGTGACTGAGCAGGAGGATCAGCACGCTCCGTTACCCCTCTTCCCGTGTTCGATGGCACCAGTGTTTGTCAGACTCTCTTCACCTCATCCCTTCTATCTTGCTAGTGGACGTTACCAGGAGTTGGTGGTATCAAGACACATAAGCATCTGGGGATTTATGGGGCTGAGCACCTTCAATTTTAAGGTTCATGCGCACGTGTCATACACCCTAGGCATGACTGCCAGTCACACTGACCCAGCATGGTCTCTGGGCCAGAGTTCAAAGAGTGGCATCTAGAGCAGGGATGGAGAAAAGAGGCCTCTTCCATGAAGGGAGGGAGCACAGAGATGAGCGGATGGTACCAGTGCAGAAACTCGCAGGTTGGTGACAAGCCAGGGAAGTCACAGCGCAGTGGCTCTCTCACTGCAAAGCAAGAGGCCAGGGCGTCTGCTAACACTGCCAGAAGGGGTCGGACATGTGAGCAAGAAAGAGAGAAGAAAAGACAGCAGAAAAGACCAGGGAGAGTGGCAGATGGAGTTGCCCAACTCGATATTTTTCAGTGAGCTGATGGCAAAAGGTTCTGAAATCAATGTTTTAAAAAAACCAGAGTACCATGCGTACAGTGAAGACAATCACTGTATATAATGAGTTAATATAACACGCCTATGTGTATACTGAATTGTGATGTAAAATGTTCTTTCCGTGGGTACCATTCAAGATATTTGAAAGCCAACAGACTAGGACAAAAGAGGGAATTACCTAAGAGCACTGAGAACTCAGGTGAGGCTGGGAACAATTCGGCTTATAGTGGCACTTATCCACTTATCCATGTTGTTATGATTCGTGCCTCACACCTGGCCAACAGTAGAGGAGGTAATTAAAATTGAAAGGCTCCTATTAAATGCAGTGACTCACGGAGAGAAATACATATAAAAAACATCGAGTAGTATATCTTATCACTTAAACTCTACTTAATTATGCTAATTAAAACTTTTAAAGTAATTGGACAGCAAATTAAGAGACTGTACTACTCTGCTTGACCACATAATTATGCTTTTTTGCCTTCCATTAAAATTATTATACTAGAAGATCTTTAAGGGATCTATTTAACTTGTAGGATACATCATGTGCTTGGATAAAAAGGTTAAAAGGTGTTTTATTTTAAAACCACCCACATTTTCATGATTTACAATTGAAAAAGCAAGACCCAAAACTCCACAAAACCCCATTCTTATTAAATCCTCTAATAACTGAAGTCAAATAAATTTTCTTAGAGAAAGGTCCCACCCCCAAAGGATCCATGTAAGTGACACCATAATAGAAAAAGTCATTTATTTTCCATTCTTAGTCATTTGTGAGATGCCCCATTGTTACAGATAAATCCCAATTGAAAAATGAACATTGCCATCTTTTTCATTTATCCAAATACTATTCAGAGACCAAGACGGTCCTTCAATCATTCAACCCTGACAACTCATTCTATAAGTCTACTGAACAGATTAGAAGACAGTCTTTGAAAAGACAGAAAGTTGCCGGGTAATGGATTCCACTCTCACCTCCAAGCCACTTGGTAGACTTATCATCATTCACTAAAGGAAAACAATTAACTGGAAAGCCAGGTGCTCTTAATATGCTTCAGAAGTCATTTGCAAAGACAGCTCTGAAGCCACTTATTTCTTTACCTGTAGGAACCAGCTTAAACTTGGGGAAAGGAGGAAGCATATTTCTCTTATTTTTCCCTTTATTGCAGCTCCTAGAACACATTCATCATCACAATAAAAGTGAAGCTATTTTATATGTGTGACGTACTAAGGGGCCATAGGTCTAGGAAAAGCCAAACCTTAACTCAACCAAAATGTATAATAAGTTCTAACCACAAAACACTAGAAAAGGTAGAAAAAGATGAATAATTTAGTTAATTAATAAACATTATCTTTCAAGGTGGCCTGAATTCATCATAAATACAAAAGTAGTAGAAGGAATCAATAACCCCCAACTCGGGAAAAAACAAAAACTCAAAAACTTTAAACAAGAAAATTCATCTAACCCAGTGGTTAGATGGTATTCAAACTTTTTGGTGTCAGGACCCTTGCACACTAAATTATTGAGGACCTCAAAGAGCTCTTGTTACATGAGGCATGTCTATCACTACTCACCATATTCAAAATTAAGAAATTTTTAAAGGATTTATTTATTTAAAAATAATTTTTAGATCACATATTAAATACTTTTTAATGAGAACAATATTTTCCAAAAGGAAAATATTCAATGAAAAAATAAGGCAAAGTTTTGCATTTGTGCAAATCTCTTAAATGTCTGGCTTAATAGAAAACAGTAAAGTCTCACTCCTGCTCCTGCACACAATGGGTTGAGATATGTTGGTCAGGCTGAAGTACATGAAGAAAATCTGGCCTCATAAAGCTATGCAGTTGGAAACATGGAAGGGTATTCTAATGGCCGTTTCAGATGACTGTGGATGCTTCTTCAGTGCTTCCCTAAAATGAAAGACACAGTTTCTCTCTCTTTTAAACAAGTCGATTAAGACAGAACTGGCATACAAAAAGCTGGACATATTTAAGGCATACAGCCTGATGAGTATATATTACAATATGATGAGGGTAATTTCTTTAAAAAAAAAATCTATGTATTTTGTTTTTACTTTATTTATTTATTTTGGCCAGGCCAAGGGATCTTACTTCCGTGACCAGGGATTGAGTGCCAAGGTCTAGCCACAGAACCACGATGGAACTCCCAGGGTGATTTCTCAAGAGTTAAATGCAATGTGGAATCTGAAAGAAATTCTCTGTACTCTATTATATTAAAATCCAAAAGTCCATCCTGTACTTTCAAAGGATCTTTTAGCCAGGTATGATTTAGGAAAATCTTGGTTTGATGCAGATATTCTAATAGTGACACATTTCTTTACAAAGTATTACAAAAATCACATTCATTAATACTATTGTCCACTTTAGCAAAAATGTCTTTAGGTATTGAAAAGCTGTCAACCACAATTTATAAGTTTTCCAAAATTCCAATTTTCACGTTTTATTTGACAGCTCAAATTTTACCACTAGTAAAATATATTCTTGAAGTGATAGGTTCATTTAATTCTGGGAAACTATCAAATGGCTTAAGTACTTTAAAAGAGATTAGTTAAGTTAGGATATATCTTTATGAGGAATTATGTGGTCATTATGCTGTTTACAAATAATTTAACGGTATGAGAAAACACTCACTGTAGGTGGGGGAAAAAGGAGCAAAAATACCAATATATTACTGTATCAGCTCTGCTTTTAAAACTTTGTGTATCTCTACTTGAGGTTTTGTTTTCTGACAAAAACAAGCCACAAAACCAAGTCCAAAGCTTTTTCTTAAGCAGAAGGCAGAAAAGCATTTACAAATAGTCATTAATACCAAATATTAACACTTGTGGGGTAGCCTGACAAACATTATAACAAACATAATTTATCTCTGTTGGATTAAAAAAAGCCCAACAACCTGAGTCCAATGTCAATGACAAGCAAGAATGAAACACAAATCCTAGTCTATGCCCCCAACATGGAAGGATTTAAGCTTTATCTTTTGGCATAGAAGGTAAGCCTGCATCTTTATGCATTCTTTCCCAAAGACTGTCCTTTTAGGATTTTGACAGAACACACTGGTTTTATCTAAAATCTAAAACATTTCTGCTAATCATTTTCTTTAATTATAGAATCTGCACAATGCTGTATAACTCCTGAAATCTACTTTCAGAGTATGAAATTTGTGTATTGAGTAACATTAGGGCTTCCCTGGTGGCTCAGACAGTGTAAAGCATCTGCCTGCAATGCAGGAGAGTTCAGTTTGATCCCTGGGTTGGGAAGATCCCCTGGAGAAGGGAATGGCAACCCACTCCAGTATTCTTGCCTGGAGAATTCCATAGACAGAGGAGCCTGGTGGGCTACAGTCTGTGAGGTTACAAAGAGTCAGACACAACTGAGAGACTTTCACTTTCACTTCATTTCACTCCAGTAACATTAAATGATATACATACACACTCAATAAACAAAGCTATCTGGTTATTAAAAAAATTCAACAATTCATGTGTTCATCTACTCACCTGCTAATAAAGAATTGAAAAGTATACCTCAATAAAACTCATCCTAAGGGGAGAATTGAAAAGATTGATTAATCTCTTACACCAACTCAAAAGCATTAACTTTTCATGTATGTCTCAACAGCTTTTTTAAAGTACCAGGTCTACCAAGTGTAAGACAGGATACTATAAAAGTCCTAGAGGAAAATATAGGCAGAACACTCTTTGACATAAATCATGGCAGTATCTTTTTGAACCCACCTCCTACAGTAATGAACATTAAAACAAAAATAAATGGAGACCCAATTAAGCTGAAAAGGTTTTGCACAGCAAAGGAAACCATAAACAAAACAAAAAGATAATTCTCAGAATGGGAGAAAATATTGCAAACAAAGCAACCCACAAGGGATTAATTGCCAAAATATACAAACTGTTCATGTAGCTCAACACCAAAGAAACAAACAATCCAGCCAAAAAAATGGATGGAAGAGCTATTGAGATCTTCCAAGTATCTCCAAAGACATATTGATGACCAAAAAGTATCTGAAAACATGCTCAACATGGCTAATTCTTAGAGAAATACAATGAGGTATCACACAGAGTGGCCATCATCAAGGAGTCTACAAACATGTCAGGAATTCAGGGGAGAGGAAAAGAATTAAAGAGTCTACAAACAATAAATGCAGGAGGGTGGGGTAGAGAAAAGGGAACCCTCCCACACCATTGGCAGGAATGTAAATTGCTACAACAACTATGGAGAACAGTATGGAAGATCCTTACATACTAAAAATAGAACTACCATGTGATCCATCAATCCCACTCTTGGGCATATGTCCAGAGAAAACCATAATTTGAAAAGATACATGCACTGCAATGTTCACTGCAGCACTATTTAAAACAGTCAGGACATGGAAGCAACCTAAATGTCCATCAACAGAGAATGGATAAAGATGTGGTACATACATATACAATGGAATACTAGAACACAAAATATAAGCCACAAAAAAGAATGAAATAATGCCATTTGCAAGCAACGTGGATGAACCTAGAGACTGTCATACTAAGTTAAAAAAGTTAGACCGAAAAAGACAAATATCATATTACTTATATGTGGAATATACAAAAAATTATACAAATGAACTTATTTATGAAACAGAGTCAAAAGGGAAAGGTGGGAGGAGAGAAAAATTAGGAATTTGTGATTAGCATATACATACTACTACATGCAAGACAGATAATCAACAAGGACCTACTGTATAGCACAGGGAACTTCTGTTCAATATTCTGTAATAACCTATATGGGAGAAGAATCTGAAAATAAATAGATGTATATGTATAACAGAATCACTGTGTTGTACCCCTGAAACTAAGACAATCAACTATACTCCAAGATAAAATAAAAATTAAGTTAAAAAATAAAGTACAATCCATAGAAAACCAAAGGTGTATTCTCCTAATGTTCTCTCAAAGACACTCTCTAGGATGTACTCTAGGCCCTGTACTTTCAGGACTCTTAAATCTCTTTGGCAAATGATTATGAATACAGATTCCCAGTAAAAGCAATGTCAATTCCATGGATCTAGGTACATTACTACTTGTACATTCTCCAACTATTACATTTGCCATCAGAAAGGGGAGAAGTCAAAGAAACTACTCTTAGCTTGGGTTGACAAGGATTATTACCATTTTTGGATGTCAGATAAATATTCATATGTAGGTCACCTTTACTCACTGCAAACTCTTTAGGGCTAAGCCCATCTTTTATGCTTTATTTCCTCACTATCTATTGCCATACATTTTAAAAGATGATATCAAAAAAATAAAAAATAAATAAAAGATGATACCAAATACGAGCAGTTATTGTTTACTAAGTACTTATGTGCAAATATTTATACTCATCATCTTAGTCCCCACAATGACTTTGAAAGGGAAAGATGGGTGTCTCTGCTTCATAAAAATAAAGAAACTGAAGGAAAAGTAAGTGGTCCTCAGTTAGCTAGGACTAGTTTGGTACTAAAAAAGTGGTTCTCAAATTGGATCTGAATCAGAATTGCTCGGAGAGGGCTCTCCTGCTGACTCAGTGGTAAAGAAACTACCTGTCAATGCAGGAGACATGAGTTCGATCCCTGTTCCAGGAAGATCCCACATGCCATGGAGCAGCCAAGTCCGTACACCATGACTACTGAGACTGTGCTCCAGAGCCCGAGAGCTGCAGCTACTGAAGCCCAAGCACCCTAGAGCCCGTGCTTCTCAGCAGGAGAAGCCGCCACAAGGAGTCTGCACACTGCACCTAGAGAGCAGCCCCTACCCGCCACCACAAGAGAAAAGCCTGCACAGCAGGGAAGACCCAGCACAGGCAAAAGTAAAGTTAATAAGAAATTATCACCTGGAGAGGCTGTTTAAAAAAAAATTCCTGGGCCAACCTCCTGATTTTCAGATCAGCAGGTCTGGAATGGGGACACAGTATCTCGCATTTCTAACAAGTGCCCCCATGATGGTCACACTGTTGGTCCAGGGACCACCCCTTAAGACCCCAAGACCTTGCAGAAGGTTTCATGTGTATGCAGGAAGTAACTGCAGGCTAACACAGCCTCCATTTACATGGAGGAAAAAGGCTGGAATTTTGACATATTTTTCAAAATTTAATTTGAGAAATGCTTTTTCCCATTGGGGTATTTTTATACTCTCCATCCATTCCCTTCAAAAAAACCCATCAGTGCACGTGTAGAACCACCACCACTATCCCCTCAATCCTGGCAGAAAAGAGCTGGTAAGACCCCAAGTCTCCAGAGTTCTTCACCTGCCAGGGGGTGGGGTATTCTCATGTTAGGAAAGAGCAAGCAAAGAGACTGGCCCTAACAACTAGAGCGCTAGTGTCTCTTTTAAACCAACCAACTGTTTAGCAGCATCTGCTGGAGTCAGAGCAGAGAGCCCTCCAACTTGACTAGTTAGGACAGATTGCAGCTAAACCTAAATGGTGGTGATGGGAGAGCCGTTCAAGGGACTGGAAGCTGAAGGCAAGAGAGCAGGAAACGGAATGTACCAAAGAAGACATCATCTCAGTACATTAACTCTGGATCAGATACTGGCTGCCATGCCCAAGAATCATAGCTGGGTCACTATTGATTAATCAATAGTGGCCCTGACTCTCGGAGAGCTGAAGAGCTATGGGTTTGATGTAACAAACCTCCACCTAGTAACCTGCAAAAGTGGCATTGTTAAGACAGAGCATTTTCAAATTGTTTAAAACTCCCACTGAGAAGCACACATGTCCAGCACCATTTCATTTCTCACAGTAACGTAACTCGAGGACAGGGTGAAAAGACAGCAATAATTTGACCGCAGGGAAGCCATTCTGAAAAGTAAATGCTGTAACACAGCGATCACCTAAGGGGTGATCTCCAGGAACATCTTAATTTTCCGGAGACATTTATGGTGCTGCAGAAAACAGCTTGACTCTTTCATACCAGTTCCACACAGAGGCAAACCTCACACCTCAACGTGGCAAATGCAAAATAACTGAAGGAAGATGAAAAACGAAAGGAAGGTAGGCCAGTGGACTTATATTTGAAGGATGGAAAAAGAAAAAACTTCTAATAACAACTAGAAGCCAAACTGTGTGACTCTGCCTAAGCCATGCATCTGATTTGGTCTTTTAACCTCTCCTTTTACAGGGATATTCTGGGAAAGACAAGCAGATTTCAGTTCTCTTTGGAAACAAAAATGAAAGGATCCTCAGGGATGCGATTTTCTGTATTTAATAGGGTTTATACTGTGTTTTATTTTTTATTTTTATTTTTTTTTATATTATAGGGGTTTTTGTCATACATTGACATGAATCAGCCATGGATTTACACGTATTCCCCATCCCGATCCCCCCTCCCACCTTCCTCTCTACCCGATCCCTCTGGGTCTTCCCAGTGCACCAGGCCCGAGCACTTGTCTCATGCATCTTAACATAAATGTCCACTACAAATGCTGTCTTAGGCCAGCACACATAATTGGCAAGCCTGTGGAAGAATGAGAATCTACCTACACTGCTGGTAGGACTGTAAAATGCTACAATCTCTTTGGAAAACAGTTTTGAAGTTTCTTAAAATGCTGAATACCTACTTTCCATGTGACCAGCTATTAGGTTCTTTTAGGTCTTTACCCAAGAGAAATGATATCGCATGTGTCCTATATCCCATGCTATATGCAAACATTAACAGCAAATTGATGTGTAAGGTCCTCAAAATGGAAACAGTTCAGATGTCCTTTAAAAGATGAATGAAAAACTGTGATGCATTCATACAATGGAATGTACTCAGCAACAAGAAGAAATGAATTACTGATATATGCAACATGGATAAGTCTAAAAATTATGCATGAAAGAAGCCAGACCAAAAAAAACAGGACATATTGTAAGGTTCCCTTTACATGAAATTCAATAAAATGCAAATTAAATTAACGTAGAGTAACAGAAAGCAGATTAGCAATTGTCTAGGAAAGACAAGGGGAATGGAGAGAGGTGAGGGGTGAGCGAAAAAGTTTTGGGGATGATGGATATGTTCTTGATTGCAGTAATGGTTTCTTGGATAGATATGTGTATACATATACATACATTTCTAAAACTGTGCACCTTAAATATGTGCAGTTCATTGTCAATTACATCTCAATAAATTTCTTTCTTTTTTTTTTTAAACAGCATACATATTTAGATCTTTCAAGTACTGAGCAGGGGAAGGTGTAGATTTCAGTGGCTAAACTACACAGAAAAATTAAACTTTGTAATTCTAATCTAGACTTCACACAAACCATTATGCAATATTTCAGGAGCCTTGACCTCTCTATATGTACTTAAATGTGGAAAGAGCAGTTCCTCCTTGGAAATGCGCCGACGGCCTCAGGCATGGGTCAAGCACCTAAAAGCTCTGGAAATTATTACCTCCCAGTTCTAAAACCAGTTCAATGAACTTAAAACCATTCCTCCATCTCAAGACTTAGTTATTATACTAACCATCTATCCCACAGAGGCCTGGTGAGGTTAATGGAAAGGTTAAAATATTCAGAACTCACATTCTATGAGAGCTGTTCTCATCCACCTTAGCTATTGCAAAAACACATACATCCCCCTGCTTTCATGTCATGCTTTAAGTGTCTGCCAACTACTAATCCATGGGCCAAATCCATGTCAGAGGGTGTTTTTGTACAGCCTCTAAGTTAATAAGAGTTTTTACATTTTTAAATGGTTGCGGGAAAAAACCAAAAGATTATCTCAAGACATGCAAAATTTATATAAATTTCAGATTTCAGTATTGGTATATATAAGTGTGTATCAGAACACAGCTACACCCACTTGTCTGTATGTTGTCTATGGCTGTGTATACCCTACAATGACAGAGCAGTTGTGACAGAGACCACAGACCCAAAGTTAAACTACGTACTACATGGCCTTTTCCAGAAAAGGTGTGCCTTCCCCTGCCCTAGACCCAAGTCCTACATGCATCTGAGCATTTTATGACGGTAATTGAATGAATCCCAAAATGAATTCCAGAGACAGGCAATTGTCCTGAAAATTGCCGGAGTGGTACCCAACTGGTACCTGTGAAATGAAAATATCTCCTGCCATATTAATAAACAAGAAATGTCACAACCACCAGGGATTTCTGGCCTCCAAATGTGAATGAGAGCTCTCAAAACTTGGATCCAGTGATGCTGCCACCCCCCCACGGTGATTGCTGAGGAGCTGGGGGAATGCAAGAAGCAAGGTGAACAAGGAAACAGGATGGGCCCCACATAGCTGAGGTGCATATGAAAGAAATGAATTCAGTAAGCCCAGAGGCTTGCATCTTCCCATCCACAGATTGTTAAATTCCTTAACTTGATACCTGATCTTTGATGTTCAGACAGCCTGCTCCTTTTGCTGCAAACTTGTATATAGCCTAACTTGCCCTCCTGCCTCCTTGAAGCAGTTTTCTCAGAGCTACTGAGATGCTGTCTCCTGGGCTCCAAGTCCTGAACATTCCTACCAAATACAATAACTCCACTTCCAGGTTGTGACTATATTTTTTTAGTTGATATATCCCTGGGTTGGGAAGATCCCCTGGAGAAGGGAAAGGCTACCCACTCCAGTATTCTGGCCTAGAGAATTTCATGGACTATATGTATAGTCCATGGGCTTGCAAAGAGTCAGACACAACTGAGCGACTTTCACTTTCTGTTACAGATGCTTCTCCTCTGGCTCAGGCAGGGACAGAGCAGTGCCATCTATGGGGTTATGCTTTCAGTAACACAGCCCCCCAAACATACATCTCCTACTTTACTTTATAATAGGTTCTCAGAGCAGCTGTAAAGATTTCAGGCTGCTTCCAACTACTAAATGAGTTGGGGCTCCTTGGGTTGAAGTTCTCCAATCTGAGATAGTTTAAGCAAAAGAGCTGATGACTTAAAAAATATTCACAAACTAAAAGTTGAGGAGTTAGCTGGTTTATATATAAGTTTTGAAACAAAGGACAGGTAGTCTGAACATCAAAAGATTACTGTTAATTAATGGAAAATCAGATATTTCAAGTTAAGGAATTTAGCACTTTTCTGTGCATATGAAAGTGCAAGAGTCTGGGCTCGCTGAAATCATTCCTTTGATATGCACCTTACTTACCTGCGGCCAGTATCCTGTATTTTCACTTCCTGAGTTTCCTCAGGGCTCACCACGGGAACGGTAGATGCAGGTATACTTTCCTTCCTGAGTTTCCTCAGGACTCACCTGGAGGGCTACAGTCATGGTGGGCTTCCCTACAGGCTCAGATGATAAAGAATCCGCCTGTGATGTCGGAGACCTGGGTTTGATCCCTGGGTTGGGAAGATCCCCTGGAGGCAGTCATGGCAACCCACTCCAGTCTTCTTGCCTGGAGAATCCCCATGGGCAGAGGAGCCTGGCGGGCTACAGTCCACGGGGGTCACAAAGAGTCGGACACGACTGAGTCACTAAGCATAATCATTGTCGACTGTGACATCCTTTGTTGACTGATATGGCAGGAAATATTCCATTTCTAAAAGTCAACCAACTCACTTTCCATCCTTTCTAAGTACACAGGTCCTTTTGGAGCTTGAGGACCCTGAGCAGGAAACAGTGCTCATTTCCTGACTGTATCCTTCCCTCCACTTCTCCTGCCTCCCTCCCTCATTGGAAACCAGTCCCTCCTGGGTTCATAGGCCTCCAGAGTTAACAGTTCCCACGATTCAGAGACAAACCAGGAGTAGAACATATTCCATTTCCAAATGCCCAAGAGATGGGCCCAGTTAAGCAACATAAATGGAGTGAGGGGTGGTGCATAGAAAACGGAGACAGGGAGACCTAGGTAATATTTTAAGCATTCACTTGGCCTGCTGTAATACAGGCAGGGAGGACACGCTATATAAATTTAGTAGGAACAACAGTTAAGTCTCCTTCCAAGGACAAGTCTAATAAGACTCTCACACTATGGGCTATCTTGGGGATTTGATTTCAACTTTTATTAAAACCCTAGGTCCTAACCCTACATCAAACTCCAGGGAAAACCGAGTTTCTTTTTTATATCTCCTCTTCGCTTCATTCCTTTTCCTGGAAACCTGAAAAATATCTATCTACTTGTGGGTTCTGGTTTAGGTGCCTACCACATCCACCTTCCACTCACATTTCTTCTTGCTTCTTTCCCCTTTCCCACTCTACCTTCTCAAAACACACACACACTGCCCCCCACTCCCACCCCACACCAGTACTGCTAGTGCCACAAAAGTATCACCTCTCCTGGAAAAAAAACTATCAGGTAGAGTCAGTCTATATGTTCATTCTCCTAAAGTGGGGTCTTGTTTACCCAGCAACAATCAATTACACTATTTACAGAAGCGTTACCCAACCCAGCAGAGCTCCTTACAGAGGCAGCCAGAGGTGGTCCTTGGAAATTCCCATCATCTTCCATCAGGTTTGATTCGTACTTATTTGGGAGGGGGGTGGGCAATCACACCGCACCCTTACTTTCAAGGGTATCTTAGCACTTACAAAGCCTTTGTGAACACCTTGTTGCCTTGGGGGTGGCCTTCACACTCCCAGCATGGGATCAGGTAGAAACAAGAACAACTTAAGAGATCAGCAAGGAGCTCAAGCCACTACGCCAGGTAGTAGAATCTTGGCCTGGGAAGCAGGTCACATTTCAAGGCCAGGGAACGTCACTGTTCTCTTTCACTTTGTTTTTTAAATAAGGGCCTTAAGTCACTGGCCAGTTGGCAAAGGGGCTTGGGCCAAGAATAAACTGGGTCAGAGAATCCTGCACAGACTTGACTTGGCCAATAGTTAGCTAATTAAGAGAACTCAGCAATGACTGCATTATTACAGATTCCAGCAGGACCGGTTGAGCGCTCGTCTCCATGGCTCTTTTCTTCCTATCCGCCCACAACAGCCCTTCTTCACATCTCAGTCCTTGGCTCTCCCCTCTTTAACCTCTGCCCTGGACAATACCATCAACCCTTGTGGACGCCAACAGCACGACTCCCCACGAGGCTCAACCCAAACATAGTGACAGCTCAATTTCATCCCCACATCTCTAAAACTTGTCTCTGTCTTCAGCAAAATATGCCCCTCCCAAAACTAAGTTTGTATGAAATAGATAGATAAATAGATGCTCATATACAAGATCTGAGCCTCAGAATAACTGTGGAAAGTAAAGAGGGTGGTGCTGTCATCCTCATTCAGCAGACAGGGCCCAGCCCCCTGCCCCGGGGCTTCTTCCTGACCATCTGCTCAGCGGTCACACCAAAATCCAGGTGTGTACTGAGACAGGATACAACATGGATGGTCCTTGAAAACATCCCACTAAGTGAAAAGGTAATCACAACAGACCACACAATATACGACTTCTAGAACAGGCAAATCCAAACCGACAGAAGTGGATTCGGAGTCAGCAAGGAGGGTGGAAGGCAGGGAGTGACTGCTAATGGGGCTTCTTTCAGGAATGATGAAGATATTCTAACATTAGATTATGGTGATGGTTACACATTCCTGTAAATGTACAAGAACCACTGAATTGCACACTTTGGGTAAATTTTATCATGTATAACTACCTTAATAAAGCTATTAAAACTTCTGTACTTATATGTAACAACTAAAACAATATAGGTCTGCTGAAACAGAACTAATTTTAAAGTAGAATGAAAGGAGTGTACGATTAAAAAAAACCCAAAACTCAGCTACATCTTCAACTCCACTCTGCTCCTTTCCTTCGTGATCGCTTACTTACCCAATCCTGTCACACTTGTAGCCAACGTTTTCCCCATCTTCATCCACACCCAATTTCTACAAACCTGGGTAACTAAAACACTTCCTTAACTTCTTCCTGAGCACCACATCTCCCTATCCAAACACTCCTATACAAATATGTTCAAAATTCCTCTTCCACAAAGCACCACTTTCCTGTGCCACATTCCTGCTAAAACTCTGCAATGATTTTTCCGGGAGCAGCCAAGGATACTAGTTCCCAGCTCAGCATGGAACACACACAGGTCCTCTAGAGGCAAGCTGAACCCTACCCTTTCCCACCTCATCCAGGTTTCGCATCATGCTAGGAGCAACCAATGGACTGTATAATCCACGGGGTCGCAAAGAGTCGGACACGACTGAACGACTTTCACTAGGGCTTGGACCTCATGCTGGTTTGCTCAGCTCCCCCTCCCAAACCCCCACACGGCATCAGTACCACAGAAACCCCTTCCTCCTGCTCATGGGAAGTCCCTCAGGTTGGACCACCCTCACCAATCTCCCTGGACCGCTCCAGACCCTGATGTTGTTTCCCTCAACACCTAGCATTCACAAGTCTGTATGATTTACCTGATACTTAAATAAGAAAATCTTGTGTTCTGTCCCCCCGTGAGGGTCAAACAACAGCTCCAGCAGGTAGATGACGTTACCTCTTCTCCGTCCTCCTTCCACCCGTGGCAACAGAATACTCTTATACACAAAGTATCACTCAACTGTTAGAGATGGCCCTGAGTGCCTTAGAAATAACAATTTGCTGGTTGACTGTCTAAAACACCTTTAGTTTGGGAAGTAGATTTTTCTTAAATCACCCATTAATCTTTGGTTATCTGCAAACAATTATAACTGGCTTATAGAAAGGTTCCAAATACTCAGTTTAAAGGGAAAGAAACATCGGTTAAGACAGACCAGTTTGGAGAGGCCAACAATTATATCCATAAAGAAGGCTGAGTGCCGAAGAACTTATGCTTTTGAATTGTGGTGCTGGAAAAGACTCCGGAGAGTCCCTTGGACTTCAAGGAGATCAAACCAGTCAATTCTAAAGGTAATCAACCTTGGTTATTCATTGGAAGGACTAATGCTGAAGCTGAAACTCCAATACTCTGGCCATCTGATGCAAAGACCTGATTCACTGTTAAAGACCCTGATGTTGGGAAAGAATCAGGGGAAGGAGAAAAGGCGGGTAACAAAGGATGAGATGGTTGGATGGTATCACCGACTCAACGGACATGAGTTTGAGCAAACTCTGGAAGATAGTGAAGGACAGGGAAGCCTGGTGTGCTGCAGTCCATGGGGTCGCAAAGAGTCAGACACGACTTAGTGTGAACAACAACCCTAGTTCGTTAGTACAGAACACAAGGACAGGAGTATGAGCATTGACTGGTGTTACCTGTAACGGCCAGACTTTCTTCTCAAAGATGAGAAGGCAAGGAAGAGGCAAAGGGTGCCAGATGGACAATCAGAGAATGGCAGCAAAAATTAGAAACAGTGAAGGCAGCAGAGGAAATAGCAGGACTCGGGTGGGTGAGGACTTGACAGAAACAACAGGGATGAAGAAACAAAAGTCAGACCAGCTTCACATGCTGGAGGGAGACAGAATACTGATTCTCTGCTTACAAAGACCCTGCATCACCAGCAGGTAAGTTCCTTTCTGGAGTCAGAGCGCTTCATTCTCTCCAGGTGGGGACTGGGTCCTCTGATGCCAACAGGCTCAACCTCAGGGAACCAGAGGCCACTGAATTCTGCTATAAGCTTTTTCAAAGAAAATCTGAAGTTTAAAGAATTCTTATGTGGCTCAACTTCTATCTCCCAAACTTCATTCCTGAGATGGTAACACATCAAAAAAGCACTTCCTTCATATCTTTAGCGCGTTTTTAATGTGATTTTTCCACACTGACAGATAAATTATGAAATGGTGGTAGTGCTCTAAATCTGATTAATATTATTCAGGGATTCCCACAAACTGTTTGCTATTTATTACACTTGTTAATTAGGAACTAGAAGGTCTTTAATCTGCCCCAACCTAGAGTCACATGCCCAGGATGGCGCATTACTAAAAGCAGGACTCCTAGCTAATACTGTTAATGAGTTTAGCACTGCCAAAATGTCAGTGGTCTTTTATTTGGTCAGAAAAGGCATAATTTATCTAGTTCAGCTGCCCTTGGTAATTTTCATGGAAATGTCAGAGCAGCAATCAGGAGAAACGAATGGCAATAAAGATGATTACTAGAAGGGTAGCAAGAGCACCCCACTGACAGATTGCTTTTATTTTTCTTTCATCACTGCAAGATTTAGTTCAGAGATAAGGCAGAGTACACAGAGCTCAGTATCAAAACATGTCCATGTATTTTGTCTAGAGTACAATTACGTTTTGAAGTTCTGAAACAGGTAAGATATAGAAGATGCACTAGAGAACGAAGACAGTGTAGGAAAATGTTTCATGGGGAGATTGAGAAGAGCAAGGATGTTTAACAGAAGTTGCTTCCATTCGTGAAAAATCTTAGGATGCTAAATATGGGCATCTGAAAGAGCTAGATCTAGATTGCTTTCATCACTTTTGCATGAAAAAATTTTGCTTATGACTTACTCAACACAAAATAAAAATAGCTTCCTTCTTTAGCAATTTCAATTTACCATTCTTATATAGGCACGCACGTGTGTGTATATGTGTATGTGTGGTCACTCGCTCAGTCATGTCCAACTCTCTGCAACCCCACGGACTGTAGCCTGCTAGGCACCTCAGTCCGTGGAATCTTTCAGGCAAAAACACAGGTTTGTCTTTTCCTACTCCAGGCTATCTTCCTAAGCTAGTTTTCCTGCATTGTAGGCAGATTCTTTACCACCTGAGCACTAGGAAGCCCACAATAGTGGTACCTTTGTTGCAACTGATGAACCTACATTGATACATCATAATTACTCAAACTCCATATTAACATTCTGGTTCACTCAATACTGAATATCCTATGAGTTTGGACCACTGCATATCGACATGTATACACTGTCATAGTATCACACAGAATGTTTTCACTGCCCCAAAATCCTATGTACTTGACCTATTCATCTCTCCTCCCCAATCCCTGACACCACTGATATTTTTCTTTCCCGGTGGTTTTGTCTTTTCCAGAATGTCATATAGCTGAGGTCATATAATATGTACTCTTTTCAGATTTTAGTAATATCCATTTAAAGTTCCTCCATGTCTTTTCATGGCTTGACACCTCACTGCTTTTTAGCACTGATTAACATTCCATTGTCTGTATGTACCACAGTTATCCATTTACCTACTGAAGGACAGCTTGGTTGCTTCCAACTTTTGGCAATTATGAATAAACTTTCTATGAACACATGTATGCAGATTTCTGTGTAGACACAGGTTTTCAAGTCCTTTGGGTGAACACCAAGGACAGTGATTGCTGGATTGTATGGTATGAGTACATATGTTTACTCTTGTACCAGGGGGTCTTCTCAACCTAGGGATCAAATCTGCTTCTCTTGCATTGGCAGGCAGATTCTCTTTACCACTGTGCCACCTGGGGAGTGCCTTATAGAAGCTTAGGTAGTAACAAATGTAATCAGAGTCAGTAATGGATAGCAAGGTTGTTCCCCTCCAGGGCACGTCAGAACACGGAGAGCACCCACATACACTCACTGCAGCAGAATTGAGGGACAAAGCCCAGCTATGGCTGTTGATTTGAGGAACTGGACCCAGTCTTTCACTGACAGAATTTCAGAATTCACCCTGGAGACACATCATATTCATTCTAATTATGGTGGAAAAGTGAAAGTGAAAGACGCTCAGTCATGTCCAACTCTTTGTGACCCCAAGGACTATACACTCTCCATGGAAATTTCAGGCCAGAACACTGGAGTGGGTAGCCTTTTCCTTCTCCAGGGGATCGTCCGAACCCAGGGATAGAATCCAGGTCTCCTGCATTGCCGGTGGATTCTTTACCAGCTGAGTCACAAAAGAAGGCCAATTATGGTGGGAAAGGATAGGTAAAATGAAGGATAAAGAAAATAAAGCACTTAGTCTAGTTCCCGACAGCTGACCTCATAAGGAATCAACGTTCCAGGCTCCTAAGATAACTATCATCATCCAAGATAACTAAGGTAATCCTTTGGACACCCACCCCAGTCTCTCCCAACACTCTTTACCCCGCCTAATAGGCTACAAAAATGTTTCTGAAGTGAGGCCAATTTTAACTTTTCAACTTACTAGAAGAAGAGGCAGAGAAAAGGAAAGATATACCCATCTGAATGCAGAATTCCAAAGAATAGCAAGGAGAGATAAGAAAGCCTTCCTCAGTGATCAATGCAAAGAAATAGAGGAAAACAACAGAATGGGAAAGACTAGAGATCTCATCAAGAAAATTAGAGATACCAAGGGAACATTTCATGAAAGATGGGCACAATAAAGGACAGAAATGGTATGGACCTAACAAAAGCAGAAGATATTAAGAAGAGGTGGCAAGAACACACAGAAGAACTGTACAAAAAAGATCTTCATGACCCTGATAATCACAATGGTGTGATCTGAGCCAGACATCCTGGAATGAGAAGCCAAGTGGGCCTTAGGAAGCATCACTACGAACAAAGCTAGTGGAAGTGATGGAATTCCAGTTGAGCTATTTCACATCCTAAAAGATGTTGCTGTGAAAGTGCTGCACTCAATGTGCCAGCAAATTTGGAAAACTCAGCAGTGGCCACAGAACTGGAAAAGGTTTGTTTTCATTCCAATCCCAAAGCAAGGCAATGCCACAGAATGCTCAAACTACCCCACAATTGCACTCATCTCACATGCTAGCAAAACAGTGTTCAAAATTCTCCAAGCAAGGCTTCAACAGTATGTGAACTGTGAACTTCCAAATGTTCAACCTGGTTTCAGAAAAGGCAGAGGAACCAGAGATCAATTTGCCAACGTCTGTTCAATCATTGAAAAAGCAAGAGAGTTCCAGAAAAACATCTATTTCTGCTTTATTGACTACGCCAAAGCCTTCGACTGTGTGGATCACAATAAACTGTGGAAAATTCTTACAGAGATGGGAATACCAGACCACCTGACCTACCCCTTGAAAATCTGTATGGAGGTCAGTCAAGAAGTAAAAGTTAGAACTGTACATCAAACAACAGACTGGTTCCAAATTGGGAAAGGAATATGTCAAGACTGTATCTTATCACCCTGCTTATTTAACTTATATGCACAGTACATCTTGGAGAAGGCAATGGCAACTCACTCCAGTACTCTGGCCTGGAAAATCCCACGGATGAAGAGCCTGGTATGCTGCAGTCCATGGGGTCTCAAAGAGTCGGACACAAATGAGCAACTTCACTTTCATTTTCACGCATTGGAGAAGGAAATGGCAATCCACTCCAGTGTTCTTGCCTGGAGAATCCCAGGGATGGCAGAACCTGGTGGGCTGCCATCTATGGGGTCGCACACAGGTGGACACGACTGAAGCGACTTAGCAGCAGCAAAGTACATCATGAGAAATGTTGGACTGGATGAAGCATAAGCTGGAATCAAGATTGCCAGGAGAAGTATCAATAACACCAGATATGCAGATGAGAGCACCCTTATGGCAGAAAGCAAAGAAGAACTAAAGAGTCTCTTGATGAAAGTGAAAGAAGAGAGTGGAAAAAGTTGGCTTAAAACTCAACACTCAGAAAACTAAGATCATGGCATCTGGTCCCATCACCTCATGGCAAATAGATGGGGAAACCATGGAAACAGTAACAGACTATTTTGGGGGGCTCTAAAATCACTGCAGTGAAATTAAAAGACGCTTGCTCCTTGGAAGAAAAGCTATGACCAACCTAGAGAGCATATTAAAAAGCAGAGACATTACTTTGCCAACAAAGGTTTGTCTAGTCAAAGCTATGGTTTTTCCAGTAGTCATGTATGGATGTGAGAGTTGGACAATAAAGAAAGCTGAGCACCGAAGAATTGATGCTTTTGAACTGTGGTGTTGGAGAAGACTCTTAAGAGTCCCTTGGAGTGCAAGGAGATTCAACCAGTCCATCCTAAAGGAAATCAGTCCTGAATGTTCATTGGAAGGACTGATGCTGAAACTGAAACTCCAATACTTTGGCCATCTGATGTGAAGAACTAACTCATTGGAAAAGATCCTGATGCTGGGAAAGGTTGAAGGCAGAAGGAGATGGGATGACAGAGGGTGAGATGGTTAGATGGCATCACTGACTCTGGACATGAATTTCAACAAGCTCTGGGAGTTGGCGATGGACAGGGAGGCCTGGAGTGCTGCAGTCCATGGGGTTGCAAAGAATCAGAAACAACTGAGCGACTGAACTGAACTGAGAAGAAACAGAGAATATGGTAATAAGGCTCCTGCTTAGAAAGCTGAGAAATGGAAATACCAATACCAAATTCCATGCAACCTGAGTTACATCCCTAACTTCCATCCATGTTAACTTCCAAGTCAGTTCAGTTCAGTCGCTCAGTCGTGTCTGACTCTTTGCAACCCCATGAATTGCAGCACGCCAGGTCTCCCTGTCCATCACCAACTCTCAGAGTCCACTCATACCCATGTCCATTGAGTCAGTGATGCCATCCAGTCATCTCATCCTCTGTCGTCCCCTTCTCCTCCTGCCCCCAATCCCTCCCAGGATCAGGGTCTTTTCCAGTGAGTCAACTCTTCGCATGAGGTGGCGAAAGTATTGGAGTTTCAGCTTCAGTCCTTCCAATGAACACCCAGGACTGATCTCCTTTAGGATGGACTCGTTGGATCTCCTTGCAGTCCAAGGGACTCTCAAGAGTCTTCTCCAACACCACAGTTCAAAAGCATCAATTCTTTGGCGCTCAGCTTTCTTCACAGTCCAACTCTCACATCCATACATAATCAAGTAGCTGTGTACAAAAGGAAGTTTTGGGTCGGACTCTGAGACTTCATGGACTGGGGCCAACCAGGCTACTCTGTCCATGGGATTTCCAAGGCAAGAATACTGCCGTGGGTTGTCATTTCCTTCCCCAGGGGATCTTTCTGACCCAAGAATCAAACCCAGGTCTCCTGAATTGCAGGCAGATTCCTTACCACCAGGGAAGCCCTCGCTGTGTGCATCTCTACTTTTCCAACGAAAGGGCCCCAATACTACAAAAATAGATGTTTAAGAAAAACCGTTGACAGAAAGGTAACTTTTTCACTTTACCTCTCAAATTTCCCTGCCAAATATATATATATATATACACACACACACACAAATAAAAAATTGATATATATGAGTTTAATTTAATCTCCCCTTGGGGAAAATCACCAGTTTGTTGAGCATAACAATATCTGCTTCATTAAACGGTCTATCAATTAGTCTAGCCTAACTAAGCAATTTAACAAAGTCTTTGATTGCAGCAGGACTACATAAATGATCAAGTATGTTTACTATAAGATATGGAAATATTTTTGCCCAAGAGGCCTTTGTTTAGATCTCCAAGCAGAGACTCAGGGATGCAGCGCTGTGGATTCAGATGTCACAGACTCCCGTGGCCATAAGAAGTGTTGTGCTTTTCCTTCACTCAGTTTCCCCATCACTGACAATGACACAGTTGTCATTTCTTCTACCAGGTACCCAGAACATTAGGTTCACAAGTTAAGTGTTAAGCATTTGTGACCACAGCGATGGTTTCCAGACTCAAATCTTAAGTGGAAGACGGATAACAACACAGGCGAGAGACTTAGCCTATCAAGAAAAAACTAAAAGGTAGTTCTAACGATCAGCTTTGCTTTAGTAAAAAATTTCCTACTGCAAAATTAAAAACAAAACTTGGTATCAACATCAGAAGTAAGGTGACCAACCTTCCCAGTTTGCTCAGGACTATGAAGGTGTCTGCACTGAAATTCCTGAGTAATCAGAGAGACAATTATCTCAACAGAAACTCAAATGAGTAAGAATATGTGCATAATCAGAGATGACTGATCAACTTCAAACTCAATTCTCTGCATTAAAAACTGGAGCTTGACCACCTTTAGCTCACATATATTTTATCTTCCTCTTGTTTTTCTTTTTAATCTTCAATTTCACCAAAGAAAACTAAGTCCAGATTTAGATAGCTGAGGCTCTGCCACTTTGTGACCTTGGGTTCGTTTTTTAACCTCTCTATATCAAGAGGTTCCTCATCATGGCAGGCACACAGTGAGCACCCAAAGATGAGCCAATAATATCATTCCTATTTAATACTGTAAGCCCAGGGCTATGACCATATTTTTCCTACTTGTGATTTTTAAATTTCACACCCATCATCTCTACAGTGTTTTCTCTTTTCTTCCCTTTTTAAAATCTTGGAAGAGCCTACAAATACAATCAGGTTGATATGTTCTCCTTAATTCTTCTCCCTTTTTTCTGGCAGACCTACATAAAAAATAAAGAAGCAATTTCATTTCTTTCTTCATTTTAGAATCAGGCTCTACCATGCTCAGTCAGAAAACTTTTAGTAATAAAATATCATTATTCCTTTCTCAGTAATTTCTAATTACCAGGGTACTCTTGTCCATGTTAAGATATATTTCCTTTTCTGACTGCTAAGCTAGCAAGAGGAAAAAGCTTATTAGGATTCAAGCAACATCAGTAACAAAATATAATTAGCTTCTTGGAATTTATAAGCCTATCCTTTCAATAAAATACAGCAACTATTATTCTTTAAAAATGAATATGATAATGCATGGATTGCAAAGAAACACTTCAATGAATGAAGTAAGGGACATTATTCTCCTATCATATCTGACTAGGTTTCTTTTATTCTGTTGTCCTTTATTCATTTGAATTTTCAATCTCAAACTGATAAAACCATGGACTATCACATAGGTAGGCGATACAGAAATCACTAAAATGTAGGAATACGGACAAGGTGGCAGGTGAGTCTTGGGGCTCCCAGCAACAGGAACTGGAGAAATGGAGCAAGGAATGGTTTATACAAATTACTGTTTCAAGGATGTGAAAACATTAATGAACTAAGGAGAGAGATTTACCAATCCTATGAGAACAGAAAGGAAAATGAAAGAAACTCTTAATCTACCATACTTAGCAGAACAGTACCTGAGGAGCTGAGAGTGACACTGGACACATTTTTGGAGTATAAAGAGAAACACACAATTCCTTCCAAAATCAGGATATTGATTAAGTACCAATTACCGAATCAATGTCTAGTTTCTAGCAAACAGTAGGAATGCCAGAATGTACGTCCCTTTCGTCTTCTGGCAAAGTTCCATTATCAGCTACAGCACATGAAGAAGGGGATCAGAGATTCCGACTCGCTCGGGGTTGTCTAAAAGCTGCCTGTAGGGAAAGCTCTGTAGATGAACAAGAAGATCTTAGGAAGTTTACACAAAGCTGAGAGCTGGGGATTCTGCGCTCTATTCTGAGTCATGCCTTCAACATGCAGGGTCTTTGTCAATTGGCTCTTCTTTGATTTTCTCATCTTGAAGTAGGTATTATAGGGGGCCAGCAGAAGAGCACACGCAGTACCAACCACTCCCAGGACTTAGAAGCTCATAGGGGAGGAGAAAGTTAAGCTTGAGAAACAGGATGAAGCCACATTTTAAAGCACTTAACATGTGCTTGTAGAAACTAAATGCAACAGGATTTTTAGAAAAGAGGGGTAGAGAGTAGGCATGAGGCAGTGCCAAGCAGAGTCAGCTGGACCAAATAAGGGCATTTTCATGATTAAATTGGATTAAGTAAAGAAATGCAAATAACACTATGCAAATGGTCATGGCAATAAAGATCAGGAATCTCCTCCTCCATGGTAATCAACTGGATGATGAAGCAGTCATATGTAGGGTAGACAGGTTAATAAATCCTTCCTCCATGAAATACGCTCTGTTCCCTGTTTCTTTTCTTCAGACTCCCAGTTCGGCCTATCACACAATGTTCCTAAATTCCACTCCTAATGGGCTGCCCCCTGGGTTCATCCGTACCACTGACATACAGAGGAGAGAAACAGGGTTTGCGTCTGTGCAGAGAAATGCCAGCGTGCCCAGCACACACGGACTGCCGAATACGGTACATCCACTGGCCATATGAAGCAGTGTGGTCCAGAAGGTCGCTGAAGAGTAGCACATCATACAGACTTAGTTCAATCACACTACTAGACAACACCCACTTCCTACCGCTGCCTCCAAGCTTGTCCTAACAGGCAGCAGTTCTCACAGTGGAGCATAAATCAGAATCCCAGTGTGAGAAACTGGTCAGTTCCTTCTTCCACTTTGCTAAGAATGGTGTAATTCTTGGCAAACCAGCTTCTTCCGAGGAAAGGGGGAAAGCAGAAGAGAAGCATCTGTGCTAAGCTGGGATCCTTTTTTTTAAATTTTGTGTTGTGATATAGGCGATAACAATGTTGTGATAGTTTCAGATGGACAGCAAAGGGACTAAGCCATACAAATACATGTGCCCCTTCTCCCACAAACCCCACTCCCATTCAGTTGCCACATAGCACTGAGCAGAGTTCCCTGTGCTGTTCAGTAGGTCCTTGTTGGTTATGGGACCATTTAATTTGGACTAAAGACACTTTGGAGCTAATGAAACTAAGGTCAGAGGAGCACACTGACAGCTGTTTCCAATCATCAGTCAAGTTTCCACTACAATCCTTTGACGGACCGAATACTGGACTACTGAAATCACTATGTATGAAGGTTTCAGACATGCAAGTTTCCACTATCAACTCTATTTTCATGAACACTCATAATATATCTTAGATTCAGAAAATATGTCCGCAATCAATGAAATCTCTGGGCAAGAAACTGGGCTCTGACACCTCCCTGCCCCTGCCTGGATTCCCAGCTTGGGTTTCAGCCTTCCAGAGAAGGGGGACAAGGGCTATAAAATTTCAGTATTTATATTATTTTACAAAGATCACCCTAGGATCACACAGCTTGGGGGCCACCCTTCACTATCTGAAAGCAGCAAAGACCTAAGGCCATCCCAGCAACCAAAGCCTCCAGGGTGTGCCACTGGATTCAGGAACTCCTTAAAAGAAAAATTAAAACAAAACAAAACAAAAAACCAAAGACCCCCCCGAAGCTACAAGTGGACCCTCCTTCATTCTGCCAAAACAGTTACTCCAATTACAAGCGTGAAATTGATTACATAGCAGGGTCCACCAAGCCAGCAGGTTAAATGTTGCTCTAGATTAGTATTTTGGTCACATCTACTTTAAACAAAAATTAAATAAAGGCTTTAACTATAGACTTGCAACGAAGCTCAATTTAAGGATTTCCAAGTAATCATTTTGTTATTATTTATAGGAAGTCACCATCAACACAGAGAAAACCCTAGCAATTCATAATGGTCACACTCAGCCAGAAAATAAAATTCAGCAGCTCCTATGATTAAAAAGGATTCCACTGGGCCTCAGGGACTGAGCTTCCTACCATTAGACTGGTTCATGGAAGACTTTGTGACAATAGGTTAATATGAGATCATGCAGAGAAAGATAATATCAACATACATACAAAAAATGAAACATTAGATGTTCAGGTGAAATATCCTTTTTAAAAACAACATTCTAAAATTTATTTCATTTGGTGGTTAAAAAAAGGCAGGATACCGCATCCTTTCCCATCCCCCACACCTTGAAGGATCAGAAGGTCGAGGCCACAGTGGCCGGTGGGGCTGGCCCCAGTGGGTAACCAGCAGGGATCTGTGCAGCAGCCACGCCGTCTCTCTGCACTCCTGCCCTCGTGCCTCTGACGGCAGCCCTCCTTCACCACTTTCAAGGCATTCTTAAGTAAGCAGCGGGCAGAAGACTATGTGAACAGGCCAAGGTACAACAACAGATGGTCCCCATTTATTTTAGCCAGTGTATTTGGTTTTTAATTGGCCTTTTCTTTATATCATTTACAATTTATATTATTTTATTTTACAAAGATCAACCGAGGATCTCAAGAGACCCTTGTTTTTTCTTCTTTAACACCAAATACCAACTCTGCATAAAACACTGCGCATTTCCTTCATTCACTCACATTTCTTTCTTTCTCTTTCCCCTCCCTATCTACCTTAAATATGTAAGAAAACACAGTTATATAGGTGCATTATTTATACGAGTAGAGAATTGAAAACCTAAATATTTCTTCAATAGCTATTATGGCATACAATATGGACTACCAGAGTTATTAAAATTCAAGTGTTTTTTTTTAAAGAAATATATCAAGAGAAACTTGAGGAAAGAAACATATAATACTGTGAAACTCAAGTATAATCCCTTTAAAAAAATATTACTAACCAAGAGAACATACCAAAACATTACCTGATAATATCATTACAAGATTTTTTTTTTTCCGATTTCTTTTCCAAATTTTGTGTGTACATGCATTACGTTTGTGATCATACCCACAGAGCCCTTACCCTGTCCTTTCTTAAGGAGGAATCAAAGGTAGACATGCTTATGTCATATCATGAACTAATCAGATTTTTCGTAAATATTTTTTGTTAAAAACTGTGTCTTTAAAAGCACAAGCAGTTTCAGTTATAGTGGCAGATTCTGAACCACAAACGTGTGTGCACAGAAAATGCTAGAAGGCAAAGACTGTGGTACTTTTGATTCGCACTGGAATAGGCATGGTACCATTTGGTTGCTTCAGGCGACTCCTCATTTATGTGGTACATAAGTGGAGGGATCTATTGTGAAGGCTGGAATGGACAATGATTGCAGCATCAGTTGTCAACTCATCTGCATTGTAAGTAAATAGCCATGAAGACCAAAGATTGCCAAAATGACCTCTTTCTGAGCTTTATTGGCCCACAGTCTGCTAGCAGCAGATTTCCACTTAGATGACCAAAAGGCAACTCAAATTTAGCATGCCTAAATCCAGACTCATCACAAATTGGATTTTACATGAAATCTCCAATCTCTCCTGTTAGCACAGTATTAGTCACTCAGTCATGTCTGACTCTTGGTGACCCCATGGACCGTACCCATCAGGTTCCTCTGTCCATGGAATTCTCTAGGCAAGAATACTGGAGTGGGTTGCCATTTCCTTCTCCAGGGGATCTTTCTGATCCAGGGATTGAACCCAGGTCTCCCACATTGCGGGAGAGGTCTCTCCACAGACTCTTTACCGGCTGAGCCACCAGGAAGCATGATCCTCTCAGAAGCCTGGACAGTGCCCCAGTGCTGCTCCTTCCCAGCAACCTACCAGCCCACCCAGCAACCCAGGTCTAGGGACCATGACTAGGCACCGTGCAAACAGCAGGAACTTCTGGAATCAAGACCCGGGTTTAAACTTGGCCTTGCCACCTACTAGATGGATAACCTTGGACAAGACCCTTAATCCTTCTGAGCTTCCAAATGCCCCTAAAGACAGGACCTTTGTCACAGGAATTGCAGTTTAAATAAGATTATGCTCTCAGAAGGGAATGTCGAGGGCTGGATGCTAAACAAGTGCTAGTGATCAACACTGGACAGCAGGCACTCTGGTAGAAATGATAAGTCTGTAGCCCTGAATGGTGTATTAAGTGCTATAACGCAGAAATGCCCAATGCTATGGGGGCGTCGTAGAGGATGGAATCTAGACCACAGTGGAAATGGCAGGGAAGACTTTGAAGGGAACTAACACAAACTAAGTCCTATGAGAAGAGCAGGAAGTACATAAGCAAAGGTGGAGGCTATGGATAGTGTACCGGAAGAGGACAAACGGATGTGAAGTTCTGGGGTCAAGAGACAACCAGGCACCTTGAAGGTACTTCAGGTAGTTGAGGTCAGAATGTGGCTAGAGGCCAGAATGTGAGGGTGACAAGTAGCCAGATATAGCTGGGGAGGCCAACAGGGGCTAAGGAGCTGGGTTCCCTAAAATGCAGGATCATAAGCAGGGAAATGACATTTTAAAAATGTACCCAGGGATTTCCCTGGCAGTCCAGTGGTTAACATTCCATGCTTCCACTGCAAGGGGTGTGGGTTCAATCCCTGGTCAAGGAACTAAGATCCCACATGCTCTGTGGCATGGCCAAAATGATAGTAAAAAATAAATAAAATGCATGCAAAGTTCTTAGCACTTCTGAGCACTATTTCTGAATACTTTATGTAACTGCCTTCATTTTCACTACTATATAATCTGGTTTATGCTGTCCAGAAATTTACAGTGTTATGTGTTTTTTCTTAAGTGAGCCTCTTCCTACTAATTATTATGTTAGAGTATTTTTTTTTAAAGCAATTTAAAAATTTTCCTTAATCTACCTGGGGAAAAAAGGCAGAAATGTAAAGAGGAAATCCCATCAGTCTTTACCCTGGCTCTTTGGCAGTCAGAAGAACAATGAAAAGGTTAATTTCTTACATAAGTCATAAACTTCAGAGCTCTCCACGTAACTGATCATACTAACTTCTCAATTCCAACTGCCGTGCCCAGCAGTATTCAAGACACTGCATCAACCTCACCGTTTCATAGCATAATATGCTCCAGTCTTCCCATCTAGCCCACAAAAGCACCAGTGGTTCCGGGTACTCAGTCACCCAAAGCACCATGGGCTGATTTGATGAAAATGTAATTCTGCCACCAAGGAATACTGCAGTCACACTTTGAATGAAATCTACCCAGTAACCCGGACCTCACTGGAATCCCTTATTAGCTCTATACCACAGCTGATGAACACCGGTAATTTTTAAAAACCTAAATTAGTGAAATGAATTGAAATCTTTATCATTCCCACCAGACTAAGAATCATTCATCTAAGAAAAGCAATTAACATATTTCTGTCACTTGCAAATGAATGCTGAAGATTAACTGCAGGGACTTTCCTACTTTTTCAAGGATGTCTTTCTGCATATAGGGCACAATTACATATAAAATTATTCTCCCTGCCCTCACCCTTAAATACTACATATTCATTTCTATTTTGGAAGGGAACTTTGCTAAGGCTAAAGGCATTAAATTTAATGCCTTAAGTTAATCATTCTCATGATTTCTAACAATTTTACGTTAATCAGAGCAACAATGAGCAATACTCTCTAAAAAAAAAAAAATCACATTTCTAGCAGAATGCTTTTAATATCAAAACAATTACCGTGTTGAGTTTTGTTGTACTGAAGGCAACAAGTTTTTAAAAGTATAGATTAGGCCTTTGATACGCATGAAGTGAAGTGAAGTGTTAGTTGCTCAGTCATGTCCACCTCTTTGTGACCCCATGGACTGTAGCCTGCCAGGCTCCTCTGTCCATGGGCTTCTCCAGGCAAGAATACTGGAGTGGGTTGCCATTGCCTTCTCCAGGGGATCTTCCTGACCCAGGGATGGAACCCAGATTTCTTGCATTGCAGGCAGATTCTTCAGTGTCTGCGTCACCAGGAAAGCCCATTATAACCCCACTCAATCTGGAGGCCAAGCTTCACCTCTGCCCTTCACATAAATTTTCCATTTCCACTGAAGGAAATTCTGCAGAAGATGATACGCATAAACGAAGGGAATATTTGCAAGACAAAAACAGAAGTAATTTTGTACCACATTGCTTCACTTGAAGTATTCCAACAAAATATCTGCATTGCCATCCTTCATATTGACCATTTCTAATACAATAGCACGATCTAATTCTAGCTCCTGGAGCTACTCCCACCATGCCACAGGACTAGGACCTGATTCCAAAAAGCTTCCACTCTGATCTCGTCTCTTCCTAAGAGAGAATACTCAGAGCCAGCCCAGATATCCCCATGAGCCTCAGCTGCAAACAAAGCTCTCCAACCCCAGTAATACTGGGTGGGTCCCTAAAAGCCCAGTGTTTGCTTTCAGAAGGAGGTGGAGGGAGGTGTAACCCAGATCCAGCTTCAGCGAGTGGGGACCTGGTGGTGGATGATGATGTAATTGGTACAAAAGTAGTTGTCTTTGTGTACTTTTTCTTTCTTTAGTCTTTTCCTTTTACTCTTTTCATCATTTGTAACACTCATGTGTCCTGCCAACCACAGTGCAAGAATGGGCTAGAATAATGCATTTCTTCAGTCACTGCCCACTCCTGCACCATGTAAGCGCCTGAGGCAGAAAAACAGGTGACAAGATCAGATGGCGGAGTGCTAAGGGTTTAGTAGCATTGCCAGTCAGCACGGGGTGCCCGACAGCCGCTGACTGGGAGCTGACACAGGCCTTCTGGAGGCTGGCGTGACTGTGTGTGCGAGGGCAGTGGGGAGGAGGGGGAAGAACACCGACAAGAAGTTTTTGTATTATGCAAGACCTGCACATCTCCTTTTACCTGTCAGGTATTCAAATTGATCTGGGTGGAATGCTACAGACTTGTGAGGCCACAGCTTCGAGGTGGTGGCTAAAGTCATGGGAATGAATACTATCCCTTCGAAGAGCATTCTCAGAGATGAGCCGGAGATGCAAGTTCAAGGAATCCAAAACTTCACAACCAGAAAGTGAGATGTGACAGCCCAGGGTTAAGGTTGCTGACTTGTGTTAGGTTCCTTCCCGTTGCCCTCAAGTATATCCCTCTTCAGCCAGCGATCAAACTGTTTCACAACTTCAGAACCCAAAAGAATATGCCACCATTTCCTCCTTTCTGACCATGAGACAAAACCTCAATCAAGATTTAGAAAATTCTTTCAAATTGAAAAAGTTAGCTGTACACAGCAATAGAGATAGACTTCGCTGCTGGGGGCACACTTCAAGTTCTCTCAAACCCGCTTACCAAGGCCCCCTCCTTTGGCAGAGGAGCCTCCCCCATCTGTTAGTGCTTCGAGCTCCGACCCACATGGCAGCAACCTTCTTACAGTAAACAGATCACAACTTAAAAGGGACTCCACAAAGCGTGCATTGCTGATAAAACCGTTGTCTCCATGAAAGAAGTAGTTATGCAACAGCAATACCTGCACATCATCTGTTTCTCTGTACTGCATCCTTATCCTGGGCATGGGCACTGACTGGCTGGCCTTCCCTCTCCTGTGTTCTATCACCAACTAGGATGGTCATCTTAAGGTCAGTCCTGGGCACAAAGAGGACTTGATGGCACTATAGCTGGGACAAAATTAAAACAAATGAAATAAAAGTGATAAACACACTAACCTTTTAAAAGTAATTAGTAGGGACTTCCCTGGCAGTCCATTGGTTAAGACTCCATGCTTCCAATGCAGTGGGCCTGGGTTTGATCCCAGGTTGGGGAACCAAGATCCCATAGGCTGTGTGTGGCACAGCCAAAAAAACAAATGCTTTTCAGTGATTAGTACTGCCACTTGCTAGCTCATTAACATTCTGACTCTATAAATCCAAAAAAGGAAATACCTTTCTTTTGCCGATATTTGGAAAAACATTTTCCCAGATAATGAGCTGTTGGCATTGAAGTCCAGCAAACATCAGTAGGCTGTGAAACTCTTTTCTTGGATATTGTCTTCATGACAAGTCTGCCTCCACTTAATGTCTTTTAAAAATTTTTTTCTAAAAATTTTAGTGGTCACTTACAACCACAGCTACTAGTATTCTGTCTGTAGCAGCAAAATAATAAAAATAATACTACGAGAGCTAACTACTAGTATTTATCAGGCACTTTGATAAGCACTACATAGTTTATGTCACTGGTCTTCACCAAGGTGAATTTTCACTATATTATAATTGAGAATGTGCAGCCCAGAAAAGCAACTGATTCCAGATCGCCTAGCTAGGAAGTGGCAGAGCTGTGATTTCAGAGCGCACAGCTTCACCACACAGTTTTGCAGACGAACAAACTACGGTGATAAATCAAGTGACTTGGCCCAGAGAAGAAGTTAGTAAAGAAGTTGACCAAAAAAGAGACTTTCCTCTTGGTCATTCAACATATTACCCTGATCCCAAGATGTCCACATTGCTGGTTGGGGCACTCCAATGCCAAATAAGAAGGACGCCCTGTCTCCGACACTGGGGGAATTAAAGGGCTTAAAGGCAGTTTCATCACATCACTTTCTTTGGCCTTAATTATAAAACATGTATGTCCAGACAGCATTTTCATCAGCATCTCAGAAGCCCCAAAGGAGAAACAGTCTGAAGAGTCCCTCTATTAATCACACCAGAAGGCAGACCTCTGAGTACATCAAAGCATCCGGAAAAAAGAGGATCCCAACTTTAGTTTAAATCTACCCACTGGAAGTCAAAACTCCTGTCCTGGGGTCCAACTCACCTACTTTCCCCTCCTCACTACTAACCCCTGATTAATAATCAGCCCAGGCAGAGCAGCCCTGGACTATCTCCTTCCCACAGTGCTCCGAGTCCATGCTCACTCTCATCCAACTACTTAATCAAAAATGCTCCCAATCAAGCATGAAAATAAATTAGATTTTGGTTTAACCAGGATTAGATTCACAGCACCAAGAAATAAAGTAACAGTTATCTAATCTAACAGACCAGCCTCAGACTTCCTGGCTACTCTCCACAGGCCCCTCTTGCTAAAGCCCTCTCCTAAAAAATCCTCCTTAAATACTGTGAAATCACTGCATGTCAGTGGAGCAGCATAACTCTTCAAGTGCTCTGAACATAACTGCTAACTCTGGTGCCTAACACTGCTTGAGATAACCTAGTCTGTATGCATACAGCAGCAGGGGGAGAGCTGCTGGGTGTTGGCCAGAGAAAGCAGCGCTGGCCTCACGATGCATCAGAGAGTTACTTATTCCTGGACATTGTAGAGGAAGGAGTCTCCTGGGCTTGAGTGAGCCCATCTGTTTTCCATGCAGAAGCAGTGTACGGTTCATGCCTCATTTTACACTCACAGTAACTCCATCTGGAAACATCAAGGAGCCAGAGGCTG
The DNA here is from genome assembly GCF_963930625.1 of Muntiacus reevesi. Lineage (NCBI taxonomy): Eukaryota > Metazoa > Chordata > Mammalia > Artiodactyla > Cervidae > Muntiacus > Muntiacus reevesi. The sequence goes on along the minus strand of NC_089255.1, from coordinate 1,273,570 downwards.
TGCAAAGCTCCAACCACAGAGAAAAAGAAGACGTGGACAAAGGAGAAGAGGAATAGGGAACCAATGTCCAAATACACGAAGCACTCCTATTGTGCAACAACAAAAAATTTCCTGTATAACTCAATCAAACAAATGGATGCAGACTTGAACAGGGATTTCTTTGACAAAGACAGGGCCAATAAGCACGTGAAAAGATGCTCAAAATCAGTAATCATTAGGGAAATAAAAAGAGGAACCACAAGTAAATAACACTTCATATCCATGGCTATTATTTAAAAAGCAAAATAAAACAGAAAAGAAGTGTTGGCAAGGATGTGAAGAAGTTGGAATCTCTGCATTGCTGGTGGAATGATGTAAAGTGGAGCAGCTTCTAAAATGGTATGGCCATTACCTGCAAAGTGAAACACGGAATGCATAAATGCTCGAGCAATCCTACTTCTGGGAATGTACACAAATAAAGTGAAAACAAGGAGTTCAACAGATATTTGCATACCCAAAGGCATCACAGAATTTTTCACAATAGCCATGAAGTAGAGGCAACCCAAGTGTCCATTGACAGATGAAAGGATAAACCAAACATAACATGGCAAATAGATGGGAAACAGTGCAAACAGTAACAGACTTTATTTTTCTGGGCTCCAAAATCACTGCAGATGGTGACTGCAGCCATGAAATTAAAAGACACTTGCTCCTTGGAAGAAAATCTATGGCCAACCTAGACAGCATATTAAAAAGCAGAGACATTACTTTGCCAATAAAGGTCCATCTGGTCAAAGCTATGGTTTTTCCAGTAGTCACGTATAGATGTAAGAGTTGGACTATAATGAAAGCTAAGTGCCAAAGAATTGATGCTTTTGAACTGTGGTGTTGGAGAAGACTCCTGAGAGTCCCTTGGACTGCAAGGAGATCCAACCAGTCAATCCTAAAGGAAATCAGTCCTGGGTGTTCATTGGAAGTACTGATGTTGAAGCTAAAACTCCAATCCTTTGGCCACCTGATGCGAAGAGCAGACTCATTTGAAAAGACCCTGATGCTGGGAAGGATTGAAGGCAGGAGGAGATGGGGACGACAGAGGATGAGATGGTTGGATGGCATCACTGACGCTATGGACATGAATTTAAGTGAACTCTGGAGTTTGTGATGGACAGGGAAGCCTGGCGTGCTGCAGTCCATGGGGTCGCAGAGTCAGACAGGACTGAGCGACTGAACTGAACAGCAGATTATCATTCAGTCATAAAAAGGACGTTCTCACATGTGCTACAGCATCAATGAACCTAGAAGACATTATGCTAAGGGAAACAAACCAATCACGAAGGAATAAATATTTTATGAAACTTGAGGTATCAAGACAAGTCAAATTCAGAGGGGCAGAAAGAAAAATGGTAGTTACCAGGGAGAGGAAGGAAATGGGGAGTGTTTGATGGCCATAGAGTTTCAGTTGGAGAAGGTGAAGAAGTGCTGGAGATGGATGGTTATGAAGGTTGCACAGTAATGTGAATGCACTTAATGCCACAGAACAGTACCCTTAAAATGGTTAAGACAGTTAATTTTATGTGACTTATATTTTACTATAATTAAAAAGAAAAAAAAGGCTAGAATGATTGACTAAGTCCTGCACTATCAACAGACAGCAACTGGCAAACCAGCCAGACAGCAAGATCATCTAGCTACTCCCCCAGATAGAACATACTGCTCTTCTGGATTTTTTACCTGGTAGACCCCAACGATCTTGACCAATAAAACCCATGGAGTGCAGACTACTACAACATATGCCAAAATCATACTTAGAGCTAAAAATTAAATTTTTCTAATTATTTTAATAGTGTGATTTAGTAGTAATGTCATATGTAGATGAGAATACAGAAGAATTAGACTTTCACCTCTTAAAATAATTGCAGACGATTATCATAAAACACACTTTAAAACAAATCCTGTGATATAGAAACTGAGGAAGTTGAAGCAGAAGAGGAAAATTATCCCTGGGAGTTAAGGGGAAAAATTCTGGTTTTACACTTCTCCTCTGCCACTAACCAGGCTTCATGCCTCAGCTTCCTCATCAATCATGCAAATGGCTTGGATAAAACAAAATGCACATCAAAGAAGTTCTTAATGGCGCCACCCAACAGAAACATCTCCTTTGTCTAATTCCAGGCTTATCTGGCAACTTTCTGGTCATGATCTGACTGCTAAATAGCTATGCTTTTCAAAAGGAAAAAAGTGTCAACATTCCAGGCTCCTTGGAGTTGTATTGGTTATAAGTCAAAAAACGAATATGAAAGTTCATAAAAAAGTCAAGAAAGTGACAGCAGAAAACAGAGGTCAGTTTTTCCTAACTCAGAACCCACCTATACTCTCTATATCAGCATGCATCAACACTGAACCATCCATCAAAGGAGGGAAAGCAGTTTTCAAATCATTCTTGGCCAGTGTCCACATCACTTAGTCCTTTAAACCATTCCTCTCAAGGTAAAAGCATACTCACATACTCTAAGGATGTTCGAAAATAATTGTAGTTTATTTTAGTGCATACAACAATTTCTGCTTGGAGAAAATGATACCATTTCAAAGTCTGGGCATATGCAAAGGCTTTAAGAGAGTGAAGGAAACAAAAGGGGAAGCATGACAGATCGCTCTACCTTTTCTGAGAACAGTTTCTTTTAATTGACTTTTAGGACACAACCTTCCCGGCCTTTTCTTTGCTAGCTCCTCCTGTTCCTGAGGACACCTTCCTGCCCCAGCCCCTCAAAAGAACACACACACATATACACACACAAATAAGATTTTTTAAAAATCAATTCAGGCGTATTTTCAAAACACTCCAGAGAAATCCAGATTCTTCTCCAAAGTCTACAAAGAGACAGGTGATCTCATCAGAACTGTCTTCCCTGACCTCACCTCCTTCCACTCTCCCCTTGCTCACTGCACTCCAAGGCACATCTCCTTGCAGACACACACCATGCACGCTCTGGCCTCTGACCTTGACCTTTATTTGTCCCACTGCCTGAAACGGTCCTCATCATCTGTGCATGACTCCATCCTCCTTGCCTTCAGATCTCGGTTCACAGATTCCCGCAGACAGGTCTTCCCTGACCACTGAAATAGCACCCCTCCCTCCTTCACTCTTCCTTCCTCCTGTGCATCCCCACTGGCTGTATCTGTCATTCGTGTTGTCTGTTTGCCGCTGGAATGTCATATTCATTAAAACAGGGACTGCATCAGTTTTGTTTCTGTAACCCCACATTGAAGAACAGCACCTGGCAGATAGAAGGCACACAATGTTTGCTGAATGGAAAAATGAGCTAGGAATAGAGAATGTTACAGTAGTAATGATCAAACTAAAGTTTTTCACATGTGTCCTTTAACCAAAATACGTAAGTGGTCAATCCAACACATCTGTCACACTATGAGGTAACTGGTGTCTGGTCCAACAAGTAAATATGAAGCCTGTGGATGCCCTGAGTCACATATTGACGAGGTGCCGGCAATACTGTGATGGGTTTCACTCTGTGCTTGCTTTCAAAGATCGCATGCTCTCCCAGGGACGTTGTGGATAAAGTAAATATTCTGAACACGGATGAGGAAAGAATGACTAACCTGGAGACTGAGAAGGACCCGGGCAGGAGCAAGAAGTCCCTGCAAGTGTGCCATGTATTCTGTGAACAAGTCAACACAACCCATAGGAAACAGGGACAATCATTACCCCACTCTCACCGTGCAACCGACCAGAGGATCCACTGCTTTTCTAATCGCTGGGCAATCTTTTTCCACCTTGGCATTCTTCCTTTGACAATTGCTTCAGTATTCTCACAGATCCAGCTGGAGTCATTCACTGATGTGCCTGCACACACTGAGGCTTTGTGAAGCTTTCTGTTCTCAGGTGAAGGAATACCACAGCCTTTGGCTTAAGAGTGCATTTCCATCTCGGGTCCCACAGGTCCTGGCACAGCACGCGTTCCAAGTACCAAGCATACCTCCTGACAAGTACTCTGCCTCACGAAGTCCCACCATCAAAGCGTGGAGCAGCTTCACCACACAACTCTCCCAGCCCAACAGACTTTGACTGCTCTTTACAAAGTTAACAACGCCTAATTTACAGCTTTTTCTATGGCACGTAGAATCAACAGCTGTTAATGCCCGAGATTTTTTTTTTCTGCCTAAATTGTCTCAAAGTTTAATTTCCTCTGCTGTTTCAAAGCTATACTGAAAGATTTACATAAAAAGTGCTTTATAACCTCAGTCATTCCTTATGATAATGCAAACTTTCTAAAAGGTGTCCTCTTTCCCTTTTGTATTAATGTTAGCTGCTTCTGTTCAGCAAGAGAAAAGGGGCATTTGATAGACAGAGAGGACAGCTTTGTGATCCCAGTAAATATTTACTCTATAAATTGAACTTCTCTTGATCTGTATAATCCAGGTTACTCTCTTCCTGTTTCTTTCAAGAATAACAGTTGGCCAGTGCTAGGAATTCAGGTGCACTTAGGGGAGGTGAGAACACAATTGCCAATAACTTCTTTCTGCCATGCCATGCCCTGCTGATATAAAAGCCCACATCCTGACCACTATCAAGCGTCTGTGCCTTTTTTAGCTTGTCTAATTCTATAATCTCGCTAACATGAACCTCTTCCTCAGAATCCAGAAATTACTCAAAATGTAATCTTGGTTTCCTGAAGTTTGACTCCTTGGATCAAAACCTAAATTTCAAATCTTTTTTCATCACCAACTTTTTAATCTTTCTGTAAATGCAGCTTTTATTTTCTAGTTACAGCCTGGCTGTGGGGGGACGCCTTACACATAATGTGTGCCAGGTAAATTCGCCTTGAGCAGCTATTAAAACAGCACCTTGAGTTTACTTGGCGAGTGTCTCCATCATACTCCCTGCTCTGGTGTGTGCCCCTCCCAAAGTCCTGGCACCTCAAACCTCCTAACCACAGTCCTCTAAGGAAGGCATTAAGGTGAAAAGTCTTGGGACTGATTTTCAAACTTCCTGCCTGGACAAAGCCCTTCCTCAGAATCAAGGTTCTCACTCTGCATTCAAGTCTGGGGCCATCTCAAGTCCCAGTCGCCTGCCTGGTCTCTGACTGGCCTCCCTCCCGGGTTTCGTGGCCACCACCCGGGTCAGCCCCGCCTCACGACTCGTGCCTCCCGCGGGGCTCCGCTGTCTCCCCGGCCCCTTCAGCACGCGCCACCCCAGGACCCAGCGGCAGCTGCCCTGCCACGGCCGGGCTGTCCCCCTCACCAGCTTTTTCTTTTTAATCAACCTCAGAGCTCAGCAGGCCCCCAGTGATTTAGCCAACTGTAGTAGAAGTCTGGAGCCCCATCTGCAGGGGTGAGAGAACCCTAATCTTTGTCACAGAGGACATCTCATTCTCATTCGGGCATCTCACATATTGCAGCACGAATTCCTCCAATGCCTCAGGGCACACAGGCCGTGGGGTAGAGGTCATGCGGCTTCATCTTCCTTCAGTTTAAGTGGGGACAGAAGGAAGGCCTTCTTGGCTGAAGACTGCCCTACTCCTTATCAATAAATCTCCTTTTAGGGCTCCTGCAAATCAGTGTCTAGAATTCTTCAACCACTTGAAAGTGAAGGCAATGAGCATACTCATTTCATTCTTGTCAAAAAAAATTTACCTGGGTATTGCATAGAGATTACAATACAAATCAAGTTAAACAGGCTTATTAAATAGAATACTTCCTCCTAGGAAAATAGGATGAAAAACTGAGAGTAATACTAGAAACTAACAAACAGTACCACTAGAGGAATGGTAGATTCTAGAGAAAGACCAACTGGCCTCAAAGTCTGACACCACCATTCATGATCTGTATAATCTTCATAAGGGTTTTCATCTCTTATGCCTTAATTTCTCTACCTGTAACATGGACATCATAGAATGTATGTCATAGGGTTTTTGTTAATTGAGTGAGTGAATACCTAGAAAATGCTTAGAAAGTGTTATCTATACAAACCAAAAAATTAATGGCTAAAAACACAAAATAAAACAGCAAAAGTTATTGCCAGCCATTGGGAATTAGCAGATCAGGATTTTAGGCATGGCTCTTGTTTTGTGACTTCTGTGCTAGATTAAAAATGGTTGCAAATGCTTTATCAAACCCCCTTGAAGAGGTGGGATCTCTTTCTTCACCCCTCTGAATCTGGGCTAAGCATACAGCTGTTCTAACCAACAGAATACAGATATGACTTGCCAATTTAAGTCCTACATTTTAAAAGAATTGGCAGCTTTCACTCCCTCCTGGGAACCTAGCTGCCATGCTGAGAGGAAACCCAAGCAGCCCAGGGGCAGGCCCGGGTAGGAGAGAAGTGAGGTGACCTCCCAGCCCACAGCCAGCACATACTGGCCAGTCACGTTATTAAGCCGTTTTGGAGGTGGATCATGTAGCTGCAGGCACAGACACAAGTCCAACCACCTCCAGGTCTGCCCCAAACTGCAAAATCACAAGTAAGGTTGGTATTTTTAGCCTTTAAATTTGGGGGGGCAGTTTGTTACACAGCCATAGACAGCCAAAAAAATCCTCAGACCAAGCACTCAAATCGGTTGTTCAAATTCTATGTTTACGAAAAGGGCAGAGACAGAGAAGAGGCAGGTGTTCATTCAAACACTTGTTCAACCCCTCCTATGCGCACAGCCTCCCTGACACTGCTATTCTGAGGCTACTGGTTTGTGCCTAAGACTGACAGTAGACAACTCATTACAATGAAGCGTGATTCCAAAAGGACTTCTTTCCTGGAAGAAAGAAGTAGAAAAACGTGTGGGCATATCAGGAGATCTTCCAACCCTGATATTTTGTAAACTTGATGATGTAGAGTAAGTACATCTGTGAGACAGTCACTTGGATTATCTTGTGTGATTCTCTCATCTAGAGAACAATTTTCTCCTGTACCAATCCACTTCTTAATTAGAGTACCAATAAAAATACGGGTTTCAGTAGCTACGCAACAAGTGAATGGTGAAAGTACGAGGAGTCGCCTCTATAACCTACATTCAGGAGTGGAATAATCTCATGAGAGAGGCTTTGGATAAACAAAGAAGGACAGGGTTAAGGGACATATGATTTCTTTTGGGGCAACTAAGGTTTCAAAGTAAATAGTGATGGGAGGATTTTACCTATTCATTGCTTGATGTTTAAAAAGCAAAGAATATACACTGATTGCTTTGGACAGGAGGTTTTAATCACTGCCAAGAAAGAACAAACCCTTAAAGACAAAATTTTAGTTTGCTACATAAATAGGCAGCTGTCTATCAGGCAAGCAGATCCAGTCCACAGCTATCCTGTGAAGATAGATTCATGTCATTACCCTCATAACGCTGTACCTTAAGACATCTTTCCAAGGTCTGAATAATTCTAAGAACAAAAAAATGTGATTATGACAGTGTAGTAAGGTTCAACTACATACTGGTCCCACAAGTTTTAACCAAGACAAAGAGAACTAATTGCTGACAGAAAATGCACGGCAATGAGGAAGAAGATTTAGTGGCCTTTCCTTGACAAGGTTTGGGAGAATTTATCTAATGCTGCTGAAAGTGTGTCCATTCGGTTTCTTGATCAAGGGGGAGAGGACCTGAAAGTCAAACATTTAATTTTCTAAGTACTTTTAAATTTGTCTGGTGTTGAAGTCCTTCCTTAACTTTGTATTAGGAAAAGAAAAACAGTCTTTGATAAGGACAGCCAATAGACAAGAAAAAAGAATAGCCAATTCATGCTTCTCAAATTTTCCTTTCGTTGTGCTGTTGTCAATGATAAGGATTAGTTCACTTTGATTAAAATGTTTAGACCTGATAAAATCATTTGTGGTCATCAATATGACCACAGGTAGAGACAATTTACTGTCTCTTCTTCTTATCTCACAGAATCTTAAACAGCTATTGTTTAAAATAAAGACACAAAAGGAGCACATTCATGAACTTTCTGTTTTTCCATTTTTAAAGTCCTCATGCCCAATACCCAGCTGGTCTCCTGATCACGAATCCTTCACATCCACACGCCTCCTGCCTCTCTCGCACCCAAGCATTCCTGGGGCTCTGCAGGCAAAGGCCAGCAGGGACCAAGCTAGCTGCTGTCACCAATAGGACCAGCAAATGATAACAAGAAACTGCTTTCAGTCACTCCCCCTTGGTTAGGATGCTACAGCGTCAGTGTCAACAATATCGTATAAGAGGCAATGACTCTGGTGGCTAGAGAACACTTGTAGAAGGGCTAAGCTCTTAAGTCAACACCAATGAGACAGAGTCTTGTTTATGATACCCAGGATAAGGCAAGGCAATATCACTACTCTTCCTGCCCCTAAAATGCCTGGTGAGCATCAGGCTCAATCTGACCCCAAGGTGACCTCCACACAGCTTTGAGGCTCCTGGGCAGTAAGAGCTACATCACCAAAAGGTAGGTCTTAATAAAAGAGGACTGGCAACTCTGCCCGCCAAGACATTAAAGCAAAACCAGTGTTTAAGAGAAAAATTACAGTGAAAATAGGAAACCCTCCTTTACATCACGGACCTTAATGAGAAATACAAATGAATTGTATTCAGGTCTATGGATCCATATGGATACTGCTCCATGGATACACATACTGCCCATGATAAAGTGAACTGAGATTTAGGGTCCACAAGGTATGACTCACACAACCCTCCTTTGCTTACAAATTCTCTTTACATATACCATGATTTAAAATATGGGGGAATTCTCTGGTGGTCCTGGACTCTGTGCTTCCATTGCAGGGGGCACAGGTTCGATTCCTGGTCAGGGAACTAAAATTCCAAAAGATGTGCAGCACAGCCAAAAAAAAAAGTATTTAAATATACATATGTGTGTGTGTATAAAACTATTCTTAAAGTCCATTCCAACTACTTAATCTGCAGGGAAACTCAAGATTGGGGGGACAGAGTGGCAAGTAAGTCACTAGACCTAGAAGTGGAATCCAGCAAGAAACAAATGAGCAGACATGGAAGCAAAGGAGAGGAAATCTGGTGAAGGACACAGCTAGGATATAAACTTATTTACTGTCTTAGGAACAAAACGATGTTCTATAATGCTCTATTATACCGCTCCAACTAATGCAGGGGCCATGAAGCTCCCTCAGCGCTTTCACCTGGCCACAGGGTTTTCCAAGAGAGGATACAGCCAGGCAAATAATGGAGCATCATACCTCCCACTTGAGTTTCATAGGTGCTCTCAGCTCCTCTAATGCACTCACTGACTGTGCCAATACTAGTCAAGTCAATCCAAGCCTCCTTTCTCTCTCGTCAGCATTCTAGTCACCTTCACCCTAAACCTGTGATTCATTTCTTAAACAAATTACCTGAATACATACTTCTCGGGTGACAGAGACTTAAAGTTGCCACACATAAACAAACAATATGAAGGGCCTGGCAAAGACTCTGCAAGATACATGCCTTTGATTTCTTAATTTTTTTTTTAAACTTTCTATTTTGTATTGGGGTACAGCCAATTAACAATGCTGTGACTGTTAATTTCGGGTGAACAGGGAAGGGACTCAGCCATACATATCCATGTATCCTTTCTCCCCCAAACTCCCCTCCCATCCAGGCCGCCACATAACACCGGGCAGAGTTCCCTGTGCTCTACAGCAGGTCCTTACTGGCTATCCATTTTAATTACAGCAGTGTGTTCATGTCCATCCCAAACTCTTAACTATCCCCTCCCCTCAGCAACCATAAGTTCACTCTCTGAGTCAGTGAGTCTCTTGGTTTCTTATCTTAAATGACTTTAGAAGACACGTCAAAGGCTTCTCCTTAAACAGTGATATTAGTGGAGTGGGGTTGTGGGTTCTATTTTAGATGTGAAATCTCTCCCCCCATGTAAAACTGGCAAAAATCACTTGGGTCTTTGAACCTCTTCCCCTACCTTGTTTTTAAGTGAAGCACTCACTCTTAGCATCTGCATCACAGGGAAAACCACAGGGATTAAGAAAGGCCTTTACCTCATTTGGCCAACATCTCACAATGCTGTTTCAAATGGGAGCTGGGACAACTCAGCACTGAAACACTCAGAGCACCAGGCAGGGGCCAACTGTCCTCACTGCTGGAAATCGGCCTCAGACCTCCTCAGATTTCCCCCGCCTACACCCCGGTGCTTCCCCAGCACCAGCCCTCAGCCCCTGGAGAGGGCTCCATCCTTTCATTTTCCCTTCACAGATGGTAATCTGACATCACCTCTGTCTGCCTTCCGGCTGTTTTTTACATGGCTCCTTTTCTTCCCCTTTGCTCTCTCCAGCCATACTAAAGAAGCACAGACTGTTTTGCCCCAAAACGGCTCAGGGATGATGTTAAGAGGAAAATCCACAGCCACCAAGCCTCCTGCTGTAGACACGGATCACACAGACTTCCTCCTCTCTTCTGAGCATCCAGTTCTGTAGGTTTCCCATCACCACTTTCCAGGTATTCAAAGCCTGAGAGATGGGGGGTGGGGGTTGGCATGTGCCAGACGCATCCCTAAAGTCATCAAAAAAGGTGGCCTCCAGCATCTGACCACTCATATATTTGCGTACCGTTTCATGAAGCTTTAATTTCAAAGCTGGTCTCCAACACTCAAGTGGATTTGTTACTGCAGGAGCCGGGAATTGCAAATGTGCTTGCCTTAAAAGACTCAGGAGTCCAGTCCGGGGCAGGAAATAAAGTTCTAAGTCGCTTTGATGTGTTTCCTCTCCACCCGCCTCCCCAGCGCGGGTCATTAGTCTCCTCCGAGGAAAGACCACCTTGCCTGAATTGAAGTACACGTGGGAGCCAGTGGCAGGCTCAGGGCTCCAACAAGCCCCCGGGCCTCACCACATTACTTACCGTCAGACTGAGCTCAGCTGGGACCCCCGCGTATTTTGCCGACTAGGAAAGGGAATGTGGTACATGCCACTGGAGGAAGGGTGGTGGGAAGGGACAGGGGACCCAGACCACCGGGAGTAAAACGCTTTAGCGTTTGGAGTAAAACGCTTTGGTGCGAGCTTGTTCCTTTTTTTAAGACACCCCTTTCAGACCGAAACATCAAGCCAGTTCAGGTCATTTCCTGAGTAGCACAACAAGTTAAAACAAGATCCAGAAAATCTATTAATCTTTAATTGCGCTGCATCCAGACTGGGAGCGCGAGGCGGTGGCGTGTAGGGAAGTGAGAGATGGGGAGCGGGGGGGAGGCGGTGCAGCAAAGCAAACGCCTAAGAAACCAGAGCTCCTGACCTCAGCTGTTTCTTACCTCACTCAGCTCGGCCGAGGAGTCGTTTCCATATTTCATGGCAACTCCAGAATTCATGACTGCACTTTTCAGAGGCGAGAGCTCCTCCCCTTCCAGGTCTCGGAGCTTCCGAGTTCTTAGCAGGCTGGGTATCCACTGCTAGGTCCCTTCTGGCACATTTTAGTCTAGACAGCCATTTTCACCCAGGACAGCGGAGAAGCCCAAACGAAGGATGCAGGCACTCCTAGAAGGCACGGAGCCGGCTCGCGTTGCACTGACGAGCCGTTGCTGCAGCAGGCTGGGCGGCGTGGCGCGCTCGCAGCTACCGCAGCGGCGGGGCCGGCGCGGGGACCCGGGGCACTGCCGCCCTCGGCGCCGCCTCGCCTCTTACGAGGTCTGGGCGCCCCCCATGACCGGGCGCGAGGGTACCTCCGGCAGGATCCGGCCCCCTGCAGGGCTTCGGCGAGTTCCCGAAGAAACCAGGGCGGCGGGCCGAGGAGGATCCGAGCCTCGGGTTCCGGGGAAGGAAAGAAAGCTGGAGAGAGCCGGAGCGCCGCTGCACTTCGCGGCGAAGTTTCCCCGTTTGAATCGTCTGGAGTTGTAAGTGTTTTCTGATTGAATACAGCTGTCTAGCTGCTGCCTACGGGGTAAGCGGAGGAGGCGGGGCCAGAAAGAGAAAAAAAGGGAGGAGACCGAGCAGAGGAGATCTTGCCTAGAGAGCAAACATCCTTCCAGCTAGCTCTCTGCGATAGTCATTACAGGACCCAGGTCCAGCAGGAGAGAAGAAACAGGAAAAGCCACCTGAGTGCGCAGAAAAATGAAATAACATGAAACTTCCCTCCTAGTAGCCACTTTCCATAATTTAAGAAGTTAAGACAAGGCAGCGCTGTAGGGTAGTCATTTTCCCTGATCAGTCTAAAGTGGACACAGAAGGTGTAAATTCACTGTCAGACTCTCTCTCTCTCTTTCTTTGGTAGATAGACCTCCATCACATAAAGGATGAAAGACAGACTCAAATTTCCCATCCTCTCCAACCCTCAAGACAGTCCTTAAATATTACATTTCCCATCCACTTCAACCCCCAGACCTTCGTTAAAAATCTTACAGATCACCTGAGCGGCGCTAGATTCATATTTCGAGCGTTTGTAGTACAAATCCGAAAAGATTCAAGAAGCTGTTATACTCAGAGAACTCCTGGAGTCAGAGCTCCCCTGTGCCTTTCTCAGAGGTGAAAATATCCCTCTGTGTGTCGGGGGAGTTTTCTCGGCGTAAAGGTTAAAGCCCACTGAACTTGAGATGCACCGGAAAATATTCTGCTCCTTTAACAGGAGGCTTAAGAGGCCTGCCTCATCAGTCACTTTCTACACAATGGGAACAAAATGTCGCCATCCCCAGTGACAGACCTTGGCATTTCCTGAAGCTATGAAAAAGACATTGTATTGTTAATTTCTAAGGCCTAATTTTTTTTCCAAACCAAATAGGATGTTTATTTTGCTCTTTAGGAAGAAGCAAAGAACTTGACTATTTGCATAGATCTTCTCACCCACAGGCCTTCCTCCTGAGTCATTCATTACCTGATGAAGGCACTACTGGGATGAGGAAGAGTTGGCAGCTTTTTTGGGGGGCACTGGTCCCAAGTTCTAGGGCACTGCCAGACTGGAGCACATTAGAAGCTCTTCCGCATGGGGACCGGTTGGGAAGCCACATTATTTTACTTACTTATTCATTAAAACCTGTTGAAAACTGTGTGCCTGAAGATGGAGATGGTGCTAAAAGAATATAAAAATATACATTAGACTCAAGCACTAACCCTGCCCATAACGTGTTTGCAGTCTCATAAAACATAAGCAGAAATGACTATTCTAAATGGATACTTGCCATAAAAGCAGGACAAATGAAGATCTACTGATCTGTGAAGAATGGCTGAGCCCCTCAGAGATGCAGAGTGAAGAGATAGTATCCCAGGATGTGGGCCCAGGAAGAGAGAAAGGGTGGGTGGAGACTGGAATGTGCATAGCATGTGTGGGGAATGGCAGGTGTTCCATTCTGGAATGGAACCTGGATTAGATGAGTGAGCTAAAGCCAGATCATGGACAGTTTTGAGAGCCAGGCTAAAGAAATGGGCCTTCTGATTGGCAATGGGGGAAAAAATGCCTCTACGGGTTTTTGAGCACAGAAATAATAGGATTAGACCTGTGCTTTTTTAGACATTCCAGTGGATTTATATCACACTCATGAGTAATTAACATGAATTCAAGTAGACTAATGTTGAGTACGATTTTGGTATTTAAAGAAACATATTTTTCATACTAGATGGCCCCTAAAGCCAAGCAGATGACTTCATCTGGTGTGCAACCAAAAGAAAAGTGATCTGCTCTAAGGGTGGAAGAAAAATTGGCAGTGTTGAACTTATTAAGAAGCAATATGTCTGCAGATTCTACTTTATGGACAATATAAGACATTTTTAAGAGCTGTGTTGATTACATGGGATTTTCTTGTTAAACATGATTGTAATCCTTAATCCCCACATTAGCTGAAACTCCACTACAATCTGGCATCAGTAAATGTGGCAAACTGGAGGTAGGAAATGGACGTGCCAGAAGGACTATCCCAACAATCCAGCAAGAGGCTAAAAAGGCCTGAACTGAGTTGGGTCAGTGGAAATGAACCAGAGTGGGCAGATGTAAGAGGTTCTTGGAAAAATGGTAAGATAGCAAACAAAGAAAGTAAGTACTGGAAAGATAGTAAACAGAAACTGTAGTGGAAAGAAGAAACCTTAAAAATGACTTGTAGATCTAGCACATTACTGACTGGGATTTTCGACAATGTTTTCAACAAAAATAAGTATTCCAGAGAAGAAATATGTTAAGGAGGAAATTACATGTGGAATATCGTAAGTTTGAGGTGGCATGTTCAAGTGAAAATGTTTAGAAGGAAGCTTGAAATGGAGCTAGAAAGATAGTCAAGGTTGTGATGGAGATGGAGGTTTTGAGGTTACTCTTTTAGAATAATAAATAAAACCATGGAAACAGGTTAGGTTGTCAAGCAAGACAGGACAGAGAAAAGAGAAGTGCCCTGAGAACATTATCTTAAAGAAGGTCTTTTTCGTGAAGGGGAAAGAATAAAAGAAGAAATGGTAGAGAAGGCCAGGTAGAGAAATAGGAAGATAACCAGGAGGACTCTGAGTCTGGGAGCCTAAGGGAAATGTCAAGATAGAAGGGACAGCATCAATATTACATGTTGTAGACTGGGCGGGGTGGGGAGGGGGGGACGGGGAAGCCTGAAGATGATAAAAGAGCACTTCAAAGACATTAAATGTCCTTCAAAGATAAATCTCTACCAAGCCCAGGAGACAGAATGCAGATTATCATAAGGAATGGAGAGGAACTGGGGGCAGTAAACATGTACTACTCTTTCCATAAATTTGATGGTGACAGGAAATCAAGAGATGGGATAGTTTCTTCAGGTAGGTAAAGCAATGTTGAGTAGAAGGTACAATAAACATATCTGTAGCCTGGGGCTAAGGGAAACCCTGGAGATACTGAAAGGAAGATGAAGCAAAGCTCCTGAAAAAAAGAGGGAAGGAAAACGCCAAGGACAAAAATCATGAGCTTAGTTTTGAAGTAGGCTTGGCGAGGAGGAGATTTCAATTGCTCCTTCCAAGGAGCCCAGAAACAGTTGGGAGAGCTGGAGAATTTATAGACTTGTAAAGAGAAGACTTCAGTTACATGGTAACTAATAGCATTTGTTTGAAGAGCAATCCAACTTCCTCTGTATGATTGTGCAGCAGTAATGAAAACCAATGGGAACTTAGCAGTTTTACTTTAAGAACAGGAAGACCAGACCTCCCTGGTGGTCCAGGTGATCCGCCTGCCAATCAATGCAGGGGACACAGGTTCCATCCCTGGTCCTGGAAGATTCCACATGCCTCGAAGCAACTGAAGCTCGAGCATCACTGGAGTCTGTGCTCTGCAACAAGAGAAGCCAGTGCACTGCCACTGGCAAGGAGCCCTGCTGGCTGCAACTAGAGAGAGTCCTCTTGCAGCAACGAAGACCCAGCGCAGCCAAAAATGTAAATAAATGAATAAAATTTAAAAAAAAAAAAAAAAAGGAACAGGAAGATGAGAGAACTGCCTGTAAGCTGTCAGGGCACGAAGAACATTGGAGTTGAGATACTCTCCCCTGAACTTGTTCAGCATAGGTTCAACGCTGGTGGGTCACACTGAAAGCCAGTGACATGTCGAGTAGAGCTTCATGCAATCAGGGAGAATCCAAATCAGTTTTCTTCCAATCTATGATTCCATGAAATGAAGTTTTGTTTTGCACAGTTTAAGTGTTTTGTGGGTTTTTTGTTTGTTTTCCTCTTAGTTAGGAATCAGGCTGGGAATTTCTACTACCAAGATATTGCTGTAGACAAGAATGAAACTGGATCAGTGTCCTCAGATTTTAGGAAGAAAGCATCCTATTAAAGCTAATTCAACAAAAAGATAAAAAATTTTAAAAAAAGCTAATTCATAAGAAGATGAAAAATATTCATAATCATCTCAAGAAAGCCCAAAGTATTTGCATTGTAAAAGAGGATGCTTTGAAATAGGACAAAACTGGTGGGATTTCCTGAAGAAGACAGTGACTTCCCAGGGGAAAAAGGGACTTCAGAACCCTGTGGAGATGCAGGGAGTCCCACTCCTCTAGGTCCCTGAGGGTCAATAAAGTCAGGGAACCTCAAAGCATACACTCAAAAGAATTTCCTGCCCTAAATCTATAAGCCCACTCACATGAGTTCAAAAATGCTTTCCCTAACCCAATTCCTCTAGTGCTCTGCTCAGTCATCAAGCCAGGTCCGGAGCCAGGACTGACTCCCAGGCTGAGGCCTCCAGCCAGCCTCAGTGGCCTGCCCCATCAGACATCATTTGCTGCAGGCGGCACGCACAAAGCGTCCAGGAAGCACTGGGCTAGATGATGTTTGTCTTGGTCCCTGTGTCCTCGGAGAGCAATGTTAAAACCTGGAAGAAATCACCTTCCACTTATGTAGGTGAGGATATGCAGCAGGTTTGTGGTGTTGATTCTAAAAAAGAAGAGCACCCACTGCGTGCCAGACATCATGCTGTGCTTTGGGATTCAGTGCTGTATAGGACAGAAAAATTCTTGCTTTTACACACCTGGCGTTCTTGGTAGAAAATGATCCATAAATAAGGAAGACAGTTATAGCTTGTGGTGGATGCTATAAAGGTATTAAACAGGAGCTATGATGAGGGACAGCAGGCCCCTTAAATAAAGGAGCCAGGGAAGGCCTTGATGAGGTGAGTTCATTTCAGCATGAAGGTCAAGGAAGAGTCCACTAGGCAGAAGGATGAGCAAGTACAAAAATCCTAAGGCAGAGAAGGTCTGACCTTTCCAATAACCTTCAAGTTTTGATTTAAATTTCAACAAAATGGTAGACACTATGATGGAATGTGATGAAAGAATGATGGAGGAGCCAGCCCATACAGTGTGTGTGTGTGTGTGTGTGTGTGTGTGTGTTGGCCATAGAGATGTCACAGGAAGACTTTAAGCAGGGCAAAGATATGATCCAATTTATGTTTTTAAAAGGTAAATCTAGTCCTATACAAACCTTTAAAAGTAGACAAAAGAAAGTTCCTCCTTTATATGAGTATTCCTACAAATAAATGAAAAATTGATAGAATATCCCTACTTTGCAGCATCTACTGAATTAATCATTTAGGTATAAAGCACAATGCTACTAACATCACAAGACATGCAAACACATGACTTCTGATGGAAGAATAAAATACCACCTGTGAAGCCATTTTAGTGGTACCTTAGCAGAAGGAATATGTTACATTAGCCACAGAGATACAATCAGCAAATTCAGACCATAACTCTACAGGACAATCGGGTTTCTTAAACAAGTAAATTGTAATGGGGGAGAAAAAAGCAAGTGAATGAGATATTAATAGAAGGAGAACCCTATAGACATATCAACCAGTTGAAATATGTGCTCCTTATTGGAATCTTGATTCAAATACCCTGACTGTATACTTATACGATACTTATGAGATATTCAGAAATACACTTTTTGGGTATTTGATGCAATTTTAAATTATTACTGTTTAAAAATTTTTAATAATCTTGTGTTTACTTAGAGTTTTTATCTTATACATATATATATATGCACACACATATATATATATGAAATATTTAGGGGTAAAATGATACAATAGTTGGGATTTGTGTCAAAATCCTAAGGAGGCAAGGAAATCAATGGGGTTTTCAATGAAACAGACTGGCATGAATTGATAACTCTTAAAGCTGGGTGTTCACTGGAAGGACTGATGTTGAAGCTGAAACTAATACTTTGGCCACCTGATGCGAAGAGCTGACTCATTGGAAAAGACCCTGATGCTGGGAAAGATTGAGGGCAGGAGGAGAAGGGGACGACAGAGGATAAGATGGTTGGATGGCATCACTGTCCCAATGGACATGGGTTTGGGTGGACTCCGGGAGGTGGTGATGGACAGGGAGGCCTGGTGTGCTGTGGTTCGTGGGGTCGCAAAGAGTCAGACACGACTGAGCAACTGAACTGAACTGAACTGAAAGCTGGGTGACAGTGTATGGGAGCTCATGCTACTCTCTGTCCACTTGCATATGTTTAAAAATTTTCTTAATAAAAAAGTCAAAAAAGGACAATCTTGCCTTTATGTAAGAATGGGTTGTGGCATCATAAAAGCAATAGAGCAAAGAAACTTGTTAAAAGCTACTTTGGTTGTCAAAGGATGCCTGTGGCTTGAAACTCAGTAAAATCAATGAAGATGGTGAAAAATGAATGAATTTGAGATATATTATTTAGGTAAAACTGACTTAAACTCAGTGCATGACTGGATGGAGGTAATGAAACAAAGAGAGGAATTAGATGATCAATGTGGGGACTGAACAATTGGGTGTGGAGAAGGACAAGGTTTAGGGGAATCAAGGGTTCTGTTTTTCATTATTTACTTACTTATTTCTGGTTGCACTGGGTCTGCGTTGCTGTGCTTGGACTTTCTGTAGTCCAAGGCTCTCAAGCAGCAAGCTGGGGCTGCTCTCCCTTTCAGTGTACTGGCTTCTCACTTCAGTGGCTTCTCTTGTTGTGGAGCAGAGGCTCTAGGCCCACGGGCTTTAGTCCTGGTGGCTCGCAGGCTTGGCTGCTCTGCAAAATGTGGAATCTTCCTGGACCAGGGGTCTAACCCGTGTCTCTTGCCTTCTCAGGCCAACTCTTACCCACTGTACCACCAGGGAAATCCAAGGGTTCTATTTTTAGACACATTAAATTGGAGATTCCTATTTGACATCCATGAGGATGCCAATAGCAGCTAGATAAATGACTTTGGGGCTCAGGGGAGAGTCAAGTTAGACAAATGGATTTGGAAGTCAACAGCATATAGATTAGAGTTGATGTTGAAAGTCATGAGAATACAGAGGATCACCTAGGGACACAGTGAGTATAAAGATGCAGCCCTAGGACTTATCATTGAGATGCTCCAATATTTCCAGGGAATAGAGGAAGAGAATCTAGCAAGGAAGATCAAGAAAAAGTGAAGACGTGACATCATCGATGCCAAGACACCAGCATGTCAAGGAAAGTTGCAACCTACGTGAAATGCTGCTGAGAGTTCGAGAAAGTGACAACAAACAAGTGTCCTTTGCTATTGGATATTACTGGGGACCTTGAGAGAAGCAATTTCTGTAAGTGGTGGAGATAGATAGTAGTAGATTAGTGTGGATTGAATAGTGACTAGGAAGTAAAAATATGAATGGAGAACTATGCACGGAGGTTCATGACATTGTACACAAGGCAGGGATCAAGACCATCCCCAAGAAAAAGAGTAGCAAAAAGGCAAAATGGTTGGCTGGGGAAGCCTTACAAATAGCTGAGAAAAGAAGAGAAGCTAACGGCAAAGAAGAAAAGGAAAGATATTCTCATTTGAATGCAGAGTTCCAAAGAATAGCAAGAACAGATAAGAAAACCTTCCTTAGTGATCAATGCAAAGAAATAGAAGAAAACAATAGAATGGGAAAGACAAGAAATATCTTCAAGAAAATTAGAGATAACAAGCGAACATTTCATGCAAAGATGGGCACAATAAAGGACAGAAATGGTATGGACCTAACAGAAGCAGAAGATATTAAGAAGAAGTGGCAAGAATACATAGAACAAATATACAAAAAAGATCTTCACGACTCAGATAATCACAATGGTGTGCTCACTCACCTAGAGCCAGGCATCCTGGAATGCGAAGTCAAGTGGGCCTTAGGAAGCATCACTACGAACAAAGCTAGTGGAAGTGATGGAACTCCAGTTGAGCTATTTCACATCCTAAAAGATGATGCTGTGAAAGTGCTGTACTCAGTATGCCAGCAAATTTGGAAAACTCAGCAATGGCCACAGGACTGGAAAAGGTCAATTTTCATTCCAATCGCAAAGTAAGGCAATGCCAAAGGAATGCTCAAACTACTGCACAATTGCACTCATCTCACATGGTAGCAAAAATAATGCTCAAATTCTCCAAGCCAGACTTCAACAATACATAAACTATGAACTTCCAGATGTTCAAGCTGGATTTAGAAAAGGCAGAGTAACCAGAGATCAAATTACCAAAATCTGTTCGATCATCGAAAAAGCAAGAGATTCCAGAAAAACATCTACTTCTGCTTTATTGACTACACCAAAGCCTTTGACTTTGATCACAACAAACTGTGGAAAATTCATAAAGATATGGGAATACTAGACCACCTGACCTGCCTCCTGAGAAATTGGTATGCAGATCAGCAAGTAACAGAACTGAACACGAGACAACAGACTGGTTCCAAATAGGAAAAGGAGTACGTCAAGGCTGTATATTGTCACCCTGCTTATTTAACTTATATGCAGAGTACATCATGAGAAATGCTGGATGAAGCACAAGCTGGAATCAAGATTGCCAGGAGAAATATCAATAACCTCAGATAAGCAGATGACACCACCCTTATGGCAGAAAGTAAAGAAGAATTAAAGAGCTTCTTGACGAAGGTGAAAGAGGACAGTGGGAAAAGTTGGCTTAAAACCCAACACTCAGAAAACTAAGATCATGGCATCTGGTCCCATCACTTCATGGCAAAAAGATGGGGAAACAGTGGAAACAGAGGCAGACTTTTTGGGGGGTGGGTTCCAAAATCACTGCAGATGGTGACTGCAGCCATGAAATTAAAAGATAGTTACTCCTTGGAAGAAAAGTGATGACCAACCTAGACAGCATATTAAAAAAGCAGAGACATTACTTTGCCAACAAAAGTCCGTCTAGTCAAAGCTGTGGTTTTTCCAGTAGTCATGTATGGATGTGAGAGTTGGACTATAAAGAAAGCTGAGCACCAAAGAATTGATGCTTTTGAATTGTTGTGTTGGAGAAGACTCTTGAGAGTCCCTGGGACTTCAAGGAGATCCAACCAGTCCATCCTAAAGGAGATCAGTCCTGGGTGTTCATTGGAAGGACTGATGCTGAAGGTGAAACTCCAATACTTTGCCACCTGATGGGAAGAACTGACTCACTGGAAAAGACCCTGATGCTGGGAAAGACTGAAGGTGGGAGGAGAAGGGGATGACAGAGGATGAGATGGTTGGATGGCATCACTGACTCAATGGACATTAGTTTGAGTAAACTCTGGAAGTTGGTGATGGACAGGGAGGCCTGGCGTGCTGCAGTCCATGGGGTCACAAAGAGTCATACATGACTGAGAAAATGAATTGAACTGAACTGAGGAGGTAAAAAAGTTGAAAGAGCACGTGGAGATAACTTTTGAGAAGCATTTTGCCCAAAGCCTCACTACGCCTGAACCATCTGATGATCTTGAATCCATCCTAACTTCTACTTTTGAGTTTTTCTCCCTTTATTATGCCCCTTCAGTCAACTTATCTTGGAATCCCTTAGCTAAGATTATAGATTCTATGTTGTTAGCACTATGAACCCCTCCCTAAATGGATAACTGTTCCATCGTTCTGGGTCTTCACCTTATTGTTTATGAAATTGGCTATACTGCTTTTAGACTCAGTGACTTACTGCTGTGAAATAGATGGACTGCAGCAGATAATTTGGTTCATCTGTGTTTAAAATTTGCTAAGAAAATTCCACACACCTATGGTCAATTAAACTTCAAGAAAGGAGCCCAAAATGTATATTGAATAAAAGACAGTCTCTTTAGCAAGTAATGTTGGGAAAGTTGGACAGTTGGACAGTTGCAACGTCCAATCAATGAGGTCACTCTCACACAATACACAAAAATAAACTCAAAATGGCTTAAAGACTTAAACATAAGACGTGACACCATAAAACTCCTAGAAGAGATCATAGGTAAAACATTCTCTGACATAAATCATACCAATGTTTAGTCAGTCTCCCAAAGCAATAGAGATAAAAACAAAAATAAACAAATAAGACCTAATCAAACTTACAAGCTTTTGTACAGTAAAGGAAACTATAAACAATGAAAGACAACCTACAGACTGAAAATAAATATTTGCAAACAATGGGACTGACTAGGGCTTAATTTCCAAAATACGTGAAGAGTTCATATAACTCAACAACAACAACAAAAAAACCCAATTGAAAAATGGGCAGAAACTCTAAACAGATATTTTTCCAAAGAAGACATACAGATGACCAATGGGCACATGCACATGAAAAGATTCTGAACACTGCTAATTATTAGAGAAATGCAAATCAAAATTACAGTGATGTACCATCTAACACCAATCAGAATGGCCGTCAAAAGTCTACAAATAACAGACCATGTGTGGAGAAAAGATAACACTCCTATACTTTTAGTGGAAATGTAAATTGGTGCAGCCACTGAAAAATAGTATGGAGGTTCCTCTAAAAACTAAAAATAGAATTTCCTACCGCTGTATCTAGAAAAAAACATGTAGTTCAAAAAAATACATGCACCCCAATATTCTAGCTGCACTATTCACAATAGCCAAGACACAGAAACAACCTGATGTCCATTGACAGATGAATGGCTAAAGAATATATGGTACATATATACAATGGAAAACTATTCAGACATAAGAAAGAATGAAATAATGCCATTTGCAGCAATATAGATAGAACTAGAGATTATCATGCTAAGTGAAGTCAGAAACAGAAAGATAAATACCATATGCTATCACTTATACGTTAGATCTAAAATATGGCACAGAGGAACCTTTCTATGAAACAGAAATATATTCAGAGAAAACAGACTTGTGGTTGCCACAGGGGTGGCGTGGGTTGGGAGTCTGGGGTTAGCAGATGCAAGCTAGTATATACAGGATGGATAAACAACAAGATCCTGAGGTACAGCACAGGGAAGTATATTCAAAATCCTGTGATGAACCATAGCGGGAAAGAATATAAAAAGAATGTGTATATGTGTATAATCAAGTCACTTTGCTGTACAGCAGAAATTAACACAACACTGTAAATCAACTATAGTAAAACAAAAAAGAAAAAAATCTCTAAGAAAGGAAATACTTGAAAACTATTTCCAGATTAAACCTCACACACAGAACAAAAACCCAGCCTTTTCAATACAAATATAACTCAAACACAGGAAGTACCCACTGTGGTGTTTTTCATCTTGTTAATTACATTCAGGGACTGCCTCACCCCAGCCTAGGCATTCTACTAGCCTAGAATCACTTGGCATCAACATCCCTGACATTATCAGTGGGGAATTCCTAGTTCAGATTCACAGGGGCTCGCATGCTGGGAAAGATTGAGGCCAAGAGGAGAAGGGGGCCACAGAGGAGGAGATGGTTGGATGGCACCACTAAGTCAATGAATATGAGTATGAGCAAACTCTAGGAGATGGTGAAGGGCAGGGAGGGCAGGCGGGCTGCAGTTCATGGGTTGCAAAGAGCTGGACACAACTTAGCGACTGGACAACAACAAACTCTCTATGAAAGGAAAAATAACTAGGGGAGATTAGGGATTTGGAAATCCAAAGAAGTGAAAAAAAAAAAAGGCTTAAATCCTCCCAGGAGTACTTGAATATGGCAATCTCCTGGAAAGGAAAAAGAAAAATATATATTAAATAGATGCAGTAAATTTTTCAGAACTTGCTTAGATTAAATGAATTCCAAATGCCTGCCACTGGAGCTCTTTGGGAGGTTAAACCAGCATCATTCCTTTTCTCTTTTAGCCAGAATATGGCTCTTTTAGTGGCAACCACCCAACAGGGGTAAAGAAGGAATTAATATAATATAATGTCTCACAGACCTATGACCAAGAAGGCGGTTCTCCTGTCATTGTCCCAAGCTGACAGACGAAGATGGAAGGTCTGAGAGACAGACTGGGAAAAGCCATCACCCTGGAATTTGAGTCCTGCAAGTGGTACTGGCTGAGCACTTTGGTAAAGATTTCCTCGAGAGGCGCTCTGAGCCACAAGGAACAGGCTCTGCCTGTCTTGATAAGTCCCCTTCCCTCTCCCAAGACCAACACCAAATGAAGTCACTCAGTTGTGTCCGACTCTTTGCGACCCCATGGGCTGTAGCCTACCATGCTCCTCCATCCATGGGATTTTCCAGGCAAGAGTACTGGAGTGGGTTGCCATTTCCTCCTCCAGAAGATCTTCCCGACCCAGGGATTGAACCCGGGTCTCCCGCATTATAGGCAAACGCCTTACCATCCTCCATTGTTCTGCAAGATTGCCACATTGAGAAAAAAAAAAAGGATTGCTAGGTGAGCTCAAACTTTCCCTTCTGAGAAAGTGCTCTTTAATTGGCATGTCCAGCCACAACCTTTATTTATACACCAGTTAATGTTTTTTCACGTGACTATCAGACACTTTTAAGTCTTGTCATCACCACAAAGCACATCTAAAACTAAACTTATTATGGTCCACCAAAACCCAGGTTAAATTCAGCTTGTACATTTCTGTAAATGGAATCACAGTTTCCAGTCAAATAACTCTGGAGTCATTTTCAGCTCCCTTCTCCTTCATCTCCTCTTCTAGGTCTTTAGCCCTTTCTTCATCCCAGCCACTAATCTACTTTGTGTCTCTATGGATTTGCCCACTGTATGGACACTTCATACAAATGAAATAAAATAAATACGTGGCACCTTATATCTCCCCTTTGTTCACTTAGCATAATATTTTCAAGATTTATCCATTTGTAACATGTATCAGTATTTCATTCCTTTTTATTGGCCAAATAATATTCCATTGCATGGTCATATCACATTATGTTTTTCCATTCATCAGTTGATGGGTATTTGTTTCCATTTGGGGGGCAATTATGAATAATGTTGTCATGAACATCTGTGAGCATGTTTTTGTATATATATGTTTTCAGTTCTCTTAGGTACATGCCTAGGGATGGAGCTGCTTGGTAATTTAGAAACTATGTGTTTAACATTTTGAGGAAGTACTAAGTGAAAGTCAAAGTTGCTCAGTCATGTCCAACTCTTTGCGACCCATGGATAGTCCATGGAATTCTCCAGGCCAGAATACTGGAGTGGGTGGCTGTTCCTTCTCCAGGGGATCTTCCCAACCCAGGGATTGAACCCAGGTCTCCTGCATTGCAGGCAGATGTTTTATCAGCTGAGTCACCATGGAAATAGCAAACTGTTTCCCAAATAGCCACACCATTGCACATCCCCACCAATAATGTATGCCTGTGCTTGCCTATGCTTATTGTCTGGGTCTTGATCTTCCTCTTCTCTGAAATCCTTCCCATTTCTGGCCTTGCTGGCTCCAAAACAGACTTACGGGTATAATGGTGAACTCAAGTAAAGGGAAGACCAGGAGTCATATGGCTGTGTCAGTATTAGAAAACAGAAACAGTTCTGTTCAGGCTGGTAAATAACCACCGCCCCAAACCAGAGAGTGCCCACTCCCTGAACAGCTGTGCCTAGGCTGCCCCATTCCTACCTCTAGAAACCCCCAGACCTCTCCACCGTTTAGCAGCCACAGGACTAACACTTGGACAATCAAGGGCTCTTGAATATCCCTCCATTGCTATGGCTGGTCCCCACTGTCAGGTATTTTGAATGTTACCCCTGGAGAAAAGAGGTAGTATTTATTAAATGAAGACAGAATCAAATAACAAAGTCATTATAGATACCAAATTACATGGTTCCATTAAACAGTGACTGTACTCAAAGGATTTCCTAACCGCATTTGAATCCGCATCCCCTTTACCACTCTCTGAATATGAAACCCACTGAATGTTCCACACTCTTGACAATGCCAGTCACCCTTTCCAGCACAGTTCCTTCCTGCGTGTGTTTCTTTCTCATATTGATCCTTTTAAGATTTCATGTTCCAGAACTAACCAAAATATCTGACTTATTTTCCCGGTTATTAGGAATACAACCCTTTGAAAGAGCTATCAGTCTCTTCTTGGCCCGGCAGTCTGTTTAATAAAAGTCTATGGTACTGGACTTCCCTGGTGGCTCAGACGGTAAAGCGTCTGCCTACAATGCCGGAGACCCAGGTTCGAACCCTGGGTCGGGAAGATCTCCTGGAGAAGGAAATGGCAACCCACTCTGGTATTCTTGCCTGGGAAATCTCATGGACAGAAGAGTCTGATGGGCTACAGTCCATGGGGTCGCAAAGAGTCAGACAGGACTGAGCTACTTCACTATCTATCACTAAGGTACATGAGGAGACATGAAAAGACCACTGTCCATACTAATCAAAAAAATACCCATATTATCCCCTCACATCCAAAATATTAAGTTGTTTATGGCACGTGGGATCCTAATTCCCTGACCGGGCATCAAACCCACATCCCCTACATTGGGGGTGTGGAGTCTCAACCACTGGACCACCAGGAAAATCCCCCCAATACTAAGTTTTTACCCCTTTCTGCACACAACTGATGCTTGACTCTTTTAATTTTGAACTATTTTTCACCCCCCATTATCTGGCACCAATGACAGAGAGGGAAACCAATGTCCTGGGACCTAAACACTAACCGTCTAAAAACAGACAGCTGCTATTTGGAGGAATTTGGGAACTTGAAGAGCAAGAAATGGACACAATTTTATTTTTATTTATTTATGTTTAAAGAGAACTTTATTATGACAGTGAGTTTTGACTTGAAAATCATTCTGTGAAGTGGAAGTGAAAGTGGCTAGACGTGTCTGATTCTTTAAGACCCCTTGGACTGTAGCCTTCCAGGCTCCTCTGCCCATGGGATTCTCCAGGCAAGAATAATGGAGTGGGTTGCCATTTCCTTCTCCATGGACACAATTTTAAAAATAATTTCTTTTACTCATCTTAAGGCAGGAACCTCCTTTAAAAGTGAACATTTCTCTAGAATCTTGAGGCAATGACATCAAATTAATGCCTTTTCATATTCAAGAAATAATTAATCATCAACTACAATATTCACGCATCTTGTTAGGTATTAACAATATAAAGGTGACTAAAGAGATGCCATCAGTTCAGTTCAGTCAGTCATGTTTGACTCTTTGTGACCCCATGGACTGCAGCACACCAGGCCTCCCTGTCCATCACCAACTCCCGGAGTTTACTCAAACTCATGTCCATCGTGTCGGTGATGCCATACAACCATCTCATCCTCTGTCATCCCCTTCTCCTCTCGCCTTCAAACTTTCTCAGCATCAGGGTCTTTTCTAATGAGTCGGCTCCTCGCAACAGGTGGCCAAAGGATTGGAGTTTCAGTATCAGTCCTTCCAATGAATATTCAGGACTGATTTCCTTTAGGATGGACTGGTTGGATCTCCTTGCAGTTCAAGGGACTCTCAAGAGTCTTCTCCAACACCACAGTTCAAAAGCATCAATTCTTTGGTGCTCAGCTTTCGGTATAGTCCAACTCTCACATCCACACATGACTACTGGAAAAAGATGGCTTAAAACTCAACATTCAGAAAACATATACACACTATTAAATGTAAAACAGATAAGAAGGAGGAAGTCTTCTCCAACACCACAGTTCAAAAGCATCAATTCTTTGGTGCTCAGCTTTTGGTATAGTCCAACTCTCACATCCACACATGACTACTGGAAAAATATGGCTTAAAACTCAACATTCAGAAAACATATACACACTATTATATGTAAAACAGATAAGAAGGAGGACCTACTGTATAGCACAGGGAACCGAGAAGTTCCAGATGTTCAAGCTGGATTTAGAAAAGGCAAAGTAACCAAAGATCAAATTGCCAACATTGTTTGATCATCGAAAAAGTAAGAGAGTTCCAGAAAATACTTCTGCTTCATTGACTAAAGTCTTTGACTGTGTGGATCACAACAAACTGTGGAAAATTCTTAAAAAGATGGGAATACCAGGCCACCTGACCTGCCTCCTAAGAAGTCTGTATGCAGGTCAAGAAGTAATAGTTAAAACTGGACATGGAACAACAGACTGGTTCCAAATTGGAAAAAGGCTGTATATTGTTACCTTGCTTATTTAACTTATATACAGAGTACATCATGAGAAATGCTGGACTGGATGAAGCACAAGCTGGAATCAAGAGATGCCATGGCTGCCCTCAATTGATCCCAGAGTCACACTGTGATAGAAGACAAAGATGGCCCCCCATCTTCACAACTCCTTGGAAACATGTCTTTGTCTGTAACATTGCAGTGAACCCCCCACCCCGTCACCCCCCCATTCTGGACTTGTCCATGTGACTCAATTTGGGCCCACTAGAATAAGCCACAAGTCCCAGAGTGCCTGTGCCACCTCAAGAAGCCTTCCTGATTCCTCTTGTGCATCTTCCACTGACAGGAGATGCCTGAGGCTGCCTTCTGGAGGATGACAGACATGTGAGCACTTGTCCCAGTCACCCAAATGGAGGCTCAGAACATCAGTCAGCCGGCTGATCCCCAGATATACGAGCAAGTCTAGCCTCTACAGCCAAGAACAACAGTTGCCCTGCCAACCTGCAGCTGATCCCAAGTACATAAGCAATAAACACATTGTTGAGTGCCAATGAGATTTTGTGGTGTTTCATGACACAGCATTATGTGGCAACAGATAAGTGACATACCACTTAATCATAAAAATGAACATAAACTCACAAGCTGCAGTGTGTGTTCTGAAGGACACGAATACAGAAACGAAAGCACGTGAAAACTAGATCTAGCCTAGACTGGGTAGGGAGGGGAGGTCAAAGAACACTTCTTTAAAGAAGAGACGTGTAAGCAAAGATCTAAAGGACGCGCAGGAAAAAACTAGGTGCAGAGCGGGTAAGAGTTGTTTAGGTCACTGGAGTGGCCTGTGCAAAGACTGGCAGGGAAGGAGCTCAGACTCTGAGTCACTGTGAGACCAGTGTGGCTGGAACATGGCGAGAAAGAGGAGCGTGCAAAGCAATGCGACCAGAGTGACAGGCAGTGACTGTAGCAAGCAGATAGCCTTGTAGAACACTCAAAGGGTTTGAGATTTGGTCCAAACAACCGTGTCAACTACTGAGTGGCTATAAGATGGCAAAAATAGTGGTTTCTCTCCTGTGCCTACCTAGCTCTGGAGTGGGTATGAAGTTTCTCACACAAACCCATTGTAATTTGCCCATGAATTTTTCAAGCTAGCTCTAAAACAAGGATATCATCCATCCAGCCATTTATTCAATGAACCTTTATTAAGAGGCTCCAATTTAGAATGAATATATGATTCTGAGATAAAATGAATGAATGAGGCTGAGCCAAGCAATCTAATAGGTCCTGGAGAGACACAAACAGAGGTCTCTTTTCCTTGATCTGCTCACCATCTAGTAGGGGAGGTAGACATGAAAAAGAGACACACTTGCCGGCCCAGAGATACATGGACAATGAGTTTTAGATGTGTAGAGCAAGAATATCTATTTCTCCAGGGACTAAATTACACAGACTGGAAGTAAGATGGGCTTGAGGAAATTACAGTTTCTATTCTGACCTGAAAGCTTCTGTCATATCTGACACTGAAGGCTGAGTTTGTAGCTGGGTTGGAGACATGCCAGAAATGGGAGGTGAACAAGGGGGAGAGATCCAGGGTACCTTCCTGTGTGGAAGCCCATCCCCAAATCCAGACGTTACAGATCAATTCAGAGGTCAGATATCTTCTTGGATTCCTATTGTCTGGGATGTTCTTGTGCATCCTCTAATAGAAACCATAGTATGCAAGAAGATACGTGTATTTCAAAATAGGTATTTTAGATTCTCTCAAAGCTTGAGAAGAGGGTCATGTAAGAATCTTCCCTCTTCCAGGAAAAAAGATGGAATAAAATCAAAAGATCATGCGCCTTCATTATGCCTTTTTGTTGTTGTTCAGTCGCTCAGTCGTGTCTGACTCTTTGCGACCCCGTGGACTGCAGCACACCAGGCTTCTGTGTCCTTCACCATCTCCCAGAGTTTGCTCACACTCATGTCCATGGAGTCAGTGATGCCATCCAACCATCTCATTTTCTGTCACCTTTCTGTCACTCTTCTCCTCTTGCCTTCAATCTTTCCCAGCATCAGGGTCTTTTCCAGTGAGTCAGTTCTTAACATCAGGTGGCCAAAGTATTGGAGTTTCAGCTTCAGCATCAGTCCTTCCAATGAATATTCAGGACTGATTTCCTTTAGGATGGACTGGTTGGATCTCCTTGCAGTTTGCCTTTTAAACGATACAATAGGCAAACAAAAGGCCATTTTCCTGATTACAACATGGATGGACTTGAGAGTGAAGGTGTCCTAGAGATTTTTATGGGGACACTGTTTTCCTGAAAGTCCTGATTTATTCATAATAGAAAGAGGGCACCTGAGGGCTGCGGGTGCCAGCAGGACCATCTGAGAGAATTGTTTTGCTCTGCCTCACACGGCATACACCAGAACGTTCTGAGTAGTGCTGAGTGCTCATATGACGCAGACCAGATGAGGAAAGTGCCTCACCAGGATTCTGAACGCTCTACGTTTGGCCCTACTGGGCCATTATGTTCACTTTGAGTCAGTATGAAGGTTCTGTAGGACCTTCTTAGATCTCTTCCAAGGGTTTAGCTCATTTTGGCCTTGATGATAGTCTCTGATCCTCACTTTCCTTCTGTTTGCGGATATAATCTGCCAATGAGCTTTGTTCTCCACCATGCAATAAAAATCTTTTTAAAAGAAATACATTTTAAGCTCTATTCAGTATTCATGTTCTTTGCAAATAAAATTGGTGATTCTTATTATTGGAAGAGGCTCCTTTAAGGTGTGAGGATTAGAAGATGTTAAATTATAAAACCCCAAACTCGGCTCTGGTGCATTCATTCCTACGTCCTCATCCCTGCTAGGAAATCCCCAAATTCCTAACAATTACCGTGTCAGCAAACTTTCCTTCAATAGAAATTCCCAAAGGTACTGTGCCTTTTATTGTTAGTCAGAGAATATTCTTCCTATGCTGAATACAATTATTTATCTAGTGAGTGCTCAATGACTTATAGGTATTTGGTTAAACTTTATTAAATTAGTAAATAGCATCAGTTTTAAATAGTTCAACTTAATAGTAAATTCTGTGGCACAAAGCTAGTTTAGAAGGTCAAAGCTGACGTATGTAAGTAAGTTTGATAGCATCCAGAGAGGTCAAACGCTCTTCATTTGACCTTTAGAAAGAAATGACAGAAGACTGATCAGGATGACTGGATTCTTTCTCCTGTGACGTTTTAATACCTAGCTGCTGCTAGGAACAAAGTGCAGTCTCAAATCTGCTGCTGTGAACAAAGAGCAGTCTCAAAGATGCTCCTTCTCCCCAGGAGGAGGATCTACTTAATATCAGTCATGTTTACAACTGAAAGCTTATAGAGGTAACTGGAGAATATTACTTAAAGTCCTTTGCATTGCTAGCTGAATTAAAACAACAATAACAAAAAACAAGAACAAGAGAAAAGATAAATTTCCAGGCCTCATCTGCAAGCAGAGGAAGCTACCTACCCTCGATGGAAATGAATTCTCATAAAGGTTGAATATTGCTCTAAGAGCTCATTTATATTTCTGTCATGATTCAGTAAGTTCCAAGAGTGAGAGAAACTACATTTCACATAGTGCACATGAGCCCGGGCACATCTAATCTACAATCTCCACTTTTTAATTTACATCTGAAAAATGAATGAATGAGCAACTACAGGGATATGAAAGGCAGGGTGCCATAAACACACGGCATAATTCTATTACACCTGATGCCCAGCTCTGAACAAATAAACTCATTACACGTGCTGGCTTTGTATCAAAGAGGGTACACCAAACTGCTTTCTCATTCCACGGCAAATACGCGAAAACTGTTGAATAACAATTCAACCCAATCCACTGCCTTGATCCTATATATATATATATATATAGGATATATATATATATCCTATATATATATACACACACATACACACACACACACACACTTCTAAAACCAAGTTTTCATTTTAATAGCATTCCTTTTTAACATAAGAAGAGCAAAATGGAAATAAGACTGGAACAGATGCAAGAGTATGGTGAAAATGTCTTCTTGGACAAAGTTATTTTAATGAAAGCAACACTCCATGCGGTCTCCCTGATTCCTCCTCAGTATTCAACCACCCAAATTAGATTCACTTCACTGGCTGTCTTCATCAGATTTCAGGAAACTGGGGACTATCCAAAAGAAATAAAAGGTAGGCTTTTCCTTAAAGCAGGATGCTAGGTTTTGAACACAAACATGTAGATTAAGTGAAGGAACTTGATTAAACCCACAATTTAAGCTAATGATGAACTAAGTGCTGGCACTCAGCTGTCTGACACACTTTAGCATATGAATTAAATTTTTTGTCAGCTAACCCACTTTAAAAAAAAAAAACACAACTGTATTCAAACATCTCCCTTCAGGGAATTGGCCATATGTGGAATTAACAGACTTTTGGGTCGACTTGCAATTTGAGTTTGCTGGAAAAATGAGTTTATTGTGTTATATTAAAATGGACACTGGGAGATTTATTTCAGCATGTGTCATTATAATGGGCATGTCTATTTAATCAAATGTTCTATCACTCAAACATATACAGGTGTACCAGCAGTTGTCTTCATGAACAAGAATACCAAAAAGGGACGTGCATGGCAGATGCTAAAGAAGGCACGTCAAATAATGTGGCAACGATAGGGAAAGAGCTTTCAGGATGTATGACATGAATCTTCCTAAGCACATTCACAACTCTATAGCAAAATGTCTTCCATGAAACCTTCATTCCACAAATAGAGTTAAAAAATGAGATGGTAGGGGCTTTCCTGGTGGCTCAGTGGTAAAGAATCTGCCTGCCACTGTAGGAGACATGGGTTCGATCCCTGGTCCAGGAAGATCCCACATGCCTCGGAGCAACTAAGCAGGAGCATTACAACTAGTGAGCTTGTGCTCAGACAGCCTGGGAACCGCAACTACTGAAGTGCCCGCACCCTAGAGCTCATGCTCCACAACAAAAGAAGTCACCACAACAAGAAGCTGGTGCACTGCAACTAGAGAGTAGCCCCCACTCACTGCAACTAGAGAAAGCCCTCATGCAGCAGTGAAGATTCAGCACAGTCAAAAATAAATAAATAAATAAAATTATTAAAAAAAAAAATGAGATGGTAGCATATGGCCATGTAAATTTTAACGCAGTCCACATGTCTTCAACAATGCCAGTGTGGATGGGCTAACGATGATGCAAATGGGGAAAGGTATACAATTAAGTTGGCTATCTCACGACACCCAGAGGACCCAGAAACTCCATTGCCACTTTGTAAATATCCAAAGGAGAAATATGATCAGAATCTAATTTCAGCCTTCTTATTCACAGTCTATGGGCATAAGATTTTACACAGCTTAAATATCACAAGATGCAAAGGGAGAACCAAATGCTGTATAAATCATACAAGGGCAAAAGGGAAGCAAACCAATTATAAGGAGGTGGAGACCAGATGATTTCCAACTATTGATACTGCACCACTGGGAGATGGATTGAGATAGATTTGTAAAGGAAATCAGATATAAGTGATGAAGTCTTAAAGAGTTTAGTTAGCTGGGGAGTAGCTATATTTTTAGTATATTCAGTTTTTAAGGCACTGGGCTACATACCTTACATATATACATGGTATCAGTGTATTGGGGCTTCCCTGGAGACTCAGCAGTAAAGAATTTGCCTACTAATACAGGAGACAGAGATACAGTTGCTGGGTCAGGAGGATCCCCTGGAGAAGGGAATGGCTACCCACTCCAGTATTCTTGCCTGGGAAGCCCTATGGACAAAGAATTGCAAAATTCAGACTCAGACTGAAGAAAGTAGGGAAAACCACTAAACCATTCAGGTATGACCTAAATCAAATCCTTTATATACAGTGGAGGTGACAAATAAAGATTCAAGGCCTTAGATCTGGTAGACAGAGAGCCCGAAGAACTATGGTGGAGGTTTGTAACACTGTACAGGAGGTGTTGACCAAAACCATCCCAAAGAAAAGAAACACAGGACGACAATGTGGTGTCTGAGGAGGCCTTACGGATAGCTAAGAAAAGAAGAAAAAAAAAAGAAAAGAAGAGAAGTGAAAGGCAAAGGAGAAAGGGAAAGATACACCCAACTGAATGCAGAGTTCCAGAGAATAGCAAGGGGAGAGAAGAAAGCCTTCTTAAATGAGCAATGCAAAGAAATAGAGGAGAACAATAGAATGGGAAAGACTAAAGATCTCTTCAAGAAAATTGGAGATACCAAGGGAACACTCTGGAGAAGGGCATGGTGATCCACTCCAATATTCCTGTGTGGAGAATTCAGTGGATGGAGGAGCCTGGTGGGCTGCGGTCCATGGGGCTGCACAGAATCGGACACGACTGAAGCGACTCAGCAGAGCAAGGGAAAATTTCATGCAAAGATGGGCACAGTAAAGGACAGAAATGGCAAAGATCTAACAGAAGCAGAGGCGATTAAGAAGAGGTAGCAAGAATACACAGAAGAACTGTACAAAACAGGTCTTAATGACCAGGATAACCATGATAGTGTGATCACTCACCTAGAGCCAGACACCCTTGAGTATGAAATCAAGTGGGCCTTAGGATACATCACTATGAACAAAGCTAGTGGAGATGATGGAATTCCAGCTGAGCTATTTCAAACCCTAAAAGATGATGTTGTGAAAGTGCTGCACTCAATATGCCAGCAAATATGGAAAACTCAGCAGTGGCCACAGGACTGGAAAAAGTCAGTTTTCTTTCTAATACCAAAGAAAGGCAATGCCAAAGAATGTTCAAACTACCACATAATTGCACTCATTTCACATGCTAGCAAGGTCATGCTCAAAATCATCCAAGTTAGGTTTTAACAAACAGTACTTGAACTGAGAACTTCCCCAGATGTACAAGCTGGATTTAGAAAAGGCAGAGGAACAGAGATCAAATTGCCAACATCCTTTGGATCATAGAAAAAGCAAGTGAATTCCAAAAGAACATCAACTTCTGCTTCATTGACTATGCTAAAGCCTTTGATTGTGTGGATCACAAAAAACTGTGAAAGATTCTTAAGGAAATGTGAATACCAGATCACCTGACCTGTCTCCTGAGAAACCTGTATGTAGGAAAAAAGCAACCATTAGAACCAGATATGGAACAATGGACTGGTTCAAAATTGGGAAAGGAGGGTGTCAAGACTGTATATGGTCACCCTGCTTATTTAACTTATTTGCAGAGTACATCATGGGAAATGCTGGACTGAATGACTCATAAGCTGGAATCAAGATTGTCAGGAGAAATATCAATAACCTCAGATATACAGATGATACCACTTTAATGACAGAAAGCAAAAAGGAACTAAAGAGCCTGCCAATGAAGGTGAAGGAAGAGAGTGAAAAGCTGGCTTACAACTCAACATTCAAAAAATTAAGATCATGGCATCCGGTCCTATCACTTCATGGGGACAGATGGGGAAAAAGTGGAAACAGTGACAGACTTTATTTTCTTGGGCTCCAAAATCACTGTGGACAGTGACTATAGCCATGAAATTAAAAGACACTTGCTCCTTGGAAGAAAAGCTATGACCAACCTAGACAGCGTATTAGAAAGCAGAGCCATCACTTTGCTGACAAAGGTCCGTATAGTCAAAACTATGGTTTTTCCAGTAGTCATGTACAGATGTGAGAGTTGAACCATAAAGAAGGCTGAACACCGAAGGATTCATGCCTTCCAACTGTAGTGCAGAAGACTCTTGAGAGTCCCTTGGACTGCAAGAAGACCCAACCAGTCCATCCTAAAGAAAATCAGTCCTAAATATTCACTGGAAGGACTGATGCTGAAGTTGAAGTTCCAATATACTGTGGTCACCTGATGTGAAGACCCGACTCATTGGAAAAGACTGATTCTGGGAAAGACTGAGGGCAAGGGGAGAAGGGGGTGACAGAGAATGAGATGGTTGGATGGCATCACTGACTCAATAGACACGAGCTTGAGCAAACTCTGGGAGATAGTGAAGGAAAGGGAAGCTTGGCGTGCTGTGGTTTATGGGGTCGCAAAGAGTCAGACACAACTTAGCGACTGAATGACACATTAATGGGAAATATCACTTACTACAAGGAGAAGGCAACTGAAAAATTAGTTACATTCTAGTGAAACATGGTTACTTACCCCAAGTACTGAACCTGGGGTCTGCCTTTACCTTGTAAGAAAGGCTCAGACATTAAAGAATTAAAGCACCATAATGCGGCTTTTCTCTTGTTGTAAACAGGACTGAAAGAGCACTAAAACGGGAATTCTATTCCTGGCCTGTGATGAGTCTGGATGAGTGTGGCCCATGTGGCTGTACCACCTGGAATCAGTCTGCCAACCACCTGAGGCCCTCTGGCCGTGCCTGGGGAAGGATGCACTGCTGGCTGAACACTTTTGGTAAGCAGACATAGAAGGAAATTGATTGGATCTGATCTTTTTTTCAAGTCAAAATTCAACTCAAAAGAAACTAGATATGCTCCCCAGGAGCACCAGCCCACCAACATTTGTTTATCCCCTCAGCTTCAGGTTGCAGAAGCTCTATTCCAGGACAAAAATAGCTGTGAGGTTGAGGGCTATCTTCCATAACTCTCAACTCAGAAGCTCTATTCCCAGCTGAGAACTGGGGCCAAACCCCCTTGGCCCCAGCTCACTTGTGGGCAGAGACTTCACGCCAGGAGAAGCAGGCTGAAAAGACTACAAACTACTCCCCCACTCAGAACACTGTCAAGCAAGGGTGTCATTCTGACAGAAGTAGACTATTGTCCCTGCCCCAAGCTCTGGAGCAGTGGCACAGATATTCTGCCAAGGGGGTGAGACAATCCATGAGAACAGAGAGCTTTGAATTTCCCAAAGGAACTCATTTTATCTGGAATAAGATGTGGGGACGTTTAAGCCCAAGGGCATTGTTGAAAACCATGGAGATTCTGGTGATAAAAAATTAAGAGGAGGATGGAAGCTTCATAAGAGTGATATGCTAAATTGTAGACCAGTGGAGGCATAACGGGCCTTCCCAGGTGGCGCTAGTGGTAAAGAACCCACTTGCCAAGGCAGGAGACAAAAGAGACTTGGGTTCGATCCCCGGGTTGGGAAGATCCCGTGGAGAAGGAAATGACAACCCACTCCAGTATTCTTGCCTGGCGAATCCCACGGACAGAGGAGCCTGGCGGGCTACAGTCCATGGGGTCCCAGAGAGGTGGACAGGACTGAAGTGACTTAGCATGCATGGAGGCTTAACAGGGAGAACCAGGGGGAAAGACAGCTCAGAACAGCCCTCCTGTAGTCAAAACAAAGCTCAAAGACTGGCCTCAAAGACTTACTCCTACAAAAGGACCCAAAGTTAATTAGGTAAGACGGTTGAGCAATTTATATCCCAGCATACTGTTAAAAGCAATACAGCAAGCAGCTAGAAATTAGTAGAGCCTAAAAACTGGATGTGATACCACCAGAGGTGCACAACCTGAGAGTAATCAGGGGAAAAGACAATAACAGCAAGCTCTGCTAAGGGCACTGTCATCCCAGGGGGATGTGGGCATGTCCAAGGCTGCACCTCTGAGGTCTATCACAACAGTCTTTACCTGGAGGCAGGGCAGGTGGTACTTCCAGCCAAGTCACTGAACAAGTTCAAAGAAGTAACTTGAATTCACAGGGGCAAAAAAAATGGGGGGAGCAAAAAGAGTAAATAAGGCAGGTTAATATAACAAACGCTGCAAGTACAGGTAAAGGGTTGAAAGTCCTTCTCTATGCAAACTGGCCCTTCAGTTAACATCTCAGCTCTGTCTTCTGGAGACCTGATCAAGGTGAAAGGAGTCTGACTCCACAGGGAAAATACAACACTGGGAAGCTGGCACCTCTTATTTCTCACATTTATTACTATCACAGTAAGTAAATAAAGGCAGAATTGTTATTCTCAAACACGCAAAAATACATCTCTGTTTCCATGCTTGAGTCAATTAAATTTCATATGTCACAAATCTCAGGCCAAACTAAGACTTAAACACGGGGCCACATTCTCAGAGGAACCCAGGGTCACCCAGCCTGACCTAGAGCAGTCTGACTGCTGTGGCTCCTCAGCAGCCTCTGCCATGCTTCCTAGTTAAACTAATGCGGGGCACCCTCCTCCAGATGAAACGGCTGAGGGAAGACAGGCTAGAAGTTCTTAGGACCATGCCTATTCCTAAGCAAGACTGACTCAAAAAGAGGTCACTCGAGGTCCAGAGTCATTGCTCAGCATAATTCTGTCCTAATGTCCTGGTCTTCTCCTTACTTCTCTAAAAAGTACAGAATGACATAATAGAGTGCAATTAGAGTGCCAGGAACATCACCATAAAATACTAAAAAACCAACTCCATGTGTCCAACAGAATAACCAAAATATATTTCTACATTCCTATTTCAAAAGTACTTTGTTTCCTAATCTTTCATAATTTGACTCCTTAGCATGTTTAACAAGCATATAATCTTGTGCAAAAGTAAAAACAATATTTTGAATTTCTGTATTTTTATATGCATGTACTGTGTTTTCCCAGGTGGTGCTAGTGGTTAAAGAATCCGCCTGCCAATACAGGAGACCTAAGAGACGTGAGTTTGATCCCTGAGTCGGGAAGATCCCCTGGGGGAGAGCGTGGCAACCCATGCCAGCATTCTTGTTTGGAGAATCCCATGGACAGAGAAGCCTGGTGGGCTACAGTCCATGGGGTCGAAAAGAGTCAGACATGACTGAAGCAACTTAGCATGCACGCACTGTATTTTCCCAAGAAAACTCACATTCATATGTACACATTCAAACCTACTATGTAGTAACACACACACAGACACAAGCTGTTTGTCTCAAAAAAACTGAATTTCAGTAGCGGAGATGGCAATGGATCTGAAGTGAGAAATACACTGAAAATGGAAGAAATACAAATTCAGGTCACGTCAGGAAAACAGAATTTCCCAATGGTGATAAAATTATGCAGGATACTATTTAGGAAAATGCACAAGAGTCACTGCAAAAAAAATTTAAATGTTATCCTGGGAGGAATAGTATTAACTGGCAAAGAAGCCTGCTAACCTACAAGCCCTCGACTTTTCCTGAATATTTATATTTGGAGAAATACATGCTTCTTTTAGAACTAGGAGAGCATATTGCTTACATTTTAAAAATTTCAGAAGCCAACAAGTCATTTAATTATTAACAGAGTTCTCTGACCAAACTATTGCTTCAGAAAAAGTGGTTCCCACACATATTAAACCCTCCTCTTTGCAGTATAAGGCTGGGCCCAGCAGCTGGTACATGGACATTATTGAATGAAAGCCATTGTACGTAAGTTAGCATGTAGGTGAGGTATTGTTCTTAAATATAATTTGGCCAGATTTTGGAAATACAAAGAAAGATTTGACTTGAATGCCAATCCATTCACCTCCCTCTAATAAAGTGTCAATGTAGCACTAATGATGCTTTTTCAAATACCATTCTTTTTTTCAAATACTTTTAATATACTATCCACAAACTTCCTTAGTTAACAAATTATATTAATACCTTTACAAAAGTCAAATATTCAAGTTTAATAAAGCTAAATTTTTATTTAAAAGTAAAAGTAGGGTCATATGATATTTCATCCTACACTCATAATTAAATAACCATTTTGCTCCATTTTAGTGAAATATTCTTAAAACAACTGGAACTGAAGCCTAAAATGTTAATGTGGAACAAAAACAAATTTACTTTTTGTATGGGTAGGATTTTTTAAAAATATAAACAATTCTTAACTATGTAGATAACATG
This sequence comes from Muntiacus reevesi, assembly GCF_963930625.1. NCBI lineage: Eukaryota > Metazoa > Chordata > Mammalia > Artiodactyla > Cervidae > Muntiacus > Muntiacus reevesi. Next base: position 1,234,197 of record NC_089255.1, on the reverse strand, counting down.
CATGTAGGAAAATAATCATTTATTATGCAGATAATGTACCCTGCAGAAAAATTAAAAAATGCAAATGTGCAAAAGAGAAGAAACTAAAAATTACCAGTTACCTGATTATGTCAAGATAAACACCATTTTCATGTTGGTAAGTATCCTTCTAGTATCCTTATGACTATATGTAATATTAATATATAGTGGTTACAACTAAGATTTGCTTTCTCAAATTAAAAAAATCAATTTATTTAAAGAAACCCAAAACACTTCACTCATTTTTCCCCATCCCCTACCCACAGCCCCTGGCAACTACCATTCTCTGTTATCTATAAGCTTAGTCTTAAGTGTGTGTGTGTGTATGCGTGTGTGCAGATTCCACATATAAGAGAGAGCATATGGTATTTGTCTTTAACTTTTTCACTTGGCATAATGCCCTCAAGGTCCATCCATATTGTTTCAAATGGCAAGATTTAATCCTTTTTTTATGAATGAATATCATTTCTATATATCCACTGCAATTTCCTTATCAATTTATCCATTGATGGACATTAGATTGTTTCCATATCTTGGCTATTGTAAATAATTCTGCTATGAACACAGGTGTGCAGATATCTTGTTAATTTAGTGTTTTTGTTTTCTTTGGATAAATGCCCAGAATTAAAATTGCTAGATCATATGGTAATTCTATTTTCAATTTTTTGAGGAACTTCCATACTGTTTTCCATAGTGGCTACACAAACTTACATTCTCAAAGCTGTTCATGAGGGTTCCCTTTTCTCCACATCTTCACCAACACTTGTTATTTCTAGTCTTTTTACTAATAGTCATTCTAACAGGTATGAGGTGAAAGCTCATTGCATTTTTGATTTGCTGATAATTAATGATGCAGAGCATTTTTTCATGTACTTGTATGTCTTCTTTAGAGAAATGTCTGTTCAGATCTTCTGCCCATATAAAAACTGAATTATTTCAATTTTACGTTACAACTTTAAAAAGTTTCAACTTGTAAGTTACATGAATTCTTTATATATTTTGGATATCAGCCTCTTACCAGACATACGACTTGTAAATACTTTCCCATTCTGTGGACTGCTTTTTCATTTTGGTGATGGTTTCCTTTGTTGTGCAGAAGTCTTTAGCTTGATATACTCATTTATTTTTGCTTTTGTTGCTTTTGTTTTTGGTGTCAAATTTTAAAAAATCATTACCAAGACCTATGTCAAGGAGGTTACTGCCGATATTTTCTTCTAGGAGTTTTATGGGTTCAGGTCTTACATTCAGGCCTTCAATTCATTCTGTGTTAAATTTTGTGTATGGTGTAAGATAGTGGTCTGGTTTATTTTTTTTGCATGTAGCCAGCCAATTTTACCAACACCACTTATTGAAAAGACTGTCTTCCTGTGGTATATACTTGGCTCCTTTGTTGTAAATTAATTGACCATAAGTGTGTGATTTTATTTCTGGGCTCTCTGTATTCTGTTCCTTTGAACTATGTGTTTGTTTTTATGCTAATATGATGCTGTTGTAATTACCATAGCTTTGTTATAGATTTTGAAATCAGGGAGCATGATGAGTTCAGCTTTGTTCTTTTTTCTAAAGATTGCTTTAGCTATTTGGGGTCTTTATGGTTCCCTACAAATTTTAGGATTTTTTTTTTTGTTGTTCCATTTCTGTGAAAAATGCTATTGGAATTTTGATAGGGATTGCACTGAATCTGTAGATTTGTTTGTAGCATGGTAATATTAACAACATTAATTCTTCCAATCTTGAGCATGAAATATTTTTTCAGTTATTCGTGGCATCTTCAATTTTTTTCATTAGTGTCTTGTAGTTTTCGATATATAGATTTTCATCTCTTTGGTTAAATTTAACCCGAATATTCTATTCTTTTTGATGCAATTGCAAATAGAATTATTTTCTTAAATTCTCTTTCTGATAGTTCACTGTTAGTGTGTAGATTGCAATAGATTTTTGTGTATTGATTTTGTATCTTTCAACTTTACTGAATTCATTTATTAGTTACAACAGCTTTTTGATGGAGTTTTTAGGATTTTCTATATATAATGTCATTCAACTTAAAACAGTGATAGTTTTACTTCTTCCTTTCAAATTTGGATTCCTTTTAATTTCTTTTTCTTGTCTAATTGCTCTGTAAGGAAGACAGAGTGCCAAAAGAATTGATGCTGTCCAACTAGGGAACTGGAGAAGACTCCTGAAAGTCCCTTGGACAGCTAGGAGATCAAACCAGTCAGCCTTAAGGGAAATCAACCTGAATACTGATGGAAGGACTGATGCTGAGGCTGAAGTCCAGTATTTTGGTCATCTGGTGCAAACAGTTGACTCATTGGAAAAGTCCCTGATGCTGGGAAAGATTGAGGGCAGAAGGAAAAGAGGGTATCAGAGAATGAGATGAGTGGATGGCATCACCGATGCAATGGACATGAACTTGGGCAAACTTTGGGAGATGGTGAGGGACAGGGAGGCCTGGCGTGCTGCAGTCCACGGGGTCACAGAGAGGGGGACATGACTGGATGACTGAACAACAATGACAAGGGCTTCCAATCCTTTGTTGAGTAAAAGTGGTAAGAATGGGCATCCTTGTCTATGCAAAAAGCTTCTCCATAGTGGAAAAGCTTTTAGCTTCTTACCATTGAGCATGATGTTAGGTGTGGGTTTGTCATACATGACCTTTGTTACATTGAAGTAAGTTCCCTCTATAGTCACTCTGTTATACCCATCCTTGCATCCCTAGAATAAATCCCTCTTGATTGCAGTGTATTATCCTTTTACAGTATTGCTAAATTCAGTTTGCTAATATTTTGTTGATAATTTCCACATCTGTTCATTTGAGATATTGGCCTGTAATTTTCTTTTCTTGAGGTATCCTTGTCTAGTTTTCATTTCAGGGTAATTCTGGCCTCAATGAGTTTGGAAGAGTTCTAATTCAAGATAGTGATGTAAGAAGACCCTGAACTCAACTCCTTCCATGGACACACTGAGTCTACAGCTAAATGTGGAGCAGTTTCTTCTCAGAAAAACCTAAAACCTGGCTAATTGACAACTACATATTGGGCAAGTGAGAAGAAAACTACATTGAGGTGGGTGGAAGAGGCTGGGATACAATATCACCATGAACCTCACAGGGAACCCAAAAGCCAGAGCTTCTTCCTGAGAAGCAAGGGGTAGAATCCCACACTGGGCAGCCCAACTTTTGTGATACACACTTGAGAGACAAGGGCCCAGTATATCTCGCTTTGAAAACCAACCAGGCTTGTGTCCTGAGACCCACAAGACTCTCGCCATCTGAGAACTTGTTTTGAAAGGGCTCATATACGTGGACTCACCCATCCCTGGGCCCACTTCAGAGGCAGTTGATGACTCCCAAACCTAAAGTGAAGGAGGATCGCCTGCTTATACTAAAGCATTGGTCTGGATTTGTTGTTGTTCAGTCACCAAGTCATGTCCCATTCTTTGCGACCCCATGGACTGCAGCACTCCAGGCCTCCCTGTCCTTCACCATCTCTTAGGGTTTGCTCAAGTTCATATCCATTGGGTCAGTGATGCCATCCAACCATCCCATCCTCTGTAGCCCTCTTCTCCGTCTGCCTTCAATCTTTCCCAGCATCAGGGTCTTTTCTAATGAGTTGGTTCTTCACATCAGGTGGCCAAAGTACTGGAGCTTCAGCTTCAGCATCATTTCTTCCATTGAGTGTTCAGGGTTGATTAGGATTAGGATTGACTGGCTTGATTTCCTTGCTGTCCAAGGTACTCTCAAGAGTCTTCTTCAGCACCACAATTCAAAGGCAGCAGTTCTTCAGTGCTCAGCCTTCTTTATGGTCCAACTCTCACATCCACATATGACTACTGGAAAGACCATAGCCTTGACTATATGGACCTTTGTTGGCAAAGTGATGTCTCTGCTTTTTAATACACTGTCTATACTTGTCATAGCTTTCCTTCCAAGAAGCAATCATCTTCTAATTTCATGGTTGCAGTCACCAACCACAATGATTTTAGAGCCCAAGAAGAGGAAATCTGTCACTGCTTCCACCTTTTCCCCTTCTATTTGCCATGAAGTGATGGAGCCAAATGCTATGATCCTAATTCTTTTTTAATATTGAGTTTTAAGTCAATTTTTTCGCTCTCTGTCTGAGGAGCAGGCATCTAATTTAACACCCGCATCAAGGAGTCTCCTGGAACAATCTCCAGGACGGAAACTGGTGGACACTGTATTTGCACTCTCCCTTTGTTATGCTCCTGAGCACCAGTGTCTCCTGGAGGGAAGTCTTTGCACACATCTGGTGCCCCAATTTTTATGGCTGCCACACAGGGGATGCCTCCTGATTGCCTGGCTCTTGGAGCCAGGAGAGCTTATGTTCCTGGTCCCATGGGAGTATAATAATTGATGTCACCCAGAAAGGAGCTAGTACACCTGTATGTTGCCCCAATTTTTGTGACTGCTTCCAGGGGACAATTCTATACTGCCAGGCACTGGCGTCCAGTGGGGCATACATTCATGGGTTCCACAGGACTGTGTCCAGGGGAAAGTGTGTTCTTAAACACCTACCACATCCAGGCACAGCAAGAGGTAACAGGCTCAGGAACCTGATTTTTAAGAAGGCCTATTAGCTGATGATCATGACTGTGGCATTAGGACAGGCTTCTGACTAAGTATACATCTTGGGGCCAACTCTTATCCTTCCCAAAGGCCTTAGAGGGTAGACACTATCTTTGCACTCACCCTCTGCTATACTCCAGAGTGTCAGAGTCTCCTGGAGGGGAGCTTTACATGCACCAGGTGCCCTGGTTTTTGTGAATGCTGCCCAGGGAATATTCACTGATCACTTAACTCTGGTGGACAGTGAGGCTTATGCTTGTAGTCTCATAGGACAGTATATATTTGAATACTTTTAAAAGCTGATGCCTGAGAGGTGGGGACCTGGGGGAGAATGTATATGTGTATGTATAGGTATAGGTATAGGTATAGGTATGGCTGAGTCCCTTCACTATTCACCTGAAACTATCACAACATTGTTTGTTAATCAGCTATATCCCAATACAAATTAAAAAGTTAAAAAAAAAAAGAAACTTAAAAGCTGATGCCTGAGTATCTGATTTCCAGTATGCCTGAATGTAGGTGCTGAATGCCTCCCCCTTGGGACACTGAAAGGTGTTGGCACATCCTCAACTACTTGGAACTATTAAAAATATAAAAGGCTGTCTGGACAAGCACAGAGGTTTCAGAAACAACCATGAGCTGAGACAGGGCTGAATGAGAATGTTCATCTCCCACACAAGGCCACTTCTTCAAGATGGGAAGAGGTTCTTGTTTCATCTTCTGTTTAGAAACTGCCACAGAGAGTCAAGCAAAATGAAGAAAGCGAGGGATATGTACCAAATGAAAGAACAAGGTGAGTGTTAAGTTACTCAGTTGTGTCAGACTCTTTGCAACCCCATGGACTGTAGCCTGCTAGGCCCCTCTGTCCATGGCATTCTCCAGGCAAGAATACTGGAGTGGGTAGCCATTCCCTTCTCCAGGGGATCTTCCTGACCAAAGGATTGAACCCAGGTCTCCTGTATCACAGGCAGATTCTTTACCAGCTGAGCCACCAGGGAAGCCCCAAGATAAGACCATACTGAAATGTAGATAATAATTTACCTGACAAAGAGTTCAAAGTATTGGTCCAAAAGATACTTACTGAATTGGGGAGAAGAATGGAAGAACACAGAGAATTTCAACAAAAAGACCGAAAATGTAAGAAAGTAACAAATGGAAGTCACAGAACTGAAGAATATAATAACTAAACTGAAAAATACACTAGAAGAGTTTAAATAAAACAGATTAGATGAAGTAGAAGAAAGGATCAGCCAACTCAAAGAAGGCAGGGAAACTCACCCAATCAGAGCAGCAAAAAGAAAAAGGAATGAAAAAAAGAAAATACCTTAAGAGACTTATAGAATAACAAATGAAGGAAGGAAATAAAGACTAGAGCAGAAAATAAAGAAACAGAGGCTTAAAAGACAACAGAAAAGCTCAATGTAACTAAAGGCTGATTCTCTGAAAATATAACCAAACTGACAAATGTTTAGCTAGTGTTTCAGAGAAAAAAAGAGCACAAATGAATAAAATCAGAAATGAAGGAGGAACTATTAAATTCACATCAAAGAGATAAAAGGGATCATAAAAGACTACTATGAAAAATTATACAGTAACAAATTGGACACTCTGGGAAAAATGGGTATTTGCTAGAAATATAGAACCTACCGACTGAATCAAAATGAACAGAAAATCTGAACAGACCAATTACTTGCAAGGAGATAAAATCGATCATCTAAAACAAAAGTCCAGGACAAGAAGGCATCACCGGTAAATTTTACCAGACGTCCAAAGAATAATTAATACCAGTCCTTCTCAAACTCTTGTAAAATAAAGACTAAAAATTTAGAAGTTTTTTCTTCTCCATTATAAAAACCATAAATGTTGGTTTAAGGGAGACTTGAAGATATGGAAAATATAAAGAAAAAAAATGATACCAATAATACAACCTCTATTTCGTTCTGAGAATCCTAAGTCAGCTGGGAAGTCATTCAAATTCGAGGCTGTCACTTTGAGCTATTTTACAAATACTCATTTTCTTAACTTCACCCTGATCCCTTAGCACACTAGAAAAGGAAAATAAAAGTTGAAGACTGTTCCCTACTTTGTTTTATTTTCTTTATTGAAATATGGTTGATTTACAATATTTCAGGTATATAGCAAACTGATTCCAATATATATAAATATAAACATAATATAGACTTCCCAGGTTGCTCAGTGGTAAAGAATCTGCCTGCTAATATAGGAGATAACAACAACTATATATATATATATACACATATATGTGTATATATATATATAAATATGGTGGTGCTTTACTTGCTAAGTTGTGACCAACTCTTTGCAACCCCACAGACTGTAGCATGCCGGGGATTTCCCAGGCAAGAATACTGGAGTGGGTGGCCACTTCCTTCTCCAGAGGATTTCCCAATCCAGGGATTGAAACCTTGTTTCCTGCGTATCCTGCTTGGCAGGTGGATTCTTTACCACTGAGCCACCTCAGGACTTCACATACCCAGTTTCTTTTCCATTACAGGTTATTACAAGATATTGAACATAATTCCCTGTGCTATTCAGTAGGTCCCTATTGTTATCTATTTTATATATAGTAGTGTGTATCTGTTAATCCCAAATTCCCAATTTACCCCTCCTCCCTTTTCTGCTTTGGTAGCCGTAAGTTTGTTTTCTATGTCTGTGAGTCTACATATGTTTTGTGAATAAGTTCATTAGCATCATATTTTTAACCTACTTGTCTGTGTGGAGTCTCAGTTGCAGCATGTGGGACCCAGTTCCCTGACCAGTGATGGTACCCAGGCTCCGTGCACTGGGAGTGCAGAATCTTAGCCACTGGGCCACCAGGGAGGTCAGACGCCACAAATAAGTGATATATCATGTTTATTTTTCTCTAGAGGACTCTATATTTTGTAGAAGGTTTTGGTACCATTTTTATACCTCACATTGAGATAAATAAAGTATCAATTCAAAGTATTAGTCGCTCAGTCATGTCTGACTCTTTGTGACCCCATGGACTGTAGCCCACCAGATAACTCTGTCCATGGGATTTCCTAGGTAAGAATACTGTCGTGGGTAGCCATTCCCTTTCTCCAGGGGATCTTCCCAACCCTGGGATCAAGCCCAGTTCTCCTGCATTGCAGGCGGATTCTTTACCACCTGAGTCACCCGGGAAGCCAAATAAGGTATAGAGTGTAGGAAAAAGAGGTTCCTTCTAACCACAAATCTGAGTCAACAACTCCCCTCTATATTATAGGAGCACTACTTGAAGAGATGGATAAACTTTTAGTAATTCATACAATAAGTATGCTCAAACCAAATTTCAACCTCAAAACAAAACCTGTCTAGACACGTGTATTAAATTCTGGTTGTCCTGGTTGCCTTTCGGTCAATATATTTCTGTTGACCCAAATCCAAGTTTGAAGTAAAAATTCTTCCCCTCCTGGATATTAGCCATCCTCACTCTTACTTATTTCTTGGACTACTCTGCCAAGCCTTTTGTTGTTATCTTAGGCAATCACCCAGAAACACAAGTGCTACAGGCCCAGGAAAACTTAAATCTCAGTGATAATCTTCAATATTTTATTGAACAACTAAAAGCCATTTACTTAATGGGAAGTATTACAATGCACCATGCCATTCCAATCAAGATTTAATTCATTTGAAGGCAGACTTTCAACTTTTAAGAGCATAAACCTGTATCTGGCTTATGAAAGAAACCACTACAGTTAAATTTCACAGGAATGTTTAAACATCCATCTATAGCCAACCCTGATATACTTTTACCACTCTGATACTACAGTTACCTGTTTGGATTCATTAGGAATATTTTTAACCAACACGGTCTAACAGAGACAAGATCTTAATGTATCTGAACTCTGGAAAGCTGCAGTGAAACTGAGAATTTGGACTGTATCATAAAAAGGCAATCTGAGATGCCTCTGGGTGTGTGTGGGGGCAGGGAAGGCAATAAGCAAATACATGAACTAGGGTTTCATTTACGCCGTTGGTTGCAAATTAGATGTTTTGCCTTGATTAAATCCATTAGTGGGCACAAGTGGAAAAAAAATGTGTTGTGAATATGATATGGTTTGAATTTCTCATATCTGAGACAATACTCGGGACAAGAGTAATGTGAGCATACTGAAGAACCCAGACAGAACCACGACTGTCTGTATAAAGGTTATATCTGGTTTTACAGGAGAGGGGAAGTTATGGTTATTATAGAAATCATCACACATTATTTATTTATAGTTTGGTCCTATTGTTCTTCAGTCGCTCAGTCATGTCCAACTCTCTGCGATGCCATGGACTGCAGCACACTAGGCTTCCCTGTCCTTCACCCTCTCCCGGAGTTTGCTCAAAATCATTTCCATTGATTCGGTGATACCATCCAACCATCCTGTCCTCTGTCGTCCCCTTCTCCTCCTGCCTTCTATATTTCCCAGCATCAGGGTCCTTTCCAAAGAGTCAGTTCTTCACATCAGGTGGCCAAAGTATTGGAGCTTCAACTTCAGCCTCAGTCCTTCCAATGAATATTGGAGTTGATTTCCTTTAGGATTGACTGGTTTGATCTCCTTACAGTCCAAGGGAATCTCAAGAGTCTTCTCCAACGCCATAGTTCAAAAGCATCAATACTTTGGTGCTCAGCCTACTTTATGGTCCAACTCTCACATCCACACATGACTACTGGAAAAACCATAGCTTTGACTAGAAGGACCTTTGTCAGCAAAAGTAATGTCTCTGCTTTTTAATATGCTGTCTAGGTTGGTCATAGGTTTTCTTCAAAGGAGCAAGCATCTTTTAATTTCATGGCTGCAGTCACTATCTGCAGTGACTTTGGAGCCCAAGAATATAAAGTCTGTCACTATTTCCACTGTTTCCCCATCTATATGCTATGAAGTGATAGGACCAGATGCCATGATCTTAGTTTTCTGAACGCTGAGTTTTAAGCCAGCTTTTTCCCCTTCTTCTTTCACCTTCATCAAGAGGCTCTTTAGTTCCTCTTTGCTTTCTGCCATAAGGGTGGTGTCATCTGCATATCTGAGGTTATTGATATTTCTCCCAGCAATCCTGATTCCAGCTTGTGCTTCATCCAGCCCAGCGTTTCTCATGATGTACTCTGCATATAAGTTAAATAAACAGGGTGGCAATATACAGCCTTGACCCAATCCTTTCCTGATTTTGAACCAGTCTGTTGTTCCACGTTCGATTCTAACTGTTGCTTCTTGACCTTCATACCAGGTTTCTCAAGAGGCAGGTAAGGTGGTCTGGTATTCCCACCTCTTTAGAATTTTCCACAGTTTGTTGTGATCCACAGTCAAAGGCTTTAGTGTAGTCAATGAAGCAGAAGTAGATAGTTTTCAGGAACTTGCTTGCTTTTTTATGATCCAATGGACATTGGCAATATGATCTCCAGTTCCTTTGCCTTTTCTAAATCCAGCATGAACATCTGCAAGTTCTTGGTTCACACACTGTTGAAGCTAGCTTGAGGATTTTGAGCATGACCTTGTTAGCATGTGAAATGAGTGCAATTGTGTGGTAGTTTGAATATTCTTTAGCATTGCCCTTCTTTGGAACTGGAATGAAAACTGACCTTTTCCAGTCCTGTGGACACTACTGTGTTTTCCAAATTTACTGGCATATTGAGTACAGCCCTTTCACAGTATCATCTTTTAGGGTTTGAAATAGCTCAGCTGGAATTCCATCATCTCCACTAGCTTTGTTCATAGTGATGCTTCCTAAGGCCTATTTGACTTCACACTCCACGATGTATGGCTCTAGGTGAGTGATCACACCATCATGGCATCCGGGTCATTAAGATCTTTTTTCTATAGTTCTTCTGTGTATTTTTTGCCACCTCTTCTTAATATTTTCTGCTTCTGTTAGGTCCATCCCATTTCTGTTTTTTGTCATGCTCATCTTTGCATGAAATGTTCCCTTGGTATCTCTAATTTTCGTGAAGAAAGCTCGAGTCTTTCCCATTCTGTTGTTTTCCTCTATTTTTTTTTTTTTTTTTTTGCATTGATCACTTAGGGAGCCTTTCTTATCTCTCCTTGCTATTCTTTGGAACTCTGTATTCAGGTTCTGGATATTCACTGGAAGGACAGATGCTGAAGCTGAAGCTCCAATACTTTGGCCACCTGATGCAAAGAGTTGACTCATTGGAAAAAACCCTGATGCTGGGAAAGATTGAGGGCAGGAGGAGAAGAGGATGACAGAGGATAAGATGGTTGGATGGCATCACCAACTTGATGGACTTGAGTTTGAGCAAGCTCTAGGAATTGCTGATGGACAGGGAAGCCTAGAGTGCTGAAGTCTGTGGGGTCACAAAGAGTCGGACATGACTCAGCAACTGAACTGAACTGAATTGATTCAGGTGGGTATATTTTTCATTTTCTCCTTGCCTTTCACTTCTCTTCTTTCTCAGCTTTTTTTAAGGCCTCCTCATATAACCATTTTGCTTTTTTTTTGCATTTCTTCTTCTTGGGGATGGTTTTGATCACTGCCTTCTGTACAATGCTACGAATGTCCATAGTTCTTCAGATACTCTGTCACATCTAAACCCTTGAATCTATTTGTCATTTCCACTGTATAATCATAATGGATTTGATTTAGGTCATATCTGAATGATCTAATGGTTTTTCCTACTTTTTTCAATTTAAGTCTGAGTTTTGCAATAAGGAGTTCATGATCTGAGCCACAGTCAGCTCCCAGTCTTGTTTTTACTGACTGTATAGAGGTTTTCCATCTTTGGCTACAAAGAATATAGTCAGTCTGGATTTTGGTGTTGACCACTGGGGGTGTCCATGTGTAGAGTCATCTCTTATGTTGCCAGAAGAGGGTGTCTGCTATGACCAGTGTGTTTTCTTGGCAAAACTCTGTCAGCCTTTGCCCTGCTTCATTCTGTACCCCAAGGTCAAATGTGTCTGTTACTCTAGGTATCTCTTTACTCCCTACTTTTGCACTCCAGTCCCCTATGATGAAAAGGACATCCTTTTTGGGTGTGAGTTCTACAAGATCTTGTAGGTCTTTACAGAACCATTCTACTTCAGTTTCTTCAGCATTACTGGTTGGGGCATATACTTGGATTACTGTAATACTGAATGGTTTGCCTTGGAAACAAACCAAGATCCTTCTGTTGTTTTTGATGCTGTATTAAATTTACAAAGATTGTCTATGGTTCTCACGACAGAGTAAGGATTCAATCATTCTAAATCTGTTTTCGTTATCTTCATAAATTCCCATGCCAATGAACCCCGGTAAGTGCTGTTAATGTAAGATATGGGCTTCCTTGGTGGCTCAGCTGGTAAAGAATCTGCCTGCAATGTGGGAGACCTCGGTTCGAGTCCTTGGTTGGGAAGATCCTCTGGAGAAGGGAATGGCTACCCACTCCAGTATTCTGGCCTGGAGAATTCCATGGACTGTAGTCCATGGGGTCACAAAGAGTCAGGCAAGACTGAGCGACTTTCACTTTCAATGTAAGATATATGAAGTGGGATGGATTATATCAGACTATTTATTAACAGAATTTAGATTCTATAAATGTTCCCTCATTTCAGAATTCTCTCTTAATACTGGCTATTTCTATGATTAAGCTAAAGTTAAATCTCCTGGAATTCCTTGTAAGGGAAGTTTTTTTTGGAAGGAATGCTTCAAAACCACAAATGGTGTAAGTAGAAGATGCTAAGGACATGTTTAGTAACAAAAAATGGTTTATAAACTACTATATATTAGGAGGACAATTTGCATCCCTCATAAGAAAGAGAAGGACACGGAAGCTTGAGCAAGGGCACTGCTGGGGAGAAGGGTGTAGAGCACAGAGGGTCTCTAGAGGACACAGGTGTCTAATACAGACTTCAGCTCATTTCTTAACAAGAAGGGCATGTGTGTGATATAGATCTTCTCTACCTCCTCCTCTCTTACTAAAATCAATATTGCTCACCAATTCTTTTGTGACCATAGAGTCTTCTCTCTGAGTGCCAAATCTGGGTTGCAACGGGGCAAAATCAGAGATGGCACAGACAGACACTGAAGCCAAAGGACAAAGGGGCAGCTGACATTTGCCTTATTTACTATTATTTTAGTATGAGACATAGTGACATCTGTAAACATGAAATAAAATCTAGCAACTGACAGAGTATTCTTTTCAAGAGAAGTGTAATTGATACCAGAATTCACAGATCTGCAGATCCCTTTGTGTGCTTGCCACTGGCCCTGTTGGCTTCTTGAGCTTCTGTGAATGCCAATGTTACAGGTAAGCAGTGATCTCCCTCCCCTCTGAGAGAAGCAAATGGCGCAGTTAGTGACGGTTTGGGGAGGGGTTGGGCTTGAAAGAGGGCTGGCCATCTAAAGAATAGATGAGATGATGCAGGCAAGGCCCTCTCATCAATATCTAACACACAGCAAACACTTAACAAATGTGACCAATTATTATTAGTAGTAATAGTAAGATACATAGGTCCTTCTGCCGGCTTCTGTTTCTACGAGGTTTTGCCTTTGTCTGTGGCACAAGGACTATTACCAGAGACCAAGGGAGACAGGACTGGACAAGCGATGACTCCTCTGCCCCTGAAGAATCTGCTGTCCAGGTAAGGTGGGGGCTGCCTCTGTTTCCACTAACTACTTTTCCTCTCCACCTTTAAGTCTAGCTGAAGAAAGCCTACAGCATTCTTGCCAATAAGGTTGAGATCTCTGGGTTTCAAATGCATCTTTGATAGAGGCTTCTGACTGCATCGAAGTGTCAGGTGCATTCCTCGCCACATTTAATGCTAATCTCCCCTGTCATCTTGGTATAAATAACTACATAACCATGTCAGGAGGCCCCAACATAGATCCATCAGGAGTTTTAATTATTCTCCAGTGACACTGTCTTCTATAAAATCAGAGGAATGAAAACCTAGCCAGTGACTCTGCATGTGTGTGCATGGTGGCAGAGGCTCCCAACAGCCAGGGCAGCTACAAAGGAATAAGACCAAGAGCCCACACCCAGTCCAGGATGTGTCAGGCAGCACTGAGCTCTGAGACTGGTTGGGGGACGATTTCATGGTGGAAATGCTGGCAGTGTCTCCCTGTCCCCTGGGGGCACATAAATGATGCTTATAAGGTCAGAGGAAGACAAACCTGCCGTCAAACCTCAGCCTGCTGCATCCTCACTGCTTCCTCCCAGGCAACCTCTCCAATCCTCCAGTTCCTCATCTGTAAACAGGGATCACAACCATGTACATGGCAACAGGCTGTTGTGAGAATTAAGCAAGATAATGTATGCAAGGCACTTAACATGATACGTGTATCGTAAATGCTCAATAAATGTTAGCAACACTAAGAGAAACGCAGAGGAAGTCCCCGGTATGTTTGAGAGCACAGGCTGCTCCCAGAGTCTAGGTGCCCTTCCCCCGCCCATGACCTGGTGGGGGAATTCAAAGAGTATCTTACCTCCCTCCTGAATTTAACAGTAAACTTAGTGAACACTTAAAAATAAATGTAAAGGAACACAACTGCTTCAGATTTCACAAATCCAAGCACAACCCCCAGCAAATTCATTCAATACATAAAATGTATACATTTTAGTGTGCTTTGCTTTATTGCCCTTCAAAGAAACTGAAGGTTTTTTACAAACTGAAGGTTTGTGGCAACGAGTCTGTTGGTGTCACTTTTAGAAAAGAATTTGCTGCCTTCATTTCTATGTGTCACATTTTGGTAATTCTTGCAACATTTTAAACTTTTAAGTTATCATTATATGACTTATGGTGATCTGTGATCAGTGATCTTTGATGTTACTCCTTAGACCTCCTGAGGGCTCAGGTGATGGTTAGCATTTTTCAGCAATGAAGTATTTTTTTTTTTTTTCCAGGATGGGGAATACATGTAACTCCATGGCTGATTCATGTCAATGTATGACAAACCCCACTACAATATTGTGAAGTAATTAGCCTCCAATTAATAAAAATACATGAAAAAAAAAACAATGAAGTATTTTTTAATTAAGGTATATACATTGGTTTTTTATTCATAATGCTATTGTACACTTACCAGACTATTGTAAAGAGTAAAGATAATTTTTATATGCACTGGGAAAACAAAGCATTCATGCCATTCCCTTTATTTTGACATTTGCGTTACTGCAGCGGTCTGGGATTGCAATATCTGAGATTATGCCTATAAATTAAGGGACTCATATAATCCAGTGTTAGAGGCTTATTTTTTTCAAAGAAACAGTCCAACAACCAAAAATAATTAAAAATAAATCTAATCCTTTATTTAGGTTCCTCACATTCTATCAAAGGCAGATTCATAAATAATCCACTGACATTTCTGTGTCCCTTTGCTTTCCTCCTGAATTTCACTACACTCTTCAGCCACACTGGAACTTCTCTCTCTGCTGCCACAAGGCCGAGCGGCTCTACTAACTCTCAGCCCTCTCACCCAGCCCTGCTCTTGACTGCGCAGGTCAGCGTCGCCTCTCCCTACTGAGAGGCAGGTAGGAGAGGTAAAGCCTGGCTGAAATATGATTCTCCTCAGTGGGCAGTTCTGCAGACTCATATTAATGGTTGTTACCCCTGCATACACAAAATACAAGATGACCTCACTCTATCTTTCTTTCTCCTCATTCTTTTTTTTTAATTTATTATTTTATTTTGGCTACACTGAGTCTTTGTTGCAGTGTGTGGTCTTTCTCTAGTTGCAGTGCATAGGTTCTCTAGTTGTAGTGCTCGGACTTAGCTGCCCTGCAGCATGTGGGACCTTAAGTTCCCCGACCAGGAATCAAACCTGCGTCCCCTGCTTTGGAAGGCAGATTCTTAACTCCTGGATCATGCATGAAGTCCCTATTCTTCGTCACTCTTAATTCAAGACTTTATTTGAAAAGATGCAAAGATAGAAAACCTTACTACTCCAAATGAGAAATGTATGTTTCCTATCTCTCCTTCTCCCTGTGTTTAGAAAAGAAAAGGTTCATGAGATGGTCATTAATATAACTCTGCTATTAAAACTCCACTGAGATAAATCACTGGAAGAAGGATGGAAAAGAAACTACAAGGAATGATAGACAGGGTGCTGCTAAGCAGCTGATCTATTTTCATAAAGCACTTCAGACATAAATGGCATTTATATGATGTGAAGGAGCCTTCCCTCCCCTCCCCTAACGCAGGAAGGGCAGGGAGATGCAGACAGTGGTAAAGTCAGGTGTCTAGATATGGGGCCACTGCCCTCTAGTGTGTACTTTAAAATCTGTCAAATACTTTGATCCTAGGAAATTGGAAATCTTTACCCCAATGGCAGTAGGAAAACAGAATAAAGCGTGAACTCTTGTTGAACTACCCAGCAGAATCATTTTAAAATAACGTAAGTTATTAATAGTGAGACTTGATGGCTTCCAACCACCTTACTCTCTCTTCTCACACTCTTATCAGGCCCTAAAAATGGATTTATTGTTTTCAGTCCAATAGATGGCCTAGAGGACAGAAGAGATATTAAAAATTTGACAAACGGTGTGGCACAGACCCTGGCATCCAGAATAGATGCCTGTGTGATGCCAGCTGGCAGTGGTGCTGGGCCCCCAGGGCCGGCATCCACCCCTTAGAGGCTGAATCACTGGGAGGCAGGGGCCTCCTGAGAGGGGGCCAGGTAGCCAGGAGAGGCGTGGTCTGTCACAAAAGGATGCCAAGGTCTGAACAAGTGGCTGTCTAGACCAGAGTGTTCCGGCTGAACGGTAGCTCACAAGACAGACTAGAGGACATGAACGCATAGGAGCACCTAGCAGGGCAGAAGAGTGGCCCGGAGTCCAACAGCAAAGATGCTGAGGAGCGGTGCAGGCCCCGTCTCCTACAGCAGCTGCTTCTCTGCCAGTGGGAGGACACGTGGCCCGGAGCAGGGCAGGGGCGCGGTGGTGCCAGAGCAGGGCCAGCAGCTCCCCGTCTCCTCCTCTGTGCAACAGGAAGTAGGGAGTTTGATCCGGGCTTCCACCTCTCTTGAAGTGAGAGATTAGACTGGGTTTTTTTTTTCTAAGAGCCCTTTTATGTTTAGGTAGGAATTATTACCCTTTTTCACGATCCAGTTTTTTCCAAAAGAATCCTACACCCAAGCTTATTTACTATAGTTTCTAATGATATCTTTGAGACAGCTCCTAGCTCATAAAGCTGCTCAGTAAATGTCTCAAAATTTTCTTGAAAGACCTGATTTCTTCACAATTTTTACATTTCTGTTTCTAATTTATACCCCAAATTAATCTACTTGTAAGTAACTGTCAAAGATTTGCTTCTATCGCAGCACTGTTTATAATAGCCAGGACATGGAAGCAGCCTAGATGCCCATCAGCAGACGAATGGATAAGGAAGCTGTGGTACATATACACCATGGAATATTACTCAGCCGTTAAAAAGAATGTATTTGAATCAGTTCTAATGAGGTGGATGTAACTGGAGCCCATTATACAGAGTGAAGTAAGCCAGAAAGATAAAGAGCATTACAGCATACTAACACATATATATGGAATTTAGAAAGATGTTAATGATAACCCTATATGCAAAACAGAAAAAGAGACACAGAAGTACAGAACAGACTTTTGAACTCTGTGGGAGAAGGTGAGGGTGGGATGTTTCAAAAGAACAGCATGTATATTATCTATGGTGAAACAGATCACTAGCCCAGGTGGGATGCATGAGACGAGTGCTCGGGCCTGGTGCACTGGGAGGACCCAGAGGAGTCGGGTGGAGAGGGAGGTGGGAGTGGGGATCGGGATGGGGAATACGTGTAACTCTATGGCTGATTTGTGTCAATGTATGACAAAACCCACTGAAATGTTGTGAAGTAATTGGCCTCCAACTAATAAAATAAAATTTAATAAAAAAAAAAAAAAGATTTGCTTCTGATAATGACTGAGGGTAACAGCCATAACTGAGCATCTATTAATATCTACCTGAGACAGTGCATTAAACACTTTATATGCATTACCCATTTAATTCCCATGACAACCATATGAGGAAGGGATTGTTATTACTATTTTCCTTAATGCAGAGGCTAAAACAGGTTAAATGACTTGTCCAAAGTCATACTTAGGAGCACAATGGCTGTTGTTAAAGTTCACATCCTCAGATTCCTCTGAGAACAGAGAACCTCTCCAGGAAAAAAAAAAAATCCAGAACATAAACCACCAATCTTGTATTTGCAGATTTTATACTATTAATAGCAATACAATTAACAGCAACAATCCTTAAAAAGCATCTTCATTTTCATAAATACCTTTGTCAAATTTAAAGTTCTTCCCCAAAGAATACTAACATTTCAATATGATATCAGAACTTAATCTCAAATTTATGATTGCACCCTATTTTAGAGATTTGTGTATCTGTGAAGAATTAGAATACACCATAATAAATCATCTCTGTACAATTGTGGAAATCCCCCCAAAGGCAAATAAATATCCAAAGAAATCTTCCTTTCTCTTCCTTTTTGAAGAGCTTTGGGGGCATGTTCCATATGCTTTCACGCCACATACTTAACAAAGTGAAAGTGTTAGCTGCTCAGTTACGTCTGACTCTTTGTGATTCCGTGAACTGCAGCCTGCCAGGCCCCTCTGTCCATGGGATTCTCCAGGCAAGAATACTGGAGAATCGGAGAGCACAGTCATTCCCTACCCAAGTGGGTCTTCCCAACCCAAGTATCAAACCCAGGTGTCCTGCACTGTATGCAGGTTTGTTACCATCTAAGCCACAAGGGAAGCTAAAATGACAGAACTTTCCTGGTGGCTTTGTGGTAAAGAATCTGCCTGGAAAATGCAGGAAGTGGCTACTCACTCCAGTAAATCCCATGGACAGAGGAGTCTGGTGAGCTGAAGTCCATGGGGCCGCAAGAACTGGACATGACTTAGCAACTAAACCACCACTACCACAAATTGATGCTTGCCATTTACCTCTGTAAGAATCAAACTAGGAGCTTCTGTAGCTACTGACCTTCAACATCCCTTGAAAGGAGTTCAGGGTGGAGATCAGCAATGAGGCACTTTGTGCTCTGGGAAAAACTGGCAGAACAGGTGTTCAGATAGATATTTTCAGTAGATGATTTTATGAGCCCAATTCTCGCCTCTCCTCATATCTAGAAAAGCACTAAAAATCCTTCGTGGTGATGTATGCTCCTCATGACTGGCAGTAACCTTCACTAGACTACCAGAAACCTTCTGCAAAAAACATGTGCTTTATTGCATGTACCTTCACCAAAATCACATATATACTGACTCCCCACTTCCTCTTTGGGGCAGTTTCTCAGCGCTATCTGAAATGCTGTCTCCCAGACTATAGTCCTCATTTTGCCCCTAAAGGTGGCACTAGTGGTAAAGAACTCGCCTGCCAATGCAGGAGACATAAAGAGACCTGGGCTCGATCCCTGAGTTGGGAAGATCCCCTGGAGGAGGGCATGGAAACCCACTCCAGTATTCTTGCCTGGAGAATCCCCTGGACAGAAGAGCCTGGAGGGCTATAGCCCATGGGGTTGCAAAGAGTCGGACACAACTGAAGCGACTTAACACACACACACAACTTAATTACATCTCTCACATTGTGCATTTTTTCAGTTGACAGTAGCTTTGTATATATACCCAGCCTCTCCTCTATACTGATGGATTGAACAAACACGACTTGTTTATAAAACCTGACAGAGCTTGATGCTGTTAGTTCCAAGTATCCCTGGGGATATAATGAATTTCTTTGGAAATAAAGAATTCATAGGACTCTACATTTCCTCCTATGCCTTTACAGAAATTACCAGCTTCAGGACCTAGGATATGGGGGTAGGGCCATGTTGTGGGTTCTTTTTCTCTTAGATGGGAGGTGAGGTTGGTGGGGGTGGAGGTAAGATGGAAGGCAAAGAAGAATGGAAGACTTTGAAGTCCTATCACGGAAGTGAGAAAGGGAGAGTCAGTGAGAGACTGAACAGGCCTCGTCTAATCTAAACGTAACCACTGGGGCTGGTTTACACAGAAACCACCCCTGTAAAAGTGCTTCATTTGTCAACTCCTATCTACACAATTTTCACTAGCAGTAAACAAAAAATGATGGAGTGTTGAAATATAATTTTCAAAAAAGGAAAAACATGACTTTCATATAAGTATAGGACAAACATTTTTCTTAAGATATATTTAATTCATTGAGGAACCCAGAAGAATAAATCTGATTCATGGAAGGAGAACTCTAGAATAAGATCACAGTTAGTTAGAAAACTGGTTAATATCTCACAAGGGTAAATAAAATGTAACATTTGAGGTTATCTGATTCATGGAAGGAGAATGCTAGAATAAGATCACAGTTAGTTACAAAACTCGTTAATGTCTCAAAAAGGTAAATAAAATGTAACATTTGAGGTTATCTTTTCTGCTGAATAAAAATAATTTGCATCTCTACCAGGTAAAAAGCACTGATAATTCATAATTCATCAACCTTCTGCAAATTAACATCACATTTAAAGAGTCTGGACCCTAATTAACAGTTGAGGGAAGGCAATATAATTTTCCCTCTGCCTTCTGAATTCTTAGCTGAGGCACTATGATATAGGACAAATTAATGAGAAAAAAATAAAGAAGTTTATTAACATGTACAAAAAACAAGTTTATTAACTCATATGTACTTGAGACATATCCAGGGGAAAAAGAATACCTTCCAAGGTGGCTTAGAATTCAAGGTTAAATGCTATCTCAACAGGGAAAGGGTTGGGGAACGTAGGACTCTAAGAGGAGAATAAGTGGTTTTCAGGAAAGATGAAAAGGCCCTTAGAAGAATAGGTGGGAGGTATGATTGCTTGTGACA